>NC_077244.1:21669948-21999948 GCF_947179165.1 Solanum dulcamara
ATTTAAATGTTTTAGGTGAACATGTTATGTCTTTACATAAGCATCTTGATAATTCTTTAAAACAAATTAAGATTTTACAAGAAAAAATTGATTTATTTACAAATAGAAAAGAAAAAGGAGAACAAAAGATAGTTAGAAATACTTTACAACCACCTCCTAAAGTTCTTGATTTCAAAACAGAGTCTTCTGAAGATATTGAACAACTTTTAAGAGATAAACTTAAAAGTATTAATTTGTCTTCTCAAATTAAAAATTTGGATTTACAACCTCAACCTGTTTTATCTGCAAAAGAGGAAGCCTTTATTAAACAAAGAGCTCGTCATGATTCTTCTGTGAATAGGATTAATACTAAATGGGCTGATAAACCTAGTCAACGTATGTATTATTATAATAGACCTACTCCTGTTGATGTTTTAAATGAAGAAAGGGAACATGTTTTTAATAACAGTTATAATTATCGAGAAATTTATGAATGGAACATTGATGGTTTTAATGATAAACAGATTTTTACTACTGTACATAAAATGCTAATGTATAGTACTATTTCTAAAGTTAATAAGAATTCTGATAAAGAAATTGCTTATATGATTGTTGCTGGTTTTACTGGGCAGTTAAAAGATTGGTGGGATAATTTTTTAAAAGAAGAACATCGTAAAACTATTATGAATACCACCACTGTTTCTAAAATAGAAGGCCAATTAGCCTATCAAACTGCTGATGAATCTACTTCCGAAGGCCAAGAAATGGCCAATGCTGTTTATACTTTAGTCACTACAATGGTTGAACATTTTTGTGGTAGATGGACTGATGAAGCTGAAACTATTAGAACTACTTTACAGAATTTACGCTGTAGACAACTGTCTGATTTTAGATGGTATAAAGATGTTTTACTTAGTAGAGTAATGAAATTACATGATTGTAGTCATGAACATTGGAAGTCTAAATTTATTGATGGATTGCCTTCTATTTTTGCTGAACGTGTTAGAAAAACTCTTCGTGGCACTGAAACAAAGATTCCTTATGAAAAACTTGCTTATGGTAAGATTATCAGTGTTTGTACTCAAGAAGGTTTAAATGTTTGTAATGAGATTAAAATGAATTATCATATAAAGAAGAATAGATTAAATGAAAAACAACAATTGGGTGAATTTTGTGACCAATTTGCTTTTGATATGCCTATTACTGCTAGAAAAGGAAAAGTTTACCCTTCTAAAGAAAAGTTTTTTAAGAAATCTCGCAAAGTTAAGCGTAGAGAATTATTTAAATCTGATTTAAAAGAGCTTCCTAAAAAATATAGGAAAATGTATAAGCGCAAAATGGGTAAGAAAGATTATAAAAAGAATGTTAAATGCCATAAGTGTGGTAGATATGGTCATTATGCTAATGAATGTAAGACTCAGGAGAAAATTAGAGCATTAGATTTGGATGATAAATTAAAAGATTCTTTGTGCAAAATTCTTTTATATTTTGATAAGGAAGATTCTCCTTTTAGTACTAATGAAACAAGTTCTAATTCTGCTTCTTCTTCTATTGAAGATCAAGTAAAAGTTTTACAAAATGAAGATTTATATTCAGATTCTGATAGATCTTTCTCTGATGATGAATGTGAACCCTGTCAAAAGGGTATGTCTTGTGAAAAAGATAATAGTTTGTATAATTTGTTATCCAATTTTCAGGATTTAAATTTAACTGTTATAGATGATGATAAGATTTTTGATATTTTAAAAACTGTTAAGGATAAAGATTTAAGAAATAAGATTTTTGATACTATTTTTGATGAAGGTACTAGTAGTAGCAAGATAGATGAAAAACCTGTTGATATTATCAGACAACAACCTGCTTATTATTCTATGGCTGATTTAAAACAGATTTTAAACAAAAGAAATTTCTTTTCAAAAGAGGTAACTACTTCTGATTTAAGACAAGAAATTAATATTTTAAAGGATGAAGTTATCCAGTTAAAAGCCCAAAACAGAAGTATGGATAAAAGGATTTTAAGTCTTGAAGATTCTAAAACATTTGATTTACTTTTACAGGCTAACAAACCTGATGAAAATCATAAACAAATTATGCTAGAACCTAATTTGCAAAATACTGATGAAGATTTTTTAAAAGAAATTAAATTTGATACTAATAGTGAATTTTTACAAAAACTTAGTATTATTACTTCACAAAAATTCTATATTAATATCACGTTACAAATCGATTATAATTTTAGAAAAGAATTTATTGCTTTATTTGATAGTGGTGCAGATGTTAATTGTGTGCAAGAAGGGATTATTCCTTCGAGATATTTTCATAAGACTACTCATTGTTTAAGATCTGCTAATGGTAGTAGAATGAAATTACGTTATAAATTACCTGAAGCATTTTTGTGTAATGATGGTATTTGTTTACCTCAAAGTTTTATGATTGTTGAAGATATTTTTTGTCCTATTATTTTAGAAGTACCTTTTATGAATGCTATTTTTCCATTAAAATATTGGGATAATAATAAATTAATTGGGACTTACAAAAATAAAGATTTTCAATTAAATTTTATTACTAAGCCTTTTACAAAGACTATTAACCAGATTATTGATAAATTGGTTTTAAAAAATCAGCAGATCGATTTTATTAAACAAGAAATTTTTCTAATAGAACTAGATGTTATCTTAAAAAATCCTAAATTACAGGAAAAAATATCCTTATTAAAAAACCAGTTTATTTCAAAAATATGTGGTGACCATCCTAGTACTTTTTGGAATAGGAAAAAATATGTTGTTACTTTACCTTATGAAGATTCTTTTGATGAATTACATATTCCGACAAAGGCTAGGCCTTGTCAAATGAATTCTGATTATTTAGAACTTTGTAAGACAGAAATTGATAATTTGTTAAAAAAGAATTTGATTAGACATTCTAGTTCTGCATGGTCATGTACTGCTTTTTATGTTAATAAGCATGCTGAACAAGAAAGAGGTGCTCCCAGATTAGTTATTAATTATAAACCTCTTAACAAAATGGATAAGATATCCCATTCCTAATAAAAAAGATTTATTAGACAGATTACATGATGCTATTATTTTTTCCAAATTTGATTTAAAATCAGGTTATTGGCAGATACAGATTGCTGAGTCTGATAAATATAAGACTGCTTTTAATGTACCTATGGGTCAATTTGAATGGAATGTTATGTCTTTTGGATTAAAGAATGCTCCTTCTGAATTTCAAAAGATTATGAATAATATTTTTATTCCTTATACTAATTTTATTATTGTTTACATTGATGATATTCTGGTATTTTCTAAAAATATTGAATCACATTTTAGACATTTAGAATTATTTCAAAAAATTGTTATCCAGAATGGGTTGGTAATTTCTCAACCAAAAATGTTTATTTTCCAAACAAATGTTAGATTTTTAGGTCATAATATTGAAAAAGGTAAGATTAGTCCGATCAATAGAAGTATTGAATTTGCTTCTAAATTTCCTGATGTTTTAACTGATAAAACCCAGTTACAAAGATTTTTAGGCAGTTTAAACTATATTTCTCCTTTTGTTAAAAATTTAGCTACAGATACTGTTATTTTGTATGATAGATTAAGAAAGGATCCTAAAGCTTGGAGTGATTTACATACTACTGCTGTTAAAAATATTAAATTGAAGGTCAGAGAATTACCCTGCTTGACTTTGGCAAATCCAAATTGGATGAAAACAGTTGAAATAGATACTTCAGCTATTGGTTATGGTGGTATTTTAACCCAGCATTCTCCTATTGATAAAAAAGATTTTATTATTCAATTTTATTCTGATAAATGGAATACTAGTCAAAAGAATTATGCTACGGTGGCAAAAGAGATTTTAGCTATTGTTAAATGTGTGTTAAAATTTCAGACTGATCTATATAATCAAAAATTTACTATTAAAATGGACTGTCAAGCTGCTAAATTTATGTTTAACAAAGACTGTAAGCATAATGTTTCAAAACAGATGTCTGCTAGGTGGCAAGCATTATTAGCCCCTTTTGATTTTGACATTGAATATAAAAAAGGTATTGAAAATAGTTTACCTGATTTTCTTACAAGAGAATATTTGAATTAAATATTTTTATGAACAGGATGCACCCTAACTGGTCCGGGTCCTCAAATCGAGGAAGAGCCCGAGGTGTTCAAAACCAGAATAGATTTCAGTCTTTGGGCCAGATTCTAGGCTCTAGCAGATTAATTGGAGGAATTTCTACTCCAGGAGCGTCGTCTTCAACAGTCGGCAATGCCGGTATTCGACCCTCCTTTGAAGATTATCAGAATTACTTAAATTTTATCAATGCCAACAATGCTGGAACTACTGGGGGTAACAATGTTACCAGTCAACCCACCTCAGTTGAGGATCCTACAAATGAAGATTCCTTTGCCTCAATTATTGGCAAAAATGATAAAGAGATTTTTTGCACCAATCCTAAAAAGGAATTGATTTTACATGTTGACCCAAAAGATTTTCAATGGAAGACTAATCCATGGGTCGTGATGAAACGTTATTTAAGCAATGCATTATTTCCTATGCAAACTTACAAAACAAGATTACATTATGAAATGATTTTAACTACTACAGGGTCTGTAGAAATTACTCACAATAATATAGGAGGGCCCAATAAATCATATTTTACATATTCTAAAATTATTATCAAAAAATTAATTTTACCAGAAGAATGGGGATTAAGTACCCTAAAAGATTCTCAGTACATTCATCCTATTGTCAAAACTAGTGTCAATTTTAATTATTGGGACTATGTTGATGCTTTTACCAAAACTCTGTATTATGAGAATGATGACCACAAACACTCGTGGTTCATAAAGATTTGTCCTCAAATTTTCAAAGCCACTGTAATTCCTACCTGGTTTGTGAAGTGGTGGTCCTATTTCGGCCCTACTAATTCAGTATTACCTTCATTCTTTTTGGACCAATTTACCTTATGGTTAGAAGCTACCCCAAAAATTTCTAAATTAGAAAAAGAAGATAGACTTTTCATAGGGACTCCCTTAATGAACTTCTTTATGAAATTTTCTATCCCCTGGATTTTTAAGTGGACTATTGAAGTCACTACAGATTCAGACAGTATGCCGTGTATTTGTAGATTATTTCATACCAAATTTTGGTCAAAATTAGTTCAGAAAGACCAGAATGGGAAGCTTTATGGACAGGATTTGTTAAATGATATTGGTGAAGCCATCATTAAATATGGCAGATTTGATAAAATCAAGATTCCAGAAGAAGAAAATCATTTTGCCAAAATAACTAAAAAATTGCAGATTAAAAAGGGAGGATTATTGTCCCAAGAAGAACTTGTTGCGGCTTACATGGAACAAGTAAAAAGAGATATTCAGCAACAATTTGGAACAGATGATGATGATTCCATGCCGGAGAATTCCAGAGAAGAGAATTTTTTTAATGATGCTCAAAGTTTACACAGTACAGCCTCCAGTGACATTCCAGATATTATCAAAAAGGCTGAAGAAGAGATTATGCAGTTCAAAAATAAAAAGAAAATTTAAACGGACTGCACAAGAAAACGACAGGCAAACAAAACTGATGGCATGAACAGTAGATTTCACTGTGCCAACAGTTATTTCACTATTCAAACGTTGAAAATTGGATGATAACTGTAGATTTTTACTATTTGGAACTGTGTACTTTTTGACTTTTGCACATTTTACTGTGCACTTTTTTCAATTATAAATGAATGCATTCTGCATTCATTTCTTTCAAGTTTTTGGAACCCCTTCTCTCACTACTCCCAATTCTCTACCTTCTCTCTACTTATTGTACTATATAGTGTGTAATACTTGTCAAATAAATAAAAGATTGAAGTTTGCTGTAACAACCCCAGGCTACTGGTGGTCCTCCAGGTACTTATTTCTTTCTTTTTTACATATTTTGTTTAACTTAGACCCATGATGGGCTAAGTACTTAAGTGTTAACTAATAACTAATATAGATTGTTAGAATACCAAATGGCAAAGACTCTAAAATAAGAGCTTTTCTTTAATGGGTTACGGTTTTGGTAAGGTTAAAGTTAAAACAAATTTATAGTAAACTAAGCTTAAAACCATGGCGTTGGTAAGCCCTAAAAGGGGTGTTCCCGACATGGTTTAGTGATGAATTAATTGGGTTAAAATCTTGTAATTCTGTTGGTAAGTCCTGTATGGCTGATGATATCGCCTAGGGATGTTCCAGGTTGGATTTTAGACGATTAATTCGTGGTTTACATAAATTATATTTGACTTTGTAAAATTACCAGACCAAGTAAAATTTCCAATAAAATTTTCAATAACCCCTAAGGTCCTGCTCATTATTATCATTATTATTATTATTATTATCATTATTATCATTATTATCATTATTATCATTATTATTATTATCATTATTATCATTATTATCATTATTATTATTATCATTATTATCATTATCATTATTATCATTATTATTAGTATCATTATTATCATTATTATCATTATTATTATTATTATTATTAGTATTATTATTATTATTATCATTATTATTATTATCATTATTATCATTATTATTATTATCATTATTATCATTATTATCATTATTATTATTATTATTATTATTATTATTATTATCATTATTATTATTATTATTATTATTATTATTATTATCATTATTATTATTATTATTATTATTATTGTTATTATTATTATTATTAATATCAAGTGTTGAGTAGGACCTTAGGGGTTATTGGAAATTTTATTGGAAATTTTACTTGGTCTGGTAATTTTACAAAGTCAAATATAATTTATGTAAACCACGAATTAATCGTCTAAAATCCAACCTGGAACATCCCTAGGCGATATCATCAGCCATACAGGACTTACCAACGGAATTACAAGATTTTAACCCAATTAATTCATCACTAAACCATGTCGGGAACACCCCTTTTAGGGCTTACCAATGCCATGGTTTTAAGCTTAGTTTACTATAAATTTGTTTTAACTTTAACCTTACCAAAACCGTAACCCATTAAAGAAAAGCTCTTATTTTAGAGTCTTTGCCATTTGGTATTCTAACAATCTATATTAGTTATTATTTAACACTTAAGTACTTAGCCCATCATGGGTCTAAGTTAAACAAAATATATAAAAAAGAAAGAAATAAGTACCTGGAGGACCACCAGTAGCCTGGGGTTGTTACAGCAAACTTCAATCTTTTATTTATTTGACAAGTTTTCTCCTGAGTCTTACATTCATTAGCATAATGACCATATCTACCACACTTATGGCATTTAACATTCTTTTTATAATCTTTCTTACCCATTTTGCGCTTATACATTTTCCTATATTTTTTAGGAAGCTCTTTTAAATCAGATTTAAATAATTCTCTACGCTTAACTTTGCGAGATTTCTTAAAAAACTTTTCTTTAGAAGGGTAAACTTTTCCTTTTCTAGCAGTAATAGGCATATCAAAAGCAAATTGGTCACAAAATTCACCCAATTGTTGTTTTTCATTTAATCTATTCTTCTTTATATGATAATTCATTTTAATCTCATTACAAACATTTAAACCTTCTTGAGTACAAACACTGATAATCTTACCATAAGCAAGTTTTTCATAAGGAATCTTTGTTTCAGTGCCACGAAAAGTTTTTCTAACACGTTCAGCAAAAATAGAAGGCAATCCATCAATAAATTTAGACTTCCAATGTTCATGACTACAATCATGTAATTTCATTACTCTACTAAGTAAAACATCTTTATACCATCTAAAATCAGACAGTTGTCTACAGCGTAAATTCTGTAAAGTAGTTCTAATAGTTTCAGCTTCATCAGTCCATCTACCACAAAAATGTTCAACCATTGTAGTGACTAAAGTATAAACAACATTGGCCATTTCTTGGCCTTCGGAAGTAGATTCATCAGCAGTTTGATAGGCTAATTGGCCTTCTATTTTAGAAACAGTGGTGGTATTCATAATAGTTTTACGATGTTCTTCTTTTAAAAAATTATCCCACCAACCTTTTAACTGCCCAGTAAAACCAGCAACAATCATATAAGCAATTTCTTTATCAGAATTCTTATTAACTTTAGAAATAGTACTATACATTAGCATTTTATGTACAGTAGTAAAAATCTATTTATCATTAAAACCATCAATGTTCCATTCATAAATTTCTTGATAATTATAACTGTTATTAAAAACATGTTCCCTTTCTTCATTTAAAACATCAACAGGAGTAGGTCTATTATAATAATACATACGCTGACTAGGTTTATCAGCCCATTTAGTATTAATCCTATTCACAGAAGAATCATGACGAGCTCTTTGTTTAATAAATGCTTCTTCTTTTGCAGATAAAAGAGGTTGAGGTTGTAAATTCAAATTTTTAATTTGAGAAGACAAATCAATACTTTTAAGTTTATCTCTTAAAAGTTGTTCAATATCTTCAGAAGACTCTGTTTTGAAATCAGGAACTTTAGGAGGTGGTTGTAAAGTATTTCTAACTATCTTTTGTTCTCCTTTTTCTTTTCTATTTGTAAATAAATCAATTTTTTCTTGTAAAATCTTAATTTGTTTTAAAGAATTATCAAGATGCTTATGTAAAGACATAACATGTTCACCTAAAACATTTAAATAATAATTAGCATAATTTTGCTGTTTTAATAATAAATTCACATGTTCACAATTTACTAAAGCATTTTTATCATTAAACAATTTAGCAAAAGCAGTAAAATTGATTGTTTTTCCTTCTTTATAGATTTCAAAAGATTGCATGGGAGGTAAAGAAGAAATAACAATATCACCAGTAGATAATCTATATTCATGTTCAATGACAGATAAATATTGTCCTACATATTTAATCATGAACCAAGGCACAAATGATAATAAAATATTTTCCTTAGCTAAATCAATATAAAAATCTTCTTGAAAATATTTCTTTTCTTCTGGGGAAAATGATTGAAAAAACCACTGTCTAAAAGGTTCCCAATTTGTACAAAAAAATTCTTCAGATATTTGTTTTCTTGCCGGTGAACCCGGACTAAAATCAATGGGTTTACTATCCATCTAAACCATTTGGAAAATTCATTTCAGAATCTGTTGGTTCACTTAAATCTCCTCCTCTAGCAATATTTTTATTATCAATTATGATATGATCAAATCTCTGAGGAATAGTTTCTCTAATCAGAGAAGTAGATGCCCTAGATGGTATATCTACTAAGTAATTAGTTGGAGAAATGTAAGAAGACATAGATCTAGTTAATCTAGAAGAAGAATTAGTAATTCTAGGAATATTTTCATTATTAAAACGAAGTCTAACAGTCCCATCTGAAGTTTGGGAAATTTCAGCAAGATCTTCACAAGTAATGTTTTGAGGAACAGCAGCCTTCTCAATAATCCATTCTTCAGGGAAATTAATTTCTTCCCATTTAATTAATCTACGTGTAATAATTTTAGACTTAGAAAAATTATTTTCAAATAATACAGTCTCATTATTGTGGTCAGCAATACGACACCTAGGTGATAAAGTATACAAAGGTCGATACACAATTCTAGTACAAATACAAATCACTTCAGTACCAGGTAAATAATTATAACCATTAATTTTTACATTTAAAATTAAAAATTGTAAAATATTCATATCAGATAATGCAACATTTAAATTTGGATAAGCATTAAAATAAACAGCACCATAAGCCAAACAAGATTGGATAGTACCAATTAAAAAATTATTCCAATTTAAATTTCTACCATCTCTTAAGGCCGCAATAAAAGACTCAGGAAAACCTTTTAAAGTTAAAGGCTTAAAAGCAACTTGCACTAATCCAATATGCAGATAATTAAAATCTTTATGTTTATAGTAATCAATATCATCTTGAGTAAAAAGATGGAAAATATCACTTTTTTTTTCCATAGTAAAACTCAATTCGGTAGTTTTAACAGTTGTCTTACCAGCAAATCTTTCAAATGTGTCTAATTTATAAATAGTTTGCACATCTACTTTTGGAATAGTCCAAGTATTTAATAAATCTTGATTAACAGGTAAATCTATCTGTTCTTTTAACATATTCTTAATAATTTTTGGTTTTTTAAACCAATCCATTAATAAAGAGTTTGAACAAGAAGTGTTAAATAATAACTTCCTATAAATTATTAGAATACTTCCATGGCTCTGATACCAAGTGTTGAGCAGGACCTTAGGGGTTATTGAAAATTACTCACAATAATACAGAAGGGCCCAATAAATCATATTTTACATATTCTAAAATTATTATCAAAAAATTAATTTTACCAGAAGAATGGGGATTAAGTACCCTAAAAGATTCTCAGTACACTCATCCTATTGTCAAAACTAGTGTCAATTTTAATTATTGGGACTATGTTGATGCTTTTACCAAAACTCTGTATTATGAGAATGATGACCACAAACACTCGTGGTTCATAAAGATTTGTCCTCAAATTTTCAAAGCCACTGTAATTCCTACCTGGTTTGTGAAGTGGTGGTCCTATTTCGGCCCTACTAATTCAGTATTACCTTCATTCTTTTTGGACCAATTTACCTTATGGTTAGAAGCTACCCCAAAAATTTCTGAATTAGAAAAAGAAGATAGACTTTTCATAGGGACTCCCTTAATGAACTTCTTTATGGAATTTTCTATCCCCTGGATTTTTAAGTGGACTATTGAAGTCACTACAGATTCAGACAGTATGCCGTGTATTTGTAGATTATTTCATACCAAATTTTGATCAAAATTAGTTCAGAAAGACCAGAATGGAAAGCTTTATGGACAGGATTTGTTAAATGATATTGGTGAAGCCATCATTAAATATGGCAGATTTGATAAAATCAAGATTCCAGAAAAAGAAAGTTATTTTGCCAAAATGACTAAAAAATTGCAGATTAAAAAGGGAGGATTATTGTCTCAAGAAGAACTTGTTGCGGCTTACATGGAACAAGTAAAAAGAGATATTCAGCAACAATTTGAAACAGATGATGATGATTCCATGCCGGAGAATTCCGGAGAAGAATTATTATTATTATTTTTATTATTATTATTATTATTATTATTATTATTATTCTTATTATTTTTATTATTATTCTTATTGTTATTCTTATTATTGTTATTATTATTGTTATTATTGTTATTGTTATTCTTATTCTTGTTATTGTTATTCTTATTATTGTTATTATTATTATTGTTATTCTTATTATTGTTATTCTTATTCTTGTTATTGTTATTCTTCTTATTATTATTATTATTGTTATTCTTATTATTGTTATTCTTATTATTGTTATTGTTATTATTATTATTATTATTGTTATTATTATTATTATTGTTATTATTATTATTGTTGTTATTATTATTATTACTGTTATTATTATTATTACTATTATTATTATTATTACTGTTATTATTATTATTACTGTTATTATTATTAGTAGTATTATTACTGTTATTATTATTATTGTTATTATTATTATTACTGTTATTATTATTATTACTGTTATTATTATTATTACTATTATTATTATTATTATTACTGTTATTATTATTACTGTTGTTGCTGCTTCTGCTGGTTCTGCTGCTGGTGCTGTTGTTGTTGGTGTTGTTGGTGTTGTTGTTGTTGTTGTTGTTGTTGTTGGTGGTGGTGGTGGTGCTGTTGTTGTTGGTGGTGTTGTTGTTGTTATTGTTGGTGTTGTTGGTGTTGTTGTTGGTGTTGTTGGTGTTGGTGTTGTTGGTGTTGTTGGTGGAGGTGGTGGTGTTGGTGGTGTTGTTATTGGTGTTGGTGAGGCAAGGTTTGTTTCTAATTAAATATTTTGCAATATGTTCATTTTTGTTTTCATTAAACTTAGAGTTTTGGAAAAGGTTTGGTTTGTCCTTTGCTGCTGGATTGAATCTTCTACATTCGCCTCAACCCCGTCCTCATCCTCTTTGGCTGCCAAAAACTTGGTCATGGTGCGACATGCTTTCATTTTCTTTATTGCTGCTATTAAGCATTTGTTCATATGCTTGCAAGGATAAAATAAACTGATGATAAGTGAGATAAGGTGATTTTGTTAGCATAGTAGTTTGGAATTTCTGGTATCTCGATCTTAGACCTCTAGCCAACCAAAACACCTTTTTTGTTTCATGTATTGGTTTCGTAATTGCTGCAAAAGTATCACAAATACCCTATAACTTCATAAGATATTCACCTAGTGGGAATATTTTCTTTTTTAAAGCCATCAAGGTATTATTAAGCATTATTTAATTTTCTATATTATGAGGAAGAATTGGTTATTATATGGATTTTCATACCTTGTGAGCTAAGGTTATATTTTCAAGAAAAATTAGTACCTCTGTTTCAATTTTCCATAGCAGTCATGCCTTTAATAGACCATTATTCTTTGTCTAGAGAGTATAATTTGGATTTGTCTCAACTTTTTTGTCATTTTTGATGATCTCTTTTGTTGGTTCATTGCCTTTAATCAAACGATGTGCATGTTTAAACTTTAAATCAATGGCTCCATTTGAAATTGTCATATATAGTAATTAAAGTTGTCAAGTTTCAAAAAAATAAGACTGGAACACTAATGAAAAACTTGTAAAGTTCAGGTTCAGTACTGATGACAAGAGCGGAAGAGGCCATGCGATTAATTTATCGTGTGACTCTAATCTAAAGAAGAACTTTATCAGAATTGCAATTTGAAATTTGTATTACTTTCTCAGTGTGCTTTTACTTATAATGGAAATATATATATATAAAAGTCCGCGAGAGATAAAAAAGATTACAAAAAATTAATTCATCTTTACATAGTTGGTTCTAACCGTCAGGAGGAGATTGAAGAACTATTATGGAATGCATCTTGATTGAGGAAAACCATGTGATATGGCATCACATTGAAAGAGATTTGATATGAAGTGATTGGATCTTTCCTTGTCTGAATCATGAACTGTGGTTGTAGCTCTTTTCTTAGTTGTAGGTTGACTATCATTCTTTTCACAAAAAGCATCTCTTTATTGCCGAAAAATATTTTTCACCAAATAAAATAGTGGCTAATAGTATTCATCCCTCTCTTTATTTTTATTTTTTTAATTTTTTATTAGCTTTTCGTCATTTCTATCAAACAAATCAAACATGACAATGAATTTGGTTCTAACCGTCGGGAGAAGATTGAAGAACTAATATGGAATGCATCTTGATTGAGGAAAACCATGTGATATGAAATCATATTGAAAGAGATTTGATATGAAGTGATTGGATCTTTCCTTCTCTGAATCATGAATTGTGGTTGTAGCTCTTTTCTTAGTTGTAGGTTGAATATCATTCTTTTCACAAAAAGAATCTCTTTGTTGCCGAAAAATATTTTTTATCAAATAAAATAGTGGCTAATAGTAATCATCCCTCTCTTTATTTTTATTTTTTAAATTTTTTATTAGCTTTTCTTCATTCCTATCAAACAAATCAAACATGACAACGAATTTGGTTCTAACCATCGGGAGAAGATTGAAGAACGATTATGAAATGCATCTTGATTGAGGAAAAACATGTGATATATCATCACATTGAAAGAGATTTGATATGAGGTGATTGGATCTTTCCTTCTCTGAATCATGAACTGTGGTTGTAGCTCTTTTCTTAGTTGTAGGTTGAATATCATTCTTTTCACAAAAAACATCTCTTTGTTGCCGAAAAATATTTTTCACCAAATAAAATAGTGGCTAATAGTAATCATCCCTCTCTTTATTTTTATTTTTAAAATTTTTTATTAGCTTTTCGTCATTCCTATCAAACAAATTAAACATGACAACGAAAATCACTATCAATACCAACAAAAAAGACCGGAGAAACAAAAAATTGAATAGAAAATAAAAAATAAAAAAAGAAAGGAAAATAAAAATAAAAATAAAAAAGTATACAAAATAGAAAAGAATAGAAAATACTTTTAATAAATAAAAGATATTGATTTTTTTGTTCAACTCTCTCATTCTCCTTGAGAGAGTGGGTAGCTCACTCTCTCTGCCAAGTGGCTATAAATATTATATTAATATCATATAAAATTGTTTAGGGGTGTTATAAGACCCCCACAAAATTTAAGTATTTTTAGGACTTTATATATTTTCTCTTTAATTTAATAAATAGTTAATAAAAAATTCTCTTTTAAAATGATATATACTTTACTTATCATTTTATTATTTACCCACCACATATACTTGAATGTACGGTGGACCACACCATAAGGGCTTTAGCTAAAGTAGAGCCATGTATAGTTAGGTTCATTAGATTTCCTCTTGTGAGATTGGTCGCCCAAACTAAGACATCATTTTGTGGGGTCAAACACGCTAATGGTAGGCATTTCGATAGTGAATTGAGTGTTAGGGCCAAGTGCTGAATCTAGATAGAAATTTCTACTTTTCATTTGCCTTGTAGTTTTTGAAAGTGTGTGTTTGGTATATGAAGGAAAATAATTTCCTAAAATATATTATTTTTTGAAAATAAGTGGGTTTTTTTTCACTTATTTTCAAATATTTTGTAAGTAAATAAGAAAATATTATTCAAAAACATTTATGTGTTATCTAACAAAATATTATGGAGGCAAAATGAGATGGAGAACGGGGATTCTAAGGTGGCAGGGAGTGGGGATTGAGTGATTGGGCGGGTGGGGAGGAGATAATACAGTTGAAATGTCACTTATGCAATTTGTTTTCCCTACTTTCATTAAGGAAGTCATTTTCTTCATTTTTAGGAACTCGTTTACCTAAAAATTAGGTTTAAGTCATCCACGACTTCTTAAAATTGTCCGCATATTTCACTTAGACACTTCATTAGGACTAGTACCTATTGCACACTTTTAATTATTCAAAAATTGTTCCTATTAGACATGTTTGGATAATCAACAACAAATATGAATTGTGTAATATACTCACGGTGACATGAGAAAATGCCTAATTAAAAGATGACATGTGGCATTAGATTTCAAAAATCATAGAAAAAATGAAATTATCTTTAAAATTATTTGAAATACATTTTCTATTTGTTTTTTTTAAAAAAAGGAAAAAATAAAAATAACTATATATTCTATCCGGCCCCTACCCAACTCTCTTTCTCGTTCACCCAGACATTTCTTTCACTAAACCACAAGATCGAACTTCTTCTCAAATTGTTTGCAGATTCAAATCTGTTTTTAAAAAATAAAATATTTTTCGTACCTACACAATAAAGAGAAAGATATATAGAGAGGTTAGTACAAGAGAGAAGAAGAAAGAGAGTTTGCCCGCGGTTAATCATTTCTAAATCAATGATAAAGAGAAATTGAGAGCACCCAAATTAATTTTATTGATTTTTCAGACGTCATTTTTAATAAACTTAATGGGTTTACATTTTAATTTGAGTAATAGTGTTTGCTCGGAGGTTATTGGAAATGGAGATGGACGGACTTGGCTAACTTTTTTCACTCTGATAATATAAATCTTTTTCTTCAACTAGTTAATTCAGATTTTTTTTTTACTGAAGATTGATAAGAAATAAAAAAAAATTAAAATGGTGTTGCAGACAAAATGGAAGCTTTGAAAACTAAAATGGAGACAAAAGGTGAAGAAGACGACTGTTGTGTGGGGGGGGAGAGGGGAGGGAGGTTACTTTTCTTTTTGGATTAAGAAATTATTATTTTCAAAATTATTAAAAAATTCTTTTAAGTTATTTGCAGTGTCAATGGAAGAAGGAAAAATATAATTTTTTTCAAAAAAGAAAAAACACCGATTGAGAAAGTGATAAACACTATTTTTTTTTTTGTCAAATCAATATTTTATATTTAATAGGTAGACATTTTGAATAAATTAAGTGTTCAAAAGATATACCTAAACAAAATATATGAACAACTATTCGTATGACTTAAACCTAAAAATAATATTTTTCAAAAATTTTGATTAACCAAATATAAAAACATTTAAAAATATCTTGGTAAAGGAAATTTTTCAGGTTTTATTCAAAGATAATATCCTTGGGGATGTCAAATTGAAATGTGCAAGAGTAGATTCAATCGACAAATTTACATATGTACAATAATGCCTATGTTCGACCCTAAACAAAATGCTAGGAATTTACATCATCTAATTTCTGAAGCACCACTAGATGGCAACGAAGTTGTGGGAGAGTTTTTCGAACTGAGATTTCATTAAATCTCCAAGAGAGCGAAAAGAGCTTCCACGTGTCATGGAGTTTGTGGTGGTTGAGGACGACGTTGTTGTTGTGGTTGTCTCGTTATTGACAGCAACATCAATTTCTCCCATCTCGGTCTTCATTGATTTGACAAACTTCATGTCAATATTATTACCAGAAATGTCTCTTAAGTAGAATATATTTCTTGCTCTCCCTCCTTCAGTAGCTATATCTGCTCTCACAACAGCTAGACCATTCTCCCTAAGAACCCGAGTAATATCAGAGAGCAATCCAACTCTGTTATTCGCACATAGCTCTAACCGGATTCCCTGTTACATAATATGATGATCAGAATGAAGTAGATTTAACTAAAGGTAAAATATGGCCAATTACTATGTACTAAGGTATTGAAGAAAACAAGACCTCACAAACTCTTCGTTCTATAGCAGCTTCCAAGCACTTTATCACTCTTTCTTTCTCACTCTCTGTGCTCATTGCATATCCATCAACATGCCTTATGAAATATTCCTGTCACATCAAAAAGTTCATCATTTAGTCCGCGTTTTGTCACAAAAACCAAGCACTTTCTACTTTATTTTTTTGAGCGAAACCCATTTCACCCTAAATAACTTTTGAACAAGCCTATTTTTGATCCGTCCAAATTCGACTCCTCGGCCTGCCCATTTGCCACTTATGTAGGCCAACATATATAAAGCTACATACATATATAGAAAAGAGTAGGTACCTGAAATGCATAACCTCCACGGGAATCAACGGAAGCATGAAAGATGACATATTGCATATCTGTAAGAGTGCAAACAGTATCAAACATGAGCCTCTTACGATCCTTGCACTGAATAGAAACTATAGAATACCCCTTCTCGTCACAATTCTCAATACACACACTCAACATTTTCTCTTCCTTATGATCATGATCACCATTCCTGTCAATTAATCTTGGAGACCCCATTCTTATAGACTTTGAAGGGCTTTCAAAATCACGAACAGATAACATAAGCTGATGTAGTCTACGTTCCACATCGGTCACCGTGCCTTGATCTCCTTCGGGATTAAGCCCATAAGCGGTTTTCACTTCTTGTTGTTTCACATTTTCTTCGTTTGTACTCCGAGAAGTTGTTGCTCGGAGCACTGTTGTGAGGTGATCCTCAATTGCTGCCAAACGATTGTGGTCGATAGGTGTGCCAGTAGACTCTTCTGAAATGTAAACAACACAAGCTAAACGTGCATTATGGCTCCATGCATGTGCTTCCACAACGTTGCAATGGAGATCAGCTAAGGCAGCTGATATCTCTGAAAATAGTCCTGGCCTGTCTCTTCCAGTCATTTCAATTGCTCTAGGTTCATAAGGAGATTCACATTTGAAAAAATTTCTACTTCCTGTATTTGTCTTTGATTTCTGTATTCCCTCCCTATTTGCACCAATTGCCTGGATGTTTAATTTCTTTCCATCAGTAACATACGTCTTAAATATAATAGGGAGGGAATACAAATTTAAGATTTTTAAATTTTAGTCAGTTTGAAAGTGCTCTTTAAATAATATGGTATTAATTAAACATATCAGGTGGAAAAATTAGAATTAAATAGTTGCCAAAATTAGAATTAAATAGTTGCCCAAAAAAGAAAAAGAAAAATTCTGTTTGGAATATCAGTATTTATTCGGAGATTTATTTTTCTATTATAGGCTAGTTCGGAAAGGATTTTAGTTTGGAACTTTTATGTATTATTGTTACCTGCTGAATATAGTTGACAACTCTTTGATTGGTTACTTTATTACCGAGGTCATCTTTGACATGGAAGACTGTGACAACAAGCATTAAAAAGGAACATATTAGATCCTATGTATTCATTGTAGGCTTAATTGGGATAATTATTTATTATTATTAATAACAGAAATGATGTGAATATTTACCATCCATGAACCATCCTGCATCTGAAGAAATATAGCCTTTCAGTATAATGAGATTCATATCTGTTAGCACTTGCACTACTTCCAGAAGGAGACCTTGCTTATTTACACTATCAATCTGCATATAACACGGATGCATGGGTACGTTTATCATAGCAAAAAATATTTTTATTGTAAATTAACAATTCATTGTTCATCTCAAAGAGAAATTTTGTAATATGAAGATTGTGTTACCTTCACTACTGTACAATTCTCTAGACTCTCATTGTCAATAGTAACTCGACATCTACAAATAACGCAAAATAAGTTAAACCTAACAGATTTTTTTTTTTCAAATAGATAATTTTGACAAGCTAATTTTGATCACTTACTTTGGGCCATTTATCCTCTCAGCTAGGCTATCAAAATCTGGATCAAAATAGGGAGAACAAACTCGGTTCATGCCTTCAAACGAAAAATTAGGTCAGGTCATATAAATTAATAACTATAAAAATAATTATATTGGTATCCAACAATAACAAAATGACGACAACAAATCATGTTGATGATAACAATGGGGCCAACAATAACAAATAAATAACAACTACGATAAATAAAAATAAACAACAACAATATAATCTAAGGATTCATTTGTTTTGACTAGAATTTTAGAAATCAGCTTCATAGGAAAAGGAATTTGATCCTTCTTTTCTTTTTCTCTTTTGCATATTTCTTTTCGTGTGATTTATAAAACTATATTGTATTCGACAATTTGTGTAAAAACACTCTTCAAATATGAACATATGACAAGAAGCATAAAATCTTCTAACGACGACTAACCTTCTAACTAAATAAAGAATAAAAGGAGGAGGAGAGAGATGACAATGAGAAGTCCAATCCCAATGTTTTTCAGAAGATTGGTAACATATTAATTTTTTATCAATGAAGCCCAAAAAACAAATTCTTGAAAAGGAAGAGATAAGGACGACATTAAATTTTGTTTGCTCTCTCTCGAAAAGAAGAATGGAAGAAAATATATACTATATAAAGAAAGCTAATTATCCCTTTTAAAAAAAATGTTTAAGACAGATCTACAAAGGGAGAGAGAGTGTGTGTAACCAAGGATGAATATAAAAAGTCATCTTTTTCGACAAGTCAATTATGTCGCTTTAGCCATCCACAAGTTCCTCCTGAATTTTTGGAAGACCTCCTTTTCCAAATAGGCTTTGCGACGATACAGCCCAACCAAGCATGCATGGGACTGACTTGTTAGTGCCGAGGCCAAGACCGTCATTAGGCATAACAACATTTTCTTTTACATAAATTTTGGATTATAGTACAACTTATCATTCCCTACATAGAATTTTAAATTACCATTTCCAAAGTACTACAGTTAGGTTGAAGTTCTAAAAAGAACTCCTTCCCTGTTATTTACCAGCACGCAACTTTGCTTCCTAGCTTCTAATGTTAGGGATATAGTTGATATTCCCTAAATTCAATCTCAACTATGATGATTTGAACCTATTTTGTAGATGTTGTTTGATATAAATATACAATATTTAAAATTCTTTCATCACATTTATTATCGAACTATTTGATTAATATGCCTTGCTTCAGTTTTGGGACTTGTCATCATGATGAAAATCATGATAATGAGAGTCACTTCTCTAATAACTTATAGAAAAGTTGTTCTTGATCGTAGAATCATTAATTAGGACATTAGTTATCCGATTAGATCAATGTGGTGGTATTTATTGGATAAAGATTAGTTGATCTCATTAACTAAACTAATGACCTACGTACATAGATGATGCATATGGAGATATGATGATTGAACCGACTCATTGGATAAATTCTAATTGTTAGAATTACCATGAATTGTCAGTGAGATATTATCTTGAAGAATGTGATGAAAGAGTTCCATTTGGCATGAGATATCATAGCAAATCACAAGTAATTATTTGTTATTCTTTGATATCGAACACTTAAGGCCCTACGACAATGATTGAAAGGATAATGGATATGATTAAATATTAGTAGAGTTAATGATTGATCAAAATGAAATTTGTCAACTCTTGGTTAATGAATTTAAGCTCTATGTTGTCATGAATTATAAAGACAGAGCTTAATTCGAAAATGCCGCCAACCAGATTGTGTCAACATCGGAGGCAAACCTTAGAGTCTAAAGGATTCAAGTTAAGTAGAACCAAAACAGAGTACTCGGGGTGCAAGTTCAGTGTCGTGACGTCTAAAATGGCGTAAAATTGAGGCTTCATACATAGGTCATTCAGAAGGAGGAAGTTTCAAGTATCTCGAGTCTATTATTCAATGAAATTTGGAGATTGATAATAATGTCTCACATCATACAGGTGCAAGATGGATGAAATGGAGACTCGTATTTGGAGTCCTGTGTTATAAGTGTCACTATTCGAAATCTCAGGTCATGATGACACATACTAACACCCCACCAGTAGATAAGCTTATCGTTTAGCCGGATCCAAAAGCAACGGGCTATCAGATGGATGAGAAATAAATGAAAAGCAAAGAACAAGATAACCAAATAAAAGAAAGAGATAGAGTCAAATATGCAAACAACATCCCCAAGACCTGATATCAGTTAATACTCAATCAACTAAACAAAAATAAGAGTACAAAGTAAACATAAATATACAGGCTAGTCTTAAATATAAAATAAAGACTAACCTAGCCAAATTAGAAGGAAAATGGTGATCCCGAATGTTATAAGCTCACCCCAAACTTCGAATTCCAAAGCTGCTCCACACGAGGCACATGTTAACGATGAGAACTTGTATTATGATCTACATGGTGCAGAAGTTTAGTATGAGTAGAAAATAAATGGTACTCAGTAGGCATAGGACGAGTGAGCTCCAACATAATGCAAGTATAAACAACATGTAGAAAGGGAAAATTTAATTCAAGCAGCTAAAGAAGAGATATCGCATGATAATACCTGTAAATAAAGACAAAGAAAAAGAAACAAGGGAACATATTGGAAACGCTAGCCCAACAATCTAATCACAACTAGATCACACTATGGAAGTCAACTAGACGAAGATATACGGACAGTAAACATTATTATTCACCATAACAACCCAAAGGCCAATCCAACTCTACCAAATTCGGGGAGTACCAACATCGATATGAGTCTAATCCACATACATAATCACCTACCAATTCAATATAAAGGTACACAATCATAATCAAATAACAGCCTAACCGGATCCATGTAAGTGTAATGTCCAAATTTTTGAGAAATTATTTTTTCGTGTGAAATAAATATTTTTCCTCCACCCTAGTGTTTTCATGATTTTTTGTGTTGTGGGGATATGTGGTGCGGTTTTTGATGCAATCATGTATGATTTTAGTGATTTGACACTTTGAGTGGTTTTTTTTTATTGAGATAGTTGACTTTGATCAACATTTTGAGATCCGAGTGTCGGATGAAAATTTCACCAGTTTTGTTGAATCCGTAGTGTCGAATTTTATCTAGTTGAGTGTTGATTTAGAGCCCCGGGATCATAGAATTCATTATGCAAATTTATGCTAAAAGTTGAGTTTTAGGCCTAAAAGGGGCCCGGGAGGGTAATTTCATTATAATGACCTTATTTTGAAAATTCGACGGTTTCATTGACTCCAAAATATTAAATTCAGTGTAGTAGCATATTCGATTTGTTTTTATCGGACCCTGAATGAATCTCGAGGGTCCGTTCGGAGACTTTTTCTAACGAGAGTTGTTATTTCTGGTGCAACCTCAATCCTTCTCCGTGATCGTCATGGTCGGGCCTGCATTCACAAAGGGACCTCTTTAAGAGCTTCGTGAACGCACGATCGTGACATGAGGCTCGCGTTCGAAATGAAGGTTCCCTATGTGCTCCATGTTCGCCGCTATGAGCCTGCATTCGTGGAGAGCTATCTCAATGTGCTTCGCGATTGTGGAGGCAAGTTTTTCCTAAATAGTGTTACTTCAGGAAATTAGCCCATTTTTCACTTTCCACCATTTTCAAATATTGGGAGCTTGAGGGAGATGATTCTTGTAAAGAGTTTTAGGGAAATTCATCTGGGTAAGTCTATTTTTCATTCCGAAATTATTTTCTATCAATTTTATCTTCTGAAATCATTTCTAAGTCAAGATTTCAAATGGATTTTAGGGTTTTTCCCAAGTTTCAAAATTTGGTTTTCTTTGATTTCAAACCCGATTCTTGCTCAATTTTAATGGGCTTGTTAATTACAAACTCCCCTTGATGTGTAGAATATAAATTTTAAATAAAATTCCAGTTGTACCCTTTCTGTTTCCGAGGTATTTTTCGAAGATTTTGACCCCGATTTTAAAACCTTATAATATGGGTATCGTTGGACTCCTTTTGATGAACTCTTTCCATTCTCGATAGGTGGCAATCATTTTAGAGTCGATGTTTGTGAGTAGATATCGGTTAGAGTGTTCTCATGAAGTTTCAGCATTCAAGGTAGGTTTGACTATCCTTCTTTGAGACTGGAATTGAGTAATTATTCATTCATATGCTATAAACTTTGGGATGGGGTCATAATGTGAATTGGGACTGTTGATTATATTGTGATGCCCTTGTGGAGGCTTGATTATATTGTATTGCCCGTGTAAGGGCTTATTTGTGTGGTTTAGTCCGTGTGGGAGCCTTATTTGCTATTCTATTTACTTTGAGAACACGTAATTCATGATTTGCGAGAGACGCTTGTAATACTATTTGACATGTAATGCCTGTGTGAGGGGTTGAGTTGAGGGTTTTGATCACGCTTGAGTAATGAAACGTTTTCAAAAAGGTTGAACTCTTATTTCAATGTATCTCCTTTCCATTACAATCTATTTGAGGGTGTATATCATGTTTATGTTGAGCTTTGAGAACTATTAAACTTGTATTATATGTTGAGTTGAATATTCCCTCCATGTCATATGTGTTGTGATTCATTCATCCTCATTCATCATATCATTGATCTTGGGAAGTTGAGAACTGTTGAAATTCTTTTTGAGAAAGAAAATGAGACATCTTTTTATATCCTTGACCACGAGCTAGATGCCAAGTTGATGAGATATTGAGATTGTGATTTGGTATATGGACTGCAAGTCCTCCATGAGTCCTTGTCTGAAATCCTTAACTTGAAAGGTTATACGACAGGTTGTGCGACAACCTTGATTCCACCATACCACCACATCATTGCATCATCTCATTGTGTTGCTCTTTGAATTATTTGACTTATCTGATCACATGTAATATTGACTTATCTCTATATGTTTACTTTACTTGTGTCATTCTATATAAATTAGCGACATGATGTCGGAGTAAGACTTTTATGTATACAAGTGGAAGTGTTCCTTAGTTTATTTCATAAGTTTTATTAATTCATTATACTCAGTCGGTCAAATCTACCGAGTACATGTGGATTGTACTTACTCCTACTTCTGTGTCCCTTTTGATGCAGATCCTAGTCAGGGTATTCCACACAACAACTAATTTTCTCTAGCGGATAGTGTCGTACCGGATTAGTGGTGAGATCTTATGATCCAGATTGCCATTAGTTCCATTTTTTGTTTTCAGTCTTTACTATTATTCGAAGACTTATAATGTATATTAGATTTGATTATCGTACTAGATGCTCTTTACACTTATGACACCAGATATTGAGATATTTTTCTTCATTATTCATCTTTTCATTTCTTTGGTGGTCCGACTTCCCCTTTGGGAGCCTCGTATGAGATTTATTATTAGGCTTACACATCAGGTTGGGTTTCAGAATGTGTGTCATTATGACCTCGATTTTTGGATCATTGCAGTAAGCCCGAAAGGTACAAAGCCGCAAACATATGCAAACAATAGCCAATTATACTTGTGATAGGCGATGCATATGCATGCAAGTAATGCAATAGAAATCTATAGTGTCATCCATAACAGCTGCCCATGAAACAAAGTATATACACCTACCCCTTCCTTCGACACGTAGGTAAGGACCGTTCAGCCCCCTCCCCCTGTTTAGTGGGTCACACAAACGGAGGGATCCATAAGGGAAGGGGAAGTCTGTATAGATATGTCTTTTCCCGAAACAGGACTTACATAATTTATCGTTCTGCTCCATCATGGTACCGAAGATACATGTGAGACCATACTAGTATAGAAAAGGCTAGAAATATCCTCGATCGATCAGCAAGTAGTAAGAAAAAGGTCAGCAATTTGCTCGATCGATCAATCATGTAGTAAGCACATCCTGGATGCCTCTTTATTTCCAAAAACCATTTATCAAGTAGTAAAAGTGGTACGACTCCCCATCAAATCAGTTTTTAAGAGTAAGAGTGAAATCAGTCTTTCTCAAAAATAGTAGCAAAAATTCAATGCATGAACTGAGTTTGTACCACAAAACACGTGAAAACGAGTTTTAATGTAATGCATGCCATCAACCACTATCCAAACAATAGTAGCTAAACAATTAGATTACATTACAAACATTATCCTGCTCTATGAGCGTAGAAAATTGACCCGGAATTCAGCTGGTCCTCGACCAAGTCCTCGGACCCAACAATATACATCAACTTATACAATAATAATAGCATAACATGCTCACCCATAACGCAAGAAATGAAGAAATCAAAGAAGATTTCAATAATCAACAGAGGGAGATAACTCAAGGATAAATGTCTTACCCCACACATATTCCTCAACCAATAACCAAACACAACTAAGCCATCCTATCACTATCACAACATAGACTAAGGCCTCAAGAATTAATTCTAGAGAGGATTACTACACCAACTATGCCAACAACAAGGCACTACCAACCTAAGCTAAGGATCTCGCCACCCAAGGTGTAACACCCTCGGTATTTTCGATTATCCTTCACCTCAAATCAAAGTCTTACAAGCCTATATTTGAGAATTTTATTGTAGCACTACACACATTTTGATAACATCGTATTTTAATTAAAATTTAATAAAAATATATTTTTATTGCCTTCCAAATAAATGTCATGAATATTTGTAAAAAATTCTTTTGTTACGGTATACTTGCATATGTATTTATTTTTATAAGAGTTTTATAATTTATTAATATTTTAATGGAGATATAAAGTATAGATATTCAATAGATTATTATTATTATTATTATATAATATAGACTTTATTCAAAATAATATTTTATTAATTATGTAATATTCTAAACGTTATATATATATATATATATATATATATATATACACACACTAGATGAGATGTCCGTGATATGCATGGGCCCAACATAACACCTATTCTTTCAAATTTTGAAGGTAATCATTAAGCCACACAAAGGAAATATAGGCAATCATTCGGTAACAATATTACAAAACTGGTGAAATATTATGAGTTTGTATTATGAAATGTACATTTTAATTATTTTCGCACAAATTTGCTACTCAACCAAAAACGTATTCAACTTTAAATCTAGGTAATCCTAATAATCATTCTTGCAACGAAAAAGAATTGCATCAAAGAATCTAAGTCATTAAATAGTTAAAAAAAAGAAGCAGCAGAACAAACTTTAAACACACCCATTTGGTTTCTTTGATCAATCAAGCATTAGTTTGCTTAGAACTTTCATTAAACACTTCACCTTTAAATCCTCAAGTCAAAAGAAGTAGAATAAACTGATTAAACCAAACTTATAACCATAGAAGAATACAAATTTAAATTCTTTATTTGAATAGATAACTCGAGATTTAAAATAAAAGCAAGAGTCAAGACATTACAAATAAAAAACTAACCACATTATGAGTATGGTCATGAAGAAGACAATGGTAGAAGATTTTAATTTATCTATTTTGCTAATGTCATAAAGAAATACAGTGAAGAAGACATATTCAAAGGAGGCAGAGAAGTTTTTGAACCCCAAAATTGTCAGCAACAGCTATACACACTGCCTCTAGAGAGAGTAAAGAAACCACTGCTTCAATCAAAATGAGGAAGGAAAGAACTAATGTCACGATCCGATCTATCAGGTCATGATGGCGCCTATTATGACTCACCAGTAGGCAAGTCGATCCATATTCCGAAACGATGAGTAATGGAATGTCAGGAAAGAAGACCAACCATACAACTAAAAACACAAATGAAATAACAAGAACATAACTGAACGACGGAAGCTAAGAAACATATATACAAATAAAAATATTCTCTCAAAACCTGGAAGTCACAAGTACATAGCTACTACAAAAAGAGTACAAGTCCCAAAAGTGGACCACAAAAATAGGGATGTGTCAAAAAGTAAAAGACAGGCAAAATATATGTACAGAGGGAGATAGAAAACTCCATAACGCTATGTGCTCACCCTCGACTCCTATCAAGACAGCAGTTGGCTCGAATCAACGCTGGTAGCTAGTACTTGGACCTGCATCACGAAAAAAGATACAGAGTGTAGTATGAGTACCAAAACAACAGGTAACCAATAGACATTATAGGCCGAATAAGCACGATAAGCAAAAGTAAACTAAAATGCAAGAAAGTGACCAAGACCTAAGACAAGACAAGAAGTAAATGTAGATATGTACACGAGCGTACTCAACACACAAAGAGAAGTAGAATAGCTAACTAAATTCACCGAACTCCTATAAATACGAGGGGTACGCTTGTGCACAGGTCTAAGAGTAATAACCTGAACAGACTTCCATAAGCCTAATAGGAGCATAGATAGTTAAAGTAAAATGAGAGAATCCGATGGAGTTCCAACAATACCACAACCTTCTGCAGACTTGAATCGAATCATTCTTTAAGATTGAAGCTTTAACCAAAGTTGAACATAGTTAAGGACTTGAACCGAAGATTCATTAGAGAATCAGGAACCCAAATCGAGATTTGGAAACAACCACTGACTTGAACCGGGTGATAGATAATCGTGGATATGAACCACGTGTAAGCTAGACCACAGACTTGAACCAGGTAACAGTAGCTAAGGAGTCAAACCAAAGTGAGTAAAGAGCGACTAACTTGAACCAAGGTTGCATAAAGGCAGTCGGCTTGAACCACAGCTAAGTAAAGAGAGATGGACGTGAACTGAGGCGATAATAAAAGTGGTGGGATTGAACCACGACTAAATAAGGAGCGATAGTCTTGAACCAAGGCTATAATAACAAGGCATGGGCTTGAACCCCGCCGATGGAGTGAAATGGGGACTCGGACCACAAACAGAGGTAAATCGGTCTGAATTAGGATCAGCGGCCAACCAAGCATCATATGGAGAACCCCCAAACCGAGCGCCAATAATGAATTACTCCAGCCCAATCCACATCCAACCAGAATCATCGAAACGACTTTTAGAATCAGGACCCAAGCAATACAAGACTGATGATATAGAATAGGGCATTATTGAGGTAAGGTCTCAAAGCTTTGTTACTGCCTAGCTAAAGCTCAAACTATTAGACTCAAGTCTGCTATATCAACCTACAGGGAGCTAAGTTGTTCAAAACAACATCTTGGAGGAGTTCTAAGGCCCAAGGGCACCAAAATTGCGCAATTCTAAGGCAACACTAGTTTAAGCCTAGACTAAGGCCAAACATGCTTCCAACATATATAAACCAAAGGCACATCACACATCATAAGGTAGGGGTAATCAACAATAACAGGAGTCATGCCTTATCCATTCGAAACTTTTCCCAAAATAACACCTAGGATGTGAATTCTAGTAATTTAGCATACTCGATATACAAACCCTCCCAAGCTCATACAATTCGATATATAAGTGCTCAAACATGCTCAGTCTAAAGGGAGGAAAATCATAGCCTACCTGTAGGCTGACCCCTCGGGCTCCAACTCATAGAATTTGAGCTTTGCCTTTTCGAACAGCCTCAAAATACTGTCATGCTATCAAAAACAGAATCAGAACGTTGTTACGACTGTTTAGACATTAATTTTATAATTTTTAGAGACGGACCAATTTCGGGGTCCAATACGGGAAATGTGGGACTCGCATTCAGAATTCTAAAATTGACCCCAAAAACTAATCCAAAATAGCACCGCAAGCTAAAATCAAAGTGAAACACATTCCGAGTTGGGAAACAATACAAAACGAGCATGCAATGTAATTCTCACATTTCAAGCCAAAAGAAACAACTATGGCAGCATCAATAAACAGCAATTAGTCAAAGCACGAAGCTCCCAGAACCCAAACCAAGTATACTACGATGTTCCTTATGGAAAAACCCACAATTTAGCCTCAAGAATCATTGAAAACGGAGCTAAGATGACTAAGAAACAATCCTCCAAAATCCGTTAAAATTCCAACTCAAAAATAATACTGGCAGCATCTAGATTAGGGAATTTACCTCACACGAAGCTCCTAATCAAGTTTCCAAGCTCATCAATGAATTCTCCATGCAATTTCCTTGAACTTAGACCCTTGAATCGCCAAAATTGAGTTTATATAGACTAAGAAATAAATTCTCAAAGTTCTTCAAAACATTCACTCTAAAAATGGACAATGCAGCAACTAGAATCAAGATTTTACCTCAATCAAATGCACCAAATCAGATTTTGAGCTCCCTAATGTGTTCTCCTCAAAAAGTCTCACAAATTTGCCATTTTAATCACCTAATTTAGAGCTCTATGGCTCAAGATATGGGGTCTTGAAGTTGGAGAAAAAAAAAATCCAAAAGTAGGGTTTTTATGCTTGCACCAGCAGTCACTGTTGCACCCTCATTTTGGCACAGTCCAAAAATCTCCGATAGGATGCTCGGAATTCATTCAGAATCCCGTGCTGCAAACGAGATAATCTACCCCACCAAATTCAACATTCCAGACTCAATGATACATTCGAAATTCCCATACGAGGTGATTTTAATGAAAAATGGATCCCACACCTAAGTGCTATTTTAAGCCAAATTCTACAACGGGCATCGAGATTAGATCGAAAGCCTCAGAAAGTGAATGAAGGATCGTTATACACCAAACTCAACATTCCAAAACTAACTACGCTGTCAGAATTTTCATCCGAGCACTTTTTTCAAGAATGTTGACCAAAGTCAACCATAGGCTAACTTTCAAAGTCAAAAGCGTCAAATGACCCCATACTCGTACCGATTGTCTTGATACTCATGCTAATCATGATTTTAGCTTAATTTGGTCATTTCAAAGCTGATGGAACCATCAGAATTCAAATTCGAGGTCTCTTTAACCCGGAAAAAGTCCCAACTAAACCAACTTATGCCTTGAAAATACCAAAACAGGCTCGGAACCTTTAAAAATTCAACCAATACTCTTTCTAGACCAAAAATCATCCCCCGAATCCAACGAAGTCATCAGAATTCCATACCAAGCATCAGAACTCCAAAAGATGACCAAAGTCAAACCTTGACCGAAATTTCCTCATATTCGTTACAAGTCCAAAATTGATTATGTAAACTCTCCTAAATCAATTTCTACATTTTGGAGTTACTGGGATCGATGGGATTTTATTTGGAGACCCGTAGCTACGGTTGACGACAAATACCACTTTTGAACACTTAAAGCTTATGAAAACTCAAAATTTCCAAAGAATTAACTTTTTATATGATTTTCTAAAAATCAACACCCGGTACTAATAAAAAATGACTCAAGGCCACTAAAGGGATGGGTAAAATGGTTATTTTATGAAAAATTCCAAAAATAACCTTTAGGGTCATTACAACTAAATTACCAAAGCTTCATTAGAAAGCTATATTTGGGAAGTGGTGTAGCCTGGAGAAGAAGGACTAAAATTAAATTTAGATTATATACAGGTGATAAGTAGAGCTGTGAGTAAAGTTTTTCATATCTTTTGGCAAATCATTAGAGGGAGAAGTTCTCAAAGTGTCCTCATATGTGGGAGCTTGAATTGAGTATGAATCAAGCAAAGCTTTCAAAATATTACTGCACTCAAGATGTCATTCTTGGATGACATATGTTCACCATGTGAATTAACTGGAACTTCAAATGACTAAATTAGTAGAGCTAACCTTGAGAATTGTCTCTTCCTTCCATATCTTAATGTCTTTAAAAAATGATCTTGATGAAGTCCTTATTACCAAAACAATAACAGAAAATTAGAGCTTCTAAGGCAATGATGTTAGTCTAACAAAAACAATAGATTAACAACTACATATTCAAATCTAGAATTAGAAAGCACTTTTGATTACGAAAATGATCAGTAACTGATAAAACTAATCATGGTTAGTGATAAGTAATAGTTAGATATTATTATTTATACCCATGAAGAGGATGATGATGAGGATAGTGATGAGCCAGTAGCGGAAAACAATACATTGAGAGAAATACCAAGTGTGATGCCTAACATGAGTATAGGCTGAAACAATAGAGCCAAATCATAATTAAGTATAATTGCTTCTCTGCATGGATGTAGTATCCTTAAATTATACCAAACTGATGATGTTGATTCCTCCATTATCATGCCTGTAAAAATGGAAATCAACTTTCCAACATAATAAATGATACTATAAATTCTTCTAATGCCGCTCTCTTCAAGGATACAAAAATGTGTAATCTTCATAATTTTGATGATTCAAAATTAGAACTGGAAGACAAAATGAAAGTGATGAGACGATGAACATCTAAATCGAGCAACATATTTTCATAGTACTCTGGTGGAATAATTGCAAAATGATTGAGCTTGCCTCTCTACCTGAAAATTCTCATTGAGATAAATATGCAAGGAGTCTGAGCAGGAAACCTAAATCCAAAAATATGTGGCACAGAAGAGTTAATAAGAACTATAAGTATAGTTGAGATTATCTCTAGATGAGAACCTTTTTAGCTGCTAGTGTATGAACAAAATAAGAGAACTTGGTCAATGAAAACTCTCCATTTTCATTATAGTCCTGCAAAAAGAGAGAATTCTGAAATTTTAGTCATCTTGATATCTCATTCTCATTACCCATCGTATTTGAGTATCAAATGAATCAGATAAGAAAATTACCTGAAAATATTACAATGCTAGAATTACCATGAAAAATTTGCAGTGTACATGCAACAAATAAATCATTCTTCAATACAATACCACGAGGTATAAATTAAGGGACACAAAAACTATACGATAACTCTCAAGAGTAACTGAAGAGTAAAACAAATACAAACATCCAACCTACTGAATTGACAAGTTAATTACATAAATTGGTCACATCTTGTTAAGGCATGTTAAAGACGTGGTATTTCTTCACATAGACTGAGAAGCTATCTAAAAAGAGGAAATAGAGACCCATGACAACCATCACCATGCTACTAATCATGTCTCTAAGAAGCTGGGAAAATAATCTTGTGAGCTGCACCTTTTGCTACTTCTACTTCCACATAGGAAAGTGGATACCATCAAATATGTTGATCTCATTGGAACTTATTAGACAACCAACATCTTATTAAAATTTTATAGCATCCAATGTTTATATCAAATTAATAAATGCAAGATGCAATACGTGTGTCCATCTGAAGCTTAAGATCTGATGAACAGAATTATCCAATTCAACTACTCATGTCAGTGAAAGGTAACAAAGGTGAAAATTTACTGCATATCCTATCATTAGCATTTATTGAAGAAATTCTTAACCAGATCATAGGCATAAAACTTCAAAGTTGAAGTTTTCTCCAGTTCTAATTGCTGCTATCAAATAAGATATAATGTATTGGTAATTACCCATTCACGAAGATTTCTAATGATTTCTTGAAGGGAAGTGGTCTTTCTAAATTTACCAAGTGACCCTCCTGTCATCCGAGACATAATAGAGCTAGAAAGGTTTTCCACCAACACAGATATTAGTAATCTTCTTATCTATTATGAAATGCAAAATGAAAAAAATGCTTACATTTGGAAAGAGTAGCAACAGGCTTGATATCAAATCTAAGAAGCAAAGTAAGCATAGGGACAAAAATGTCATCCCCACCAACACCATCCACATTACTACAAGCTGACCCCAAACTTCTATCATAGTTGCCAAAACAATCCTCCAACTAAACTCCAGTCCTACAAACATCATCACCAACAGAAACAAGAAAAAACACCAAAAAAAAACACCATTTAAGGTAAAATTCAAGAAAAACCATAAATGAAACACCATTTAAGATAAACTCAAGTAAAAACTAAACACCAACTCATGAACAATTTTTTGCTTCATATCTATACACCACATGAGAACAAATGAACAATGAAAATCATAAAAACAAAAAACAAACACCATTTAAGGTAAACTTATGAACACTTTTTTGGTCCATATCTACATACCACATGAGAACAAATTGATAAAAGAAAAATCATAAAAACAAAAAAAACAAATACCATTAGAGGTAAGCTCAACATCCATATTTGCTACATATCTCTACAACACATGTAACAAAGGAAAATCAAGCAAAAGCTTGTTCAGCACTTTCATCAGACACTTCATGTGCAAGTTGAAACCATTATAATTGTATCCAATAAATCAAACTATCAGGCTCAAAACAAAGCAATCACTTAAAAAAAGCTATGAGAACTCAAACAAAAGATAAATCGAGGACAACTGACAAAAAAAAGATTGATCAGGTTTAAAAATATCACAGAAAAATACACAAAGGAAGACAATCTAGTAGAGAAAATCAAGCAAAAGCTTCTTCAACACTTTCATCAAACACTTCATGTGCAAGTTGAAACCATCATAATTGTATCCAGTTAATCAAACTACCAGACCCAATAATAAAGCAATCACTTAAGAAAAGCTACAAATGATAAACTCAGAAGATAAATGAAATACATACCGGCATGGAGATGAAGCATCGACGAGTAAAATCAATGTGTTTATGGCGTCCCTATCAATAACCAAAGCAGGGCACCGCTTGAACCAAAAGAAGGCCAAATATTGACTAAATTACTCCTGTGAGGAAGCAAGCATGTCGACCAGAAGCAACTTGCTTTGAGCCACTTCTATATAGTAGCTATATATGTGTGTGTGTTTGTTTTCAATGGGTTTTCTTGTGGAACTAGTTACAATAGCAAGCTAAGTACTTTCTTTACATTGACTGCGCAACCTCTTCTGAACCGGAACAAGAAAGAGCTCCTCAACTTAAGGCAAAAGTAAAAGTTCTCAATGGGTTTTCTTATGGAACTAGTTTGAGAGGTATTGTACCTTACATATATATACATATATCACGTTGAGGATAAAGTTTGTGACAAAATGTTTTTGTCCTATATTTGTTTCTCAAGTTGAGGAAAATTATTGGAAAAAATTGATTTATCACTTTAGTTGACGACCAAAGGAAATGATTGTCGACATCAAGTTATTTAAGTCCGAAAGTAAGGTATGTTAAAGGAAATTTCTTTTTTAATATTGCACGAATTCTAAGAATTTCAAATTATTAAATTAGTCATTTTTACTATTTTATTGCTAGTAAGACCTTCTGTGAAGGACATTGGGATGTCAGCTCAATTTATTCCTTGATTTAATCATGTCGTTATCTCACTTGTAGTGTTGTGAAGTATATTTGATGGTTAAAGTTATTTTTCATCAAGTTTCTTATTCTTATGTCTATTACCAAGCTATTGTCCTAAGAATGAAGAATGAAGATGAAATCTTGGAGAATTATATTGTTGTATCTAAGGGGGTTGTTAAGACATTCTTTTCCATTAGAAGCTTTTATAAAAATATTTTTTTAAATGATATTAATACTAAATCTTGTACTCTATTCGTTTAGTTATATACTTGTTGACAACCTTATTTCTTAAAGGGTCATACTATTACTAGTTTGGAGTCTTTATAATAAATCAAGTTAAGCATGTATGTCTCCTTTTGAGTTTCTAAATGACTAAGTTGCTAAGTTGAAGTCGAGTCAAGAGCTTCGAGTCTATTATGAGTTTTATAGGCTTGAATGGTTGTAAGAAAGTTAACAAAGTCACAAGGAGATTCCTTAATCACTTTAATATATGCATGAACATCCTCAAATTTAAGTTATATTTCTAAAGTCGAGTAAAGTGTTCAAGTTTATTCTAAAAGCCTATGAGGTTCTATGAGGCATTTACATATTATACGAAAGTGATTACAAGATAATGAGAATAAGAGTACGAAAGCGCCAAGATTGTCTAAGTTTTTGTTATGGCATACTATGTGCATTCAAAGTTTATATCATACATGGCAGGTTATGCATAGAATCCAAGATATAATCAGAGGGAAGGGGGCCTATTTTCCCAGAAGACTATACATACTGTACAGATTGCTACAAGTTGGCAATATGATACCGGTTAGATAAAGAAAGAGATCACCATAGCTAGCATTTAGTTGGGTATGTCATGCATTTGCATCTATATATATGTATTCTCTACATATGATTATACGAGCATACCATGCATATTTGATTAGTATGAGATCAGATGTCACCCATAAAGGCTATTAGAGTTTCAATTTAGGTGGTATCTCTATTAATCTTTTTATCGCAACTATTTATGATTCTAGTTTCCACCTTACATACCAGTACATTTTCATTCGTACTAACGTCCAATTGCCAAAGGATGCTGCATGCCATGTTACAGGTTCAGATAGAGGTATTGATCGGCCTTTGCAATAGGGGTGATGTCTCAACTGAGGATTGGTATGTTGCATTCTTCGTGGAGTTGTTGATTGTTTGTAGGTCTTGAAAATTTGAGTTTTGTATCTAGTTAGTGGTATTGTAAGAGAAATTTCCCAACCATATGAGTAGTAGTATTCATAAAGACTTATGGACATACATTGTTAGGTTTCATCAGCTTCCATTTATAGCCTTGTTGGCTTATTAAGATTTTAGTTGCAATCTTGTCAGCTTGCTAGTTCCTTATCAATTAAGTTGGTCTTATCGATTCTTTTATTATGTCATCAATATTGTTGTGACATTGTCGATCTAGTTATCTTAGTTTAGTTATTGATCATGATGGCATTGTCAGCCCTTGTTGTTTCTTTTTTATTATGTTTCAATGGCTAGCTCGACTGAATAACGTACTGGGTGACAGTTGCACCTCCCCTAGTTTGGAGCATGACACAAGGCTAGCCAAAAGCTCATACGGAAATCAACAAATGAAATAAGGGAATGAGTCCTAAATCTAAAAAATATGATCCTAATTTACATTCAATTCATACTGCACATCATCTAATAGAGCACAATCAAGAAGGGTAGATCATAGCCTACCTCGAAGTCGGACATGCACGCTCTTAATTCACTGAACTGGAGCTTTTCCCTTCCAAATAGCCTCCAGTCACTCCCATTCTATCAAAATATTGGTAACATCATCAATGCAGATATTTTGATATCCATTTTGCAATAATTTAAGATGGACCCAAAAACTAGCCAAAATGGATTTGTTGGACCCGAATGAGAATTCACCAAATTAACTTCGTCAACAGGTCTTGACAAGTTGAGGAACTTGTACCCAAAAATGGGCACAATTTGAGCTCTAAAACTATCGAAAACGGGAAAGTTGAGGGAGACTTATGAGTTTAGGAGAGTGGGAAACAACCATGACAATTCCTTAACACTAATCCCATCTCAAGGCAATGACATTCTCGAGAAATTGCCAAATATTAAGCTCTCAAAGTCCCAAAATTGAAATAGAAATAAGAGGGGAGAACAGTGATTTAATCACTGTATTGGCCACATCGGTGACCTAGACGTCGCAGGTGCGACATCGCAGGTACGACATCGCAGGTGTAGGAAAGTTCCAATGTGTGGAGTTCATTAGGCCATTCAACTTTGCAGGAGTAACGATCAATAGACCATTCAGCCCTCTAGGAGTGGACCTTGGCTCCGCAGGTGCGACCAAGGCCCGTAAGAGTAAAGCCTGTGAGCCTGGATAGCTTCGCATGAGTGACCTTCTTTTCATAGAAGTGGCTCCGCAGGTGCGAGCCTGGGTTCCGTGGGAGCTGTCACACCAACACTTGGGGATTAAATTTCAAATATCTATCGTACCTTCAAAATTTGTTCGAGGTTCCATCAACGTAAATTAAATATTCCACCCCATTAGAAATTGTATTTTGAACTAAACAACAATGTTGAAACATCTAATGACGGTCATTTTGATAAAAAATGGGTCCTACCTTAAACTCCATTTTAAGTTAAATTTCATGATGTGGCTTGGAATGAGCCGGGAAATCATAGGATCTGCATGAAAATTCCTTCTAGGCCAAACTTAATGTTCTAGAGCTAAATAATCATCTTAATTTCACTTTGAGGCCATTTACCTGAAGTTTTGACCAGAGTCAACCGTTCAAACTTCAAAAGCTTCAAAATATAAAAACTTGCATAAAATCCAAATGAACGACTAGGCGACCGAATTTGCAGTCCCAACAAGACATAAATGACTTGGGGTCGCTAAAAAGGTTTAAACACTAAAAGTATTGGGAAAAAAAGGAAATGACCTAGAGGGTCATTACAATAAGAAGGTGCCAAAAAAACTTAAAAGGAAAGTTTTACAAAGCGATGGTGAGACTGGCAGTGTTGTGAGAAATAAAGTGTTGGCCAGTTAAGAACTCCACATTCAACAGATAAAAGTTTTGGAGATGAGAATTCTGACATAAATATGTGGGTATACTAGGAGAGATAATTTTAAGAATAAAGATATTTTGTAATGACCCTCGAGGTCATTTTCCTAATACTGCTTCTGTTTCATCATTTAGAGCATTTCTATAGTGACTCTAGGTCATTTTTATCCTACGGTGTCGGTAGATGGATCACCCTGTCGTTCGTTTGGGTTTTAGACATGTTTCCTATTTTAGAGCTTTTATAACTTGAAAAGTTGACTTCGGTCATAAATTCAGGAAAACAACCTCAAAATAGAATTCTTATGGTTCCATCAGGTCTGGAATGGCCAAATTAGGCTAGTAGCATGGTCGACAAGAGTATCAACGCCATTAGTACGAGTTTGGGGGCCATTTGGCATTTTTGACTTTCAAATTTGGCCTATGGTTGACTTTGTTCAATATTTTTGGAAAATCCTCTCGAGTGAAAATTCTGACAGCGCGATTAGCTTTGAAATGTCAATTTTCTTCTAGAAAAACCCTTCTTTCTCTTCTCGAGGCTTTTGGTCTAATCTTTAGACATGTTGTGAAATTTGCCTCAAAATGACCCTTGGGTGTGAGACCCACTTTCAGTCGTAAAGACCTTATATGGAAATTTTGACTGCGTCATTGAGTTGGAAGATCTTGTTTTAATGTAGTAGCGTATCTCGTTTGCATGCATGAGATTCCGAACAAATTTTGAGCACCCTATCAGAGTATTTGAACTTGGTGAGTATCAGCTTTTCAGCGGGTATCTAGTGCAACCAAGTTTGCTCTCCGTGGTCGCAGGCCCTTGGCTGCGCTAGGAAATTAACCTCCATGTTCGTGGGGCCTGGGCCACTTTTGTGGAGGTGTGTGTCTTTTGCCTCCGCGTTCGCGGGCCTCTGGATGCATTCATGAAGGCCAAACTTCTTGCCACTTAGGCCGCGTTCGCGAAGGCTAAAACCTTGGTCTTTTATTAAAAGACCAAGGACGAACTAAGCCAAAACACCTTTCTTCATACTTCAATTTCTCCTCCATTTCTTAACCAAATTTATTGATTCAAAGGTCTAAACTCAAGAAATTTCGTGGGGAATCCATTAGTGAGCAAGAAATTTTTTTAGGAGCTTTATGGAGGTAAATTTCTATTTTAGCCGCTGCTTTTAGTCATTTTCAAGATGTAATTATGTTGAAATTTGGAGGATTGTAAATTGATCATCTTAGTTCTATTTTTAGTAATCTTTGAAGCTAACTTGTGAGTTTTTTTGCAAGGAACATCATAGTATGTTTGGTTTGGATCATGGGGGTTTCATTTTTGAGAAATTACTATGTAAAGATGTTGCCTTAATTGTTCACTTAGCTAGAAAATATGGGAATTTGTTGCATGACCGGTTCATCTTATATTCCAACTCCAGATTGTGTTGTAATTTGATCCTTGAATGTGGGTTGTTTTTTGGATTAGTTTTTGTAATTAATTCCATAATTTCGGATGTGGGTCCCATATTTTCTATTTTAGACCCCAAAATTAATCTGTCTCCAAAAATTGGAAAATTAGTGTCTAAACGACTATAACGATGCTATGATTCTATGTTTGATAGTGTGACAGAATTCCGAGGCCGTTCGGAAGAGAAAAACTCCAGCATAGTGACGTAGAGTGCGTGTGTTTAGCCTACAGGTAGGCTACGACTTTCCTTTCTTTAGATTGAGCTGGAATGTGTGAACTAATGTTGAGATATATGGAATTTGGGTTGGGTATCTTATTTATATATCTTAGGTGTTAGAAATTATGTTTTAGGCTTTCATTGGGTTTTTCGGGTTATTGGAAGCATATAGTCCTTTCTGTTATTTGTTAATATTATAAGAGGAGTTGCATGATTATGTTGTTGATATTGTGGAGCATGTTGGCCTTAGTGTAGGTTGTAAACTTGCTTTAGATGACCCAGCGTCGCTCCGACAAGCTTAGATCCTTGTAGAATGGTGTAGCAGGCTAGTATCTCGTAGTTTGGCCTTAGCTAGCAGGTAACCTTGCTCTTATGAATAGATTTATCCATAACTCGGCATAATTATGACTTTCAAGATGCGTTAGAGATACTAGACCTTGCGATCATTCTGTTTTGGCTCTAGTTCAACCTTTGGTGGTTTATCGGTTAATTCATTGGGTAGGAGATTCTCAGAACTATTAGCGTACAGTTGGAAAGAAGAATACTTAGCACCATCTGATAAATTATATGTGAGCCTCTGGGTACCCAGTCCTCACCTCCGTTCTAAAATTCCATCGGGGAGCATTCATGTACCCAGCCCTGGCCTCAGCTGACTTGCTAGTATAGCCAGCATCCGGGTACCCAACCCTAGCCTCTACCGACTTTCTAGTATGGAGAGCATTTGAGTACCTAGGCCAGGCTCAACCATACCTATGTATCACAATGAGCATTCGGGTACCCAGCCCCAACCTGGGGTGTATCGGTGTATTATGGTGAGAATTCGGGTACCTAGTCCTGGCCTTAGCCACAAGTGAATATTCGGGCAAGCATCTGGGTCCCAGTACCAACCTCGACCTCTAGAGTATTCCTGGTTCATCGGTTCTTGGAGATTGTTGGTTAAGAAATGATGTGGTTCTTTGGTTATTGGCATCACATATTCTTTGTTCCTAGCCTTGTTAGTTGTAGTTATTTTGTGTATCCGATGGGATTATAGGGGTTTTTCTGGGTTCTTATTTAAACTTGCACACGAGTGTCCCGACTGAGATTATAGGAGCTTAGTTGGGTATAGTTATTTGTAGTTCTCTTAAATGGTACCTTCTCTACTTTTGATGCTTATTATGACTCCTACTTAGACTTATTCCTCTTTTTATATTATTTTTACCTTTCCTACTTAGTCGGCCTATGACGCCTACTGGGTACCTTTTGTCTTGATACTCATACTATACTCTGCATCTACTTTCGTGATGCAGGACTGAGCATCAACTACCATTGTAGATAGTTCGAGCCTGTTGTAGTCAACTTCAGAGACTAGGGTGAGCACTTGACGTTTTGGAATCATTTTTATCTCCTTCAGTATGGTTAGCCCATTTTTTAATTTTCGAGACTAGCCAGTTGTTATATATATTTTTTGTCTGCTTTTGGGACTTGTACTCATAGTGTATTATAACAGCTCTGTACTTTTGACCTCAGGTTTTGGGAGGGATCTTTAGTTGTATATATCATGTTTTGGTTCATTTCCGCTTATCTATTTTATTTATTTTAGAATTTTTCATTCTTTATTAGTTTCTTTCCTCAAACCCATTACTTTCTGTTTTGGATTTATGGGTCAGCGTACCTACTAGCGGGGTATAGTAAGTGCCATCATGACCTGAGAAATCGGGTCGTGATAAGTTTGTATCAGAGCCCCAGATTTGTTGGTATCACTTATATAGAGCTAACGTCTAGTAGAGTCTTGTGGATGGGTGTGGAGACGTTCGTAACTCATCTTCGGGAGGCTATAGGATGTCATTACAAAAGTTCTCTGTGTTGTATCATTTCCTGTAGTTTTGTGTCTTATTGGTTTCCTGAAATCTCATTTTTTTCCACTCATTCGCAGGGATGGTTCGTACGCGTGGTACCACCGATGGGGATGATCCACCCAGGTCGGGCAGGCCTAGAGGCTGGCCCTGTGGCATAGGCTGGGGAGAAGCACCAGCTCCCAATCTAGATATAGCTCCTAAGCATGTAGAGGAGCATTGGGATGCCCCTATTCCTCCTTAGCCGTAGGGCCTACCAGTAGCTCAACCTCCAACCGCACCAGGTATGACCCCAGCATTGCAGACAGCAATTGCTCAGCTCCTTACGGCTATCAGGGTAATACCACAAGCCTCAACTCCAACGGTGGACATGGTAGCATCACGGGATCTGCCAGTACCTTAGGTTCAGCCACCTTCACCAGCTATTGTACCCCCACCGTCAGTTCTGGAGTGTGTTATGTCATTATAAGAGAAGAAGATATTGGAGATCTTCCAAAGGTTGTCACCCTCGATATTTTCTGAAGCCATTGGCGAGGATGCCATAGAGTTTCTGACTATCTACCTGGAGCAGCTCCACTTCTTGGGTCTTGTGGAGTCCAGATGCGCTGACTTTACCACTCACCTATTCTAAGGGTCAGCCAGGCAGTGGTGAGTTCTTACTTATAGACCAAGCCAGGTGGGTCACTGCCACTGTCATAGGATCAGTTTTCAGAGGCCTTTCTACCTCGGTACATCCCCAGGAGTGTCTGGGATCAGTTTACTCGATTGGAGCAGGGTCAGATGATGGTTGCTACATACGAGGCTAGATTTCACCAGATATCTCGGTATGCTACTATGATTCTACCCACAGAGGAGGAGAGGGTATGCTATTTTGTGCACGGATTGAGGCTCTACCTGAGGTTAGGGACCGAGCACTTGGTTTTTGTAGGCTCCTCCTTACTGGATGTGGTGGATCATGTCTGCACCATAGAGATCATTCACCGCCAGGCCCAAGAGGGCAGTGATAAGAGACCCAAGCATCACGCCAGGTATAGCGGGTCCCAGTCTATGCGCCATGATAGTTATGAAAAGCCCTGTCAGTGGTTTCAGAATGATTGGTACCCGCAGGTTCAGTCCAGCTGGCCGGTTCAGGCTGTCCTGCCAACAACTGCTGAGGGTATTCAACCTAGATCGGGGGTTCCACCTCAGGGCAAAGCTCGAGGGGAGTGGGTCTGCTTTCTTTAAATCGCGGATGAGTTATCACAGGTCGCTCAGCTTTAGGTTGTTTTTATTGTGGCTCACTGGAGCACTGGGCTAGGGAGTGACCTAGTCGGGTTAGAATATTGGCAACAGTACCACCTCCACCCGGAGGTGGAGATTAGAGTCAAGGCAGCGGCGATGGCCAGCAGAGTGTTCGGGGAGATAGGTTGGATGGCAGGGCAGATAGGCATGAGGGAGGTCAATAGGGCCATTTTTATGCTGGTCTAGTGTAACATCCCTAAAAAAAATCCCCACAAAATACCTTAAGAATGCCTTGAAAATAGGTTGCTCATGTAACACATTATACTTAATCTTTAAAAAAAATCCAAGTTCAGAATATCGATCAGGAGGTCAAAACCTACGGAAATATGGTCTCGGTGGCTTTTTAGGACCCGTAGATCGGAAGGAAGATTTTCGAAGAATCCACAAAATAGTGTGGTACACGACAGGACCGCGTTGTGGACTTGGGATAGTTTTTCGGCCAAGTTGATCGCGACAGGTCCGCGTCACGGACCTAGGTAGGTCTTCCGGCTGAATTGAGTTTTTTTAAGGGGCATTTTAGACTTTTTCCAAATTATTAGTTAATGAACCTAAATGTTTTTAGGACCTAATTCAACTCTATAAATTAACCTAAACCTCTAATTCTATTCATTCTTCTACAATTCATCTATCAAATATTTCTCTCTCTATAAAAAGGGCTCTCAAAGGTTTTCATTGAATACTTCAAGCAAATTCACTCAATTCTCCATCAAATTCTTAAGTTCTTCCAAATTAATTGTTGTTCTCACTCAAGTTATGTGGGTATTGATTCATGGATCCTTTCATCCATGAAGCCCAATTAATTTCTCAAGGTTTTCTATCAAATTAAAGTATGGTACTTTATGGGTTTTGTGATCTCTATTCTAATTGTATGAATTTTGATTTAAATCATGATCATGAGACTATTTTGATATAAATTGATGGTTATTGAATTATATTGAAGAGTTTTTCCATAAATTCTCCTATTTTGATTTCTAGGGTTCATGATGTAAATTATGAGTATTTTGATTTATACTTCTAAAGGATATTATCTATATGAATTATGTATGGGCTGATATAAAGTTTATGATCATGCATATCTTCAAGTTAATTTCATGATTTTCAAGTCAATTGATCATGCATTCATGCCTTACCCAAATTTCAAGTATAAGTTATGGTCATAAATTTTCAAAAGTATGAATTATGACTATGTATTTCCATTATGGCCATGAATTATAAGTATGTTTCAAATTATGGTTTTTAATGCAAGTTATGAAGTAAGGCGACCTAAGTCCTAACAATATGAATTATGCAAATATGATTGTAATGATGAAAGGAAAATTCTCATATTACAAATATGTTATGAAAATGAGCTACTCTATGATTTTCAAGCCTATGATTCATGACTATGATATACGTCATTATAATTTTTATGTTATATATGTATTCCATGGGATTTGACTTAGCACCGAATAGGACTGTTCACAGTTTTGGTTAAAACCAAACCAAACCGAAAATTTAACCAAATCGAATAAAAAAACTGATATTCGGTTTGGTTTGGTTTGGTTTTAAATTTGAATAACCGATAATATTTGGTTTGGTTATGGTTATAGGAAAAAATAACTGAATAAATAATCGAACCAAACCGATAATTATATACATAAAATTTATAATTATTTATATGTATAATATTAGTTTTTCATAAATAATTAAAGATATTTTATACATTTTAATTATTAATTTAATATTAATCTACTTATTTTTAAGGCCCAACAATCCAAGCTCAACTCTCAAGCTCAATTATAAATTCTAATAAACACTAAACAGCAGTCCAAGTCCAACAATCCAAGCCCATTAGCCCAACTCTCAAGCCCAATTCTAAATCCTAAATTCCTAATAAGCACTAAGCACTTAAGCAGCAGGCAGCAATATAAGGTAAAAGTTAAAACTTTAAAACCCTAGTATCTATTTTCCTTTTAAATTTCTGTTCCTCTCACGTTGGTTTCTCACAAAGTCACAGTCTCATAGTCATAGACTAACATTGAAGGCTCAAGAGCAACCTCAACTCCTCAACCCCAAGTACAAGATTATCAATTTTTGAGAAGGTTTGTAAGAAATTTTTCAAATTTTAAATTGATTTTAAGTTGTTTTCTTTTTTGTTTCGAATGTTTAAGTTGTTTCATTTTCTGTTTCGAACCTCTGTGGGCCGTGAGTAAAAAAGAGCTTCGTAAGAATTTAAAGAATGTAGAGATAGAATATTTGAATTGTCTCGGCTAGTCATAAACTGAATAACCAAACCAAACCGACAATAACCAAACCCGTGGTTATTATTTTACTTGATTTGGTTATGGTTTTAGACATTTAATAACCGATTAAATTGGTTTGATTATGATTTTAATCAATAACCAACCCAAACCGAACCATGAACACCCCTAGCACCGAATGTGAACTTGAGGTGGGGGCTCGAAGCAAGGGGTCCTTATATAAAGTCTCTTGTCTCATAACTATGTGTCACTGTAGAATTGCCTTTTAGCCTATCTAGTGGATCCACAAATAGCACATGTTCATTATTAGTAGTCTACCTTGGCAAAGTAGCCTCCTCCTTTTCGATGTGGGGATCATCGAATTCCATGTTATAGCTCACATGGTCTTATTGTCGGTTAAAGTTCATATCCCACATATGTATGATCTCTTAAGTATGTTATGATTTTGAACTGATGCTTTTAACTTCTTTGGTAAATATGATTTTCTCATGACTTTAAATATGAGTGTGAGGAAATATGCCCTCAAGTTCACAAAGTTGTCCAAGTATGCTTCTTCTTTGGTAGCCGACTCCCGCGCTTGAATGAGTAAGTTTATTTTGAGAGTGTCAGACTTGGTGATGAAAGAATGATGAACCATAATGCTTATTAAAGATATGGATATTTGTAGGCTCATGACTTATGTTGAACAAATAGAAGGGGAAAAGCTTAAGGAGAAGAAGGTGAGGGAGTCCAAAAGGACTCGATTCAAAGGTGGGTTTTATCAATCCAAATCCGGTGGTAGTAATGGTAGTTTTCAACAGGGCCAAAAGTTTTAAGGCCAAGGTTCTTCACAAGCTTCAGGCCAAAGATTTGACAAAGATAGGGTGCCCAACCCTAAGGCCTAAAGTGGTGGTGTTAGCAGATCTATTCCTCCCAAGTGTTCCGAATGTGGAAAAAATCATGGAGGCAAATATTTGTTTGGTACGGGTGCTTGCTTTGGATTTGGTAAAGTGGGGCACAAGGTCTCCGAATGCCCTAATATTGCAAGAAAGGGGAGAGAAGGACGTCCTCAAGTTCAAGATACTCAAGGTGGACAAGTTCAACAAGGTGGTGGCCCACACCAAAATAGGTTTTATGCATTTCAATCTAGACAAGATATTGAGGAGTCTCCCGATGTGGTCACGAGTATGTTCCTGGTCTTTGAAATTGATGTTTATGATTTACTTGAGGTTAATGAACTCCAACACTTTCTCCTACCTCAATTCAAGTAGAAAGAACCGGTAAAGAAATGCAACCTTGAAGTTCTCCCAACCTATGGGACCCCCTTCAACCTATTTGACCTTCCACTGATTGAGCAACACCTTTGAGTTGGTAGGCCGCCAACTCCGCTTTCTCCTCCAAGGATACCCCCATAATAGTAGCAATCTTATACACCTTATCCACAAAGTCTTAGGGATCCTCATCAATCTTGGACCCATGAAACTCGAGAGGGTTCATCCTTGTAAAGTCCTTAACCCTTGAAGCAAGTGTACACATATTTAGAGGAGCCACCACTCCTTGGTTTACTTGAGTAGTCATGACTTACGCTAGCATAAAGATGGCGGTACAGAATTCTACATGAGTAACTTGATCGGCTAGAGGATCATTAGGAACTTGAGAGGCTTGTCCCTCATTAGCATCAAACCCTATTTGGATTGGAGCTCTTCTTGGAGGCATTTTCTAAAAATCACAAAGAATAATCATTAGAGAGAAAAGGCTTAGAGTAGACTTTATCGCACAACGTAGATCACGAAAGGAGTAAAGATTTCCTAGAATGCCTCATAGCCTCCTACTGTGGCGCGCTTCACACCCATGAATAAGACTTTAATTGACGCAGTATGTTGGACTCCTTAGGAAACTTCAAAATCTTGTGTTTTGATACCAAGTTTGTCACGATCCAAGCTAGGCTCTAGGTGTGACATGCTGATTAGGATTCCCGAAGAAACCCCAACCAAGCCTATTATTATATCATAAGCATACATAAGGTAACAAATAAGCGGAAACTCATAAGAAATCTAAGAACATAGAATAGCTAGAATGAAGAAAGACAATATAGACTCCATACACATATCCAACACGCCTCTACATGACTACATAGGTGGGGACTAGGACATGTTCTTAGCTCACCCTCAAAGGAAAGAAATTATATAAAATAAAATAGTCTCAATGTACAAACATAATCTAAGAATGGAAAGAAAAGAAAGATAGACTCGGTTTGAACTCGAATGAGATACAATCAGGACTCTCCACACAATCTTCAATGGATCACCAACTAGCCACGAGAAAAGGATAGAGTGTGTGTACCTACATTGTGATATAATGTAGGAAATAAAGTATGCGTTAGTACATTTGAATGTACTAAGTATGTAGGTTATGTAATGCATACTAAAATCATGTTGTGCAAATGACCATTCCAAATAGCATGATAAAAAGAGATAGTAAAATCGTAAGTAGACATGAGAAGAGTCAATGCACAATAAACCATAAGAGTATCATGTAAAGAAAATAAAAGATATGATTAGTCATTTAAAACATCATGAGGACCATACATATGTTAGATAGAGCCATAACTGATATTTAAGACCATATGAGCTATAACATGGAATCCGATGTAACTCCCACATTGAGAAGATAGAGGCTACTTTCCAAGGTAGGCTCTGTATCATTATCATCATATGTTATATGTGGATCCACTAGCTAGGCCATAAAGGCAAACCTATGGTGGAAACATAGTTAAGGACTAGAGATTGCTCCTAAGGACCCCTTGGGTTGAGTCCCCACCTCAAAGTCCTCTCGCTACTAAGTCAACATCCCACGAAATACATATCATTACCATAAATTATACTTTTCATAAATCATAAGGTTTCCATAATCACAGTTCGTACTTGTCTTGAAAACATAAACTTAGCATGTGGAAAGACAATCAAGAACTACCAATCCAATTCATAAAACTTGTTAATAGGAATAGCTCATTATTATGAGATTCATGTAATGTGGGTATAGGTCTTCCATCATTACGAATCATTTTTGATAAAGAGTATTATTTGGGTATTAATTCACCCTTTCATAAACTTGCTTGAACACTTGAAATTTCATGATCATGACTTATACTTGAAATTAGGGTGAAAACATGGATTTATAATCAATTGACTTGGAAATCATAAAATTGAATTGAAAATATGTATAATCATTTAATTTATATCAACCCATACATAATTCATAAAAATAATATCAATTGGAAATATAATTGAATATACCAATCATGTATGTCATGAACCCTAAAGAGTAATGTACGAAAATTCATAGACAACCTTTCAATTCCATGCAATAATCAATAATTCATATTAAAATAGATCATAATCATAGTTTAAATCATAATTCATGTAATTATAATTGATATCACAAAAACCCATAAAAATATATATTTAAATTGATTAAAAAGATGAGAATTTGTTGGGCTTCATGGGTGAAAGGTACCCTAGGATGAATGCACACATACCTTGAATGAGAATCTAGAAGAAACTTGAAGAAATTTTGAGGTTTTTTATTAAGATCTTGAGAGAATTGCTTGAATGTCTTCAATGGTGACGAGAGAGCTTTTGTAGAGAGAGAGTTATCTGAAGTAGATGAATTGTGAAATAATGAGGGAGAATAGGGGTTTAGGGTAATTTATAGGGTTGAATTAAGTCCTAAAACATCCAGGTTCATTAACTAATGGGTAGAAAAAAGTTAAAAGTGCCCCTACTTAAAAATTGAAATCGGACGAAAAAATTAATCCAAGTTCGCGATGCGAAGATGGTCCCTGATAGGCCAATTTTAAGCGAATGAGAATTTTGGCCAAATTATGACTTTTGGGAAAATTGCACTATGGGAGAGCAGGTCCGCGTTAAGCACCCTATTGGGAATTCGAATTTTTTGAAAAATTTTATCTTTCGAAATACTTGACGTAAAAACTCACCGAGGCCATTTTTGAAATGTTTAACCTTATTATATCAGATTTCAACCTTCAAACACCCGAGATATTATAACATAGTTTTTGTTGGGAGTTTACTTAGAACCGAGTTGGACTAGTGGCGATTACCTAGGTCTCATAATTATGTGCCATAGTAAAATTGTCCTGATTGGACATTAGCTTAGCGGATAATGATTCATGTATTTATGTCTTGGCAAGCATATTGGGCCCATTTAGTAGGGCAATACACCATAGTCTATGTTGTAGCTCACATGGTTATAGTCGGTTAGCGGTACCTCCCATAACAGTTTATGATTTTTCAGAATATTGCGTTGATATTGTACTATATTTTATTAACCGAACTTATCATATTATGTTATGTGTTTACTTGGCCATTGCATTTATCATGTCTTCAGATTTATCATGTTATTATATCATGTTCATGCATGTTTTTCATACTCAATACATTCAAAAAACAACAATAACAATAATAGTAATAGTAATAACGATAGTAATAACAATGCCAAGCTGAACTCCCATTCTTTCCCAACCCGCCATCCATCCCCAACCCATTGAGTCCTCGATTTGTACCATGGAGGACACCAGGGAAAGGGTCGAATCAAGCCTCCACCACCCAGGCAGATGCCCGAGAAAACACACCCCTAAATCCGCTAGAAGCCAGGACACGAAATGAAAGGGAACTAGAGTAGCTGCTCCTCATGTTTGCGAAGGAAAAAACAGAGGTCTTACATCTGGAAGACCTCTATCTGAAAGAGTTTGAAAAACACTCCAACGAAATTATTATTGTATGTTGTCCGGAGAGGGTGAGAGGATTCATTCTAGATGTGAAGAATTAGGCGATGGACTCCTCTCCAATAGCGACACTGAATCCCTTACTGGATCTGAACAACCCAAATTAGTGGAGCAACAGATTGGGTGCTTTGAAGGAACCACCACCGCAAATATATCTCATGAACTTCATAATCTGGAACGTGCAAGGGGCTAATAATTCCAGATTTTAGAGGCAATTCAAGGACCTCATCAATACCCATAAACCCAGTATGCTAATTCTCTTGGAAACAAAAATGAAGGAGCGTACCAGCTTGTCGAATGACCTGGGTTTCGAGATGCAAATTGTCATCTGCGGAAGGCCTTATGGGAGGCATCGTCATCATGTGGAACGACGATGACATGAAGCTTGAAAATCTCTCTATCTCACCCCAAGGCATCCATGTTCTTGTGAACGTAAGGATCCCACTCCTTGGCTCCTTTCTACAATTTATGCTAGCAGTAGTCTCAATAATCACCTAGCTCTCTGGGATAACCTTACCCAGATCTCCCAGAACTACAACGGAAATTGGTTTATAGGCGGAGACTTCAACGAAGTCCTGTATGAAAAAGACAAGTTAGGAGGTAGGAACATTAACACTAATCATGCCAACCTTCTTTGGAATTGCCTCAATCAGTGTAGCATGGTAGACATAGGCTTTAAGGGTAGAAAATACACCTAGACCAATAAAAGGTACAGTAAAAAAAAGAACCTTATCCTTGAGAGATTAGATAGATGTTTCGCCAATGACTCCTGGTTATTAGCCTACCCTGACACCTCCATCACTCACCTCACTTGTACCCACCCATTCTGACCATTGCCCCATCCTAGTCAGCTTGGGTAATGAGAAGCCCATTTACAAGAATAAGCCCTTCAAGTTAGAGCCCATGTGGTGTAGCCACCTAGGTTTTAATGGGCTTATTAGTGAAAGTTTTTCCACCAACTCCACCCTCCTGGAAGCAATCTATTCTTTCTCGGAGAAAGCCATGATCTGGAACATGACCACCTTTGGAAACATCTTTCAGAGGATGAAGACCCTATTAGCTCGCTTGAATGGCATCCAAAATTCCCCTAGCTACCATAGTACTTTTCTACAAAATCTAGAAGCTGAGCTTAATGACGAGTACGATCAATGCTCAAACATGAGGAATACTTTTGGAAAACTAGATCTAGAATCAACTAGCTCAATAGAGGTGATGCAACCAGATTCTTCGATGCTTCTACTGTCAATAGGAGAAGGAGGAATTGCATTCTCTTTCTAAAGGGTGACAGTAGGGTGGAATACCACTCCCAAGAGGTTATTGACTCTCATGTGACCCTTTACTATGACAGCCTCTACACCACTGATCACCTCTCCTCCCCTAGACTTATCCCCCCTCACAGCCCTAATGCCCACATCCTTGATGATCAAATGAAGAACCTTCTTGATGCCCCCTTGAAAGATTCTGAAATCTTAGCTGCCCTCAAGTACTTTAAGCCTATGAATGCCCTAGGTCCTGATGGTCTCCACCCCCTGTTCTTCAAAAATTATTAGGAGAGTGGGGCCCAAGACCATGGACTTCTGTAGACTGATTTTTCAAAATCTACCATGGACCCTGGTATGAACTCCACCCTCCTTTGCTTAATTCCAAAGTGTCCAAATGCTACTACTGTCAAAAAATTCAGACTCATTGGGCTTTGTAACACTTCCTATAAGTTGATTATAAAAATCGTTGCTGGCAGATTAAGAGAATTCCTCCCCCACATCATTAGCCCTAATCAGGCTAGCTTCATTAAAGGTGGAAGAGCCTCTGATAATGACATCATTGTCCAAGAATATGTTAGCCACTTTAGGAAAATGAAAGGATCAAAAACCCATATGATCCTAAAAATTAACCTTGAGAAAGCTTTAGATAGATTAGAATGGTACTTCATAAGGGACTCTCTAACTTACTTCAACCTCCCCACCAAGGTGATTAACCTCATAATGTCATACATTACCTCTTTCTCCATCACTATACTTGTTAATGGCTCCAGGACCAATTCCTTTAATCCCTCCAAAGTCATCAAACAAGGAGACCCCATCTCCCCTTACATATTCATCATATGTATGGAGAGACTATCCAGAACCATTGATAAGGTTGTCTCTGATAAAACTTGAAATCCCATCAACATTTCTATCCCTAGGCCAAAAATCTCTCATATCTTCTTTGCTGATGAATTGACCTTATTTTCCCATGCTACTGCTAACAACTGCATAACCATCTTACATATCCTCCCTTCTTTCTGTAAGGAGTCTAGGAAAAGAATAATCTTGAACAAATCCAAAGTGGTCTTCTCTAGAAAGAAGACCAGGACCAACACTGAAAATTGTTCTACTATCTAGCGCATCCATGCCAGCCCTCATTTTGGTAAATATATTGGCTTCTCCATCTTTCATTCTAGACCTGTCCATAGTGACTTCTGGTTCATAATTGACAACATGCAAGCTAAGCTCAAGGGCTGGAAAACTAAGTTCTTAACTATGGCTGGTAGTGGTGCTGGCCAAAGCCTCTCTAAGCAGCATACCCTATCATGTTATGCAATTCATCCACCTACCCACTAAGAGAAGTAAAGCCATTGATAAAATCTAGAGGGACTTTATCTGGGGCACCACTTTTGAAAAAAGAAAGTTGCATCTTCTTAATTGGAACACTATCACCAAATCTAAAAGAGAGGGAGGTCTGGGCCTCCAAACATGTGATGTTAAGAATCAAACACTCCATACCAGCTTGGCATGGAGAATGTACCACAATAGTGAACCGTTTTGGTCCAGTTCTACTTTAAACATTGCTATAATAAGGACATGTTTAGAGGTCGAGGCTTGACCACTGCACCCTAGACTTGCATTAGGAAGGGTTGGAGTAACTGCATGTTAGGATCTAGATGGGTGGTAGGAAATGGGAGGAAAGTCAACTTCTTTGATAACAAATAGATTCCCAATCATGATGTCATTAGAAGCTTTATTCAAGGGCCTCTTAATAGAGAAGACATCAACCTTAAAGTAGCTACTCTAAGGTTTAAAGGTGAATGGAACCTAATCTCTCTATTACCATTCCTGAGGAAATTATCTCCAACATCCAGGATTGTTGCCTCCCCCTCCAGACCAATAGATAGGATAAGTTAATTTGGGATCTTACCAACAATGGCCTGTTCACCAACACTAATGCGTATAGACTTCTTAATAACATGAAGCCTCCCCAAGCCATTTCCACTCAGCCTAATTTCATCTGGATTTGGAACCTTCAAAAGCCCCTTGAGATTAAGATCTTCCTCTGTCTCTTACAACATGAGAGACTTCCCACTAACTCTTTCCTGAACCATATAGGCTTAAACATTGACCCTATTTGCATATTTTGTGGAACTGCATCTGAAAACATCAAACACGTCTTCTTCCTTTGTCCTAAGGTTGTCCTTTTTTGGAATCAAATTACAAGTTACAGCAACCCTACCATTGTGATTGACTCCACTGTCATTACCACTGCCAACATGCGACAGATCTGGGATATCCTTAAAGGTAGGACTTTCAATAATTGGATCACTTGGGAGGATGTCATTCCCTACTGCTTGTGGGGAACCTGGATCAGTAGAAATGACAATATTTTCAATGACAACAAAAATTGTCCCCAACCTGACTTAATCACTGCTTGGGCAGTAGAGCACCACTTTGCTGCCTCTAGGAAGGCTCCTACTAAACCTCCATTGCTCACCATTGCACTAAAATGGTAACCACCTCCTTAGGGCACCTACAAGCTTAACATAGAGGGATCTTCTTGCAAAATACCTGAAAAGGGTATGATAGGATGAATTTTTAGAGACCATAAATGTGGCTGGATAACAGGGTTCTCTTAACACTGTGCACACACTACTCCTAGACAAGCTGAACTGTTGGCCATCCTGTTTGGACTAAGGATTGCTGCCAACAGAAATCTCAAACCCCTCATCATTAACACTGACTCCAAGGAAGCTATCTCTATGATCCTTAACCAATATTTGCCTTTTAATAACATATCTTGGAGTGCCAGTATCTTATGCAGGTTCTAGAGGGCCCATCAATTGAGCATGTATTCAGGGAGGAGAACAAGGCGACAGATAGGCTGATAAAGGAAGGAGCCCAGGGAAACTGCCATAATTTTGATGTAGTTATGCATGAAGTTCCTCCGTTTTGGTTACTAGACTATCTTGCGATAGATAACTCGGATACTACCTTTTCTAAAAGAATTCGGTGTTGTAAGGACCATATAACGGACCAAAATGGGGGGAGACCCTCACCACTTTTGTATTGAACTCTTAATTTTGCTATATTACTAAATCTACTTCTAACCAAAAAAAAAATATGTAATAACAATAGTAATAGTAATAATAATAACAATAACAGTAATAACAATACAAAAAGAAGTCATCTTCACGTAAAAAATTCAAAAATAAACGACTGGATTAGCTAGCCTTCACAATTGGTTGATTCCTTATTTAGAGTATCCTTCAAAATGCTTTTGATGAAAAATGCACACATACAAAGAAACTTTATTAAAGAAAATAAAACTAGCATTTCCTTGTGACAAACACGCCAAAGAAGGTAATTTCGACGAGAATCACAAAATGACAAAAAGTGTGAATTTCAAACAGCTGTCTTGCTAGTCCTCTTCAGTGCCGATAATTTATGTTTTTTTCTTATTGACAATTGACAGAATTGATAAGTCCAGATAAGTCAACTACATATTTGGCTGATTATGAATGGTGAGAGAGAGCACAAGATATTTGGATTACTACAACCTACTTAGCACACCAAAGACGAAAAGACGCATACTGTGGACCAACGACATAACCTAACCACCAATTAAGTGAATGAAAGCAACGACATATTTGTGAAGACAATAAGTACTAGTGATTTCTATCAAATTATTAAGTCTTTGATATATAGAATTTCTTGATACATGTAATTATAAAAGATACTTCCTCCATTTTTATTTATATGTAATCATTAAAAATAGATATTCTTCAATAGTTGAGGTGCACGCCAATGGCAAACACAGTTAAGAGTTGTGTTCGAGCAATCAGCATCAACTTGATTTTCACATTTTTGAATAGATCTTTCTTTATTTGCCGCAGAGCACTCACCGAAATACTGAAATTTTGGTGCTCAATGAATTTCCCTTGCTTATGGAGTCCTCGTCCTTGTGTGTTTGGGGCCACAAATCAAAATTAACTAAAAGTATAATGCGACGCTTTGAAAAATGCACAGAATAGTACTACATAAAAATAATTTTTTTGGATGTCACATGGGACTCTACTAAATGATAAGTTTACATTGAATATGGTAGATCACCATTTACATTCAAATACCAATTAAATTCGTACCCAAACTGAGTCAATGACATAGTTGTCCAAAAATACAAAAAGACAAGACACTTCCAAATCCATATTAGGACTCTACTGTACCGGGCAAAGATAGGTAAACTATCACGTTCAGTGCTTTCTACTATCATTCTTTTCTTCTCATTTTATGTATAATATATTTATTTTCTTTAATTCAAAGCCATGCTATGTCTAGAAGAATCAAACCTTTTTTTGCAATACTAGTTTCAGGTTACGCACTTTCGTGTCCATATCAAAAGTTGAGGTTGGAGTGATTTTTCTCCATCTCCCGCTTTCGGTTCTCAGTTATTATCTGCCCACATAAACCTCCTTTTTTTTCCTACTGGATTATCACTCAATCCTAATCTCTCTAAGCTTTACAGATTCTGATTTTGAGAACAAGACGTCAAACAAACAAGACTGCTCTCACTCCAATACCCAAAGGAAACAGAAAATAAGTATACAGGAGCCAAGATTGGTGTGTTTGAAACACATTGAAAGACTTCAATACAGCAATTAACCATCATCACTCACTAGTTTGTTTTAGCTAAATTTAATATTTAACTCTATTTTAACCTTAATTTTAAAGCATAAAAATAGCACCAAAGTCACTGAAAAGTTTTGAAACTACTTTTATGATTTAAAAAAGTAAAAGTAGAAAAAAAGGTGTGAAATAGAGATGAAATACCAGTAGATGGTCTGAGCACTTAAACTAAGGAAGAATAGACAAAGGATCAAGAACATTTTCTTGGTATTCTATCTCTATTTTACCAGTAGTGATGGTTGAGATAAGCATGTGACGGACAGAGGACGTAACCAGCAATCTCATCCATTTCATGTGGACTTCATGTAATTTGATAAAGGATATGAGAAATTTAGGGTAAATTTTAAACATGCTCACATAACTATCACTTTTTTTCACAAAAGTTACTAAACAAAATCACTAAACTTTGAATATGCTGATACAAAAATCACACAACTTGAAAATACTAACTTTACGAAAACTAGTTTTTTTTTTCTTTAAATCTAATAAATATAAATTCTATTGAAAAGCTCTGACCCAATACCCATATGAAGAAAGTAAAATATTAAAAAAACGGAATGGGCCTCCTGAAAAATAAGGTTGAACTTTGTTGCCTCCTATAAACAAGTTCTTAAAGAAGAGATCTACAAAAAAAAATGTGTTGTCTCCTAATTCTAAGTAGCAAGCCAGGTAATTATAGTTTTGACAAAGTTTACCAATCAATGCGTAACCATCAGGCTTCTTCAGCCATAAGGTGTTCTATTCACCTTGACTGGAGGAGAGGCTTTTATTGTTGTCAGGGAACCTATTTATACTCTATATTAACGTCTTCTCCTACGAGAGAGCTCAATCAATTCCTTTTAAATCTCTACGTTTTATTAAACTCTTCTTTAGGTGAGAGCTCAATCAACTCCTTATTATGTTGCTTTGTTTCAGTTTCTCACTCATTATGTTGAAGCATACTGAATCATTAAACAAGAGTCAGAGCCTAGATGAAGTTAAGAAGGTCCTAGCCACATTATCTCACAAAATATAATATGAAGATGGTTATTTGCCTTGAACTTCTGAATTTCCATTTAAACTCATATAGTAAAGGATTTTTAGTATAAAGCAACACATCATCAAGGAAAACAGACCTAGAATCTGGTCACTTAGTCTTGAGCAGTTTAAGATGAAGTCTCTCTACATATCAGTTTCACAACACAATATTTTATAGCAATATAAATTCAAACAACACGCCTCTGAAAAACAAAGCATGCAACAACACAACCAATATTCAAACAATACCCTTCTCAAAATGACCAGTACTTAACAAATCGTTTAAGAAATCCGTATTTTACAAAAACAGGAGAGAATACAACACGGGTCATCCACTAGACTCGCTAAGCATGAACAAATTCAAGATATAGCCATCAAATAATACAGTGGAGTAGGTCAAACGGTAAATAATGAACACCCAACATAAACAGAAAAAAAAAAGGGGTCTATGTTGCAAAATCAGTAAGGATTGTAGTAGTACCCTGCTGCAGGTGGTATTCCAACACCGTTTACTGGTGGCATTCCATAAGGCATCACAGGGGGTTGCCCTGGTCCATAGTATCCTCCAGTAGTGATCTTGGCCAAACTCGTTTGACCTTGCATGCCATCTCTGCTATACTGCTGCCATACCATCTGTTCTTGTACTAGCAATTGCTCTTTCTTCTGCAAATCAGCCATTTGCACATAAGAAGGTGGTGGAACACTCAAAGATGCAGCAAAGGGGTCTTGTCCAACTGTCTGGACTGTTCCATCAGGTGCAGGGAGTGCCAAAACAGGTGTAGCACTCCTCCCTATTCCAGGCAATGCCACACTGCTGGCACTGCCACCACTCGAGTACGCAGTGGCTACGTGTTGCCTAACAACACCCTGATCATACATGCCATTCAACAATAGTGGATCAAGACCGCCACCCAATGCAGCCTTCTGCTTAGACAAATTACTTGCTGTCTCCACCAAAGCTAGTTCCCAATCAGCCTTACCACTCTCAGCTGCTGGATTCTGCCAAGCAGACGTAACCTCAGGTTCCCCATTGGATGGGAATGCTTCCCACGACCCATTTGCATTGCTTGTTCCTGGCCCTGCAAATAATGCCAAGGCAAATTTATTCCCCTGATCATCGGCAGTAACACCCTCCTCCCTCAAATCCACCAAATCTCTGGTCTCCGGAACAACAGGCTTCGGAGGTTCTGGTTCAGGAGGCGGTGGAGGGGTATAATCCTCTGGTGGTGGCAATGCTTTAATTTCATTCATATCTGGTGTTGGCTCCTCTTCCTGTGGAGCTGGCTGGCTCTCTACTTTCCTTTCAGGACTCTTTGTCACCTTAGCTCTATCTCTAACAAACTCCTCCAATGTATCTAATAGCTTGCTTGTAATCCTCGACACTTCTGGGTACTCTGACGATCTTGACACGCCAATATCCTTGCACCAGTTATAGAAACCCACCAACTCATCTATCTGCTTAGCTGCACTAGCATAGGCATCAAAGGCCTTGACACAATCCTCATACTCCATATCAAAAAATTTATCCAACAGAACAGCCAAAACATCACATATATCAGTATAAATTTTGTAACTTTCTTTAACCACAGGGTACAAAGCAACCAAGACCATCCTTTCGTTCTTAGCCAAACCAGTTGGCCGACAAGACAAAAACCGATCTAGCAGTCTCTGCATATGAGTCATATTCCCAAAAATCCTTTCAGGCTTCATCTCTCTCAATGGAGTCACATCTTTCTTCCCCTGCATTGACTCTCTCACATCCCCTGAAGATCTAGACCTCCTCATTCCATAACCAGGCTCATCTCTAAAATCCCCATGATCATAACCATATCCCCGGTTAGAACTCTGGGGCGATCTCCATTGTTCATCTTTAGATCCATACCTTGCAATCTCTCCACCAGTATTACCATTTTGCTTCCTCTCAAAAACCATCAATTCTAACCTCTGATCCAAATACAAAGCATAAGTCCTCACAAAAGTCGAATGATCCCATGAATTTGCGTGAGCCTCATCTCTGAAATCCGATAAATTGAGCAGCCTTGTTCCCCTCCTCGTAGCATACATAATTTCTTGCTGAAATACAACATCTCCATCATTGAGAAGTCGGTGAATTAGCATCAAACACTTGAGGGCAACAATCCAATCCCGGGTTTTGCCCAACCTTTTGGAAATTGCAGACATGCAGGCACTCACATAACCCCGTGAACATGAAGTCAATTGGAGAATCTCCCTTATGTACTTCTCTCCAGCTGGTTCATCATCGTGGCTAGTAGCCTTAACAATAGCAACCTCCAGCTCCGGTGCCATGTTGCTTGCCACTTTCGCGATCCCTATGCTTGTCTGGTCCTTCACCGCCCCTATCGCCTTTCGGATAGTGGTCGGCGCCATGGCAGCCAAAACTAGATTTTTACTTTTTCTTTCTGCAAATCACGGATTGGAATTATGTCATAATTTCAAGATTTGATCTGTTTAAGCCATAATAGTATATCAAAGAAATAAATTTAATTTAACAACTTACATATATTCCAGCTATGAAAAACAAATTAAATACCTTTGAGTCGAAGATTTAAAATTTTCTATATTAGGACACTAGTTCAATCAGTTTAAACTATATCCAGAAAAGGATAATCTAGTAAAGAAGAAGAATCAAAGGGATATTTAAGTTTACACATACCTGAGCGGGGTGTAATGTACAGATCCGCAAGGAAAGAAGACAGCAGATGAGTCAACAAAGAGAGATCTGAAGTAAGCTGAAGGTTGTGCTAAAGCAGCCAATGTATACAAAGAATGGCCAGAATTTATCTCTCTATATATGTAAAAAGATGAATGAAGATTAAGGATCTAAAGTAAGTGAGGCCGTTTGGATCTGAAAAATGTCGGAAGAGGCATCCTCCTGTATAGGCTAGATATTCACAGTGTGCGTGAAAGTGCGTGTTTTAGGTATGTATTGTTATGAGACAGACGGTGTTTGTTTGGCTGGAATTTGGAAGGGACAGAATATAACCATGTTTTAGGCACAGAAGCCTGTTATTTTATTACCTGTACGCCTACTTTCTCATTTACGCTGATTCTGACTTTCTAAAGCGACAAATGTGTTTGGTACCAATTTTTTTTTTTTTTTTTTTATGTTTTTCTTATTTATTTTCTATTATTTTTAAGTTAAAATATATTATTTGAAAAATACTTATATTTTATCTAATAAAATATCATGGAGACGGAATGAGATGGAAAGTAGGGGTTTAGAAAATGACTTATCCAACTTGTTTGTCCTACTTTAATTAGAAAAGTCGGTTTCTTTTGTTTTAAGAAACTTATTTTCTGAAAAATATATTTTTCAAATATATTGACAAATCAAATATAAGAAATTCAAAAATCAAACACACTATTGGATAGTAACATATGTTGTGCACATATATGCACATGGTGTAAATAATGTGTTAGTTAGTAGTGGTGTTAGTTAGCTGTGGGTCCCACATTAATTAAGGGAGTTAGAAGGTTAGTTGGAATTAGTGAATACTTAGCTATGCTAAAATAATCTTCCTCTTCTCAAAGCCTCTCTCTCTCTAAAGTTCCTCTTCTCAGTTCATTCCAACATGGTATCAGAGTGGGATTGAAGAGTTAATCGACTATTAGAGCTCGAATTGAAGAACAACAGAGAAGGATCGGAGCTCAACCAGAGCTCGAGCTGAAGAACATCGAAGAAGAAGCTGAAGAACAATGGTGGACAGTCAACGTTTAGCAGCACCAGCAGATCCTTCACAATCGCACTCATCACGTGAAAGGACAGTCATAGAACATGGTCATCCCTTATATGTGCATTCATCGGACACATCAGGATGTGTACTTGCACCGGTGAAACTCACCGGATCTGAAAACTACGGAGTTTGGAGCTAAGCCATGAGAATCTCACTTTTGGCCAAGAAGAAGTTAGGTTTTGTAATTGGCATATGCACAAAGGACTCATTTGATGAATCTCTTCATGAACAATGGGAGACGGTGAATGCAATTGTTCTTTCATGGATCATGAACACAGTGTTGAAAAATCTGCTTAGTGGTATCGTTTATGCATCAGATGCGCATCTAGTTTGGAAAGACTTGAAGGAGAGCTTTGATAAAGTGAATCGTGTGAGGATTTTTCAAATACACACAACAACTGTGAATCTTAAACAAGGAACTGATCCGGTGTCAGTGTATTTTTCTAAGTTGAAGGAACTGTGGAGTGAATCTGATTTGATAGCCCCTTCTCCAAACTGTGGTTGTCCAAAGTCAAGGGACTACATTGAGTACTTGCAGCAGCAAAGGCTAATGCAGTTTTTAAGTGATTTGAAGGAGTCATATGATTAGGCCAATAGGCAAATCTTGATGAAGTCCACTACACCAACTGTGAATCAGGCATATGCCTTGATAGTGCAAGATGAAAGTCAGCAGACAAATACTGAGAGATCTAATCCAATAGCGATGCAGGCCAAGAAAAAGGACAACTACAGGGGAGGCTCCATGTATTGTGAGAACTGTCACATGAGAAATGACACAAAAAATGACTGTTATAAGATCATTGGATACCCTGCAGAAAGAGACAATAAGTTTAACAGAAGAATAAGAGGTAACTATGAAGGGCACAACGACGATCGTGAGGGTTGGAGGAAGAACACATACAAAGATAGATACAAAAGAGAAAATAATGAGGGATGGAGAAGAGACACATACACTACAGTTACTAATAATGTAGATTTTTCTCAAGAGAAACACTCAGGCACAACTGACAACCGAGGTCAATATGCTGATGATAACAGGAGAGATGATAACAAAGTTGGCCATTATACTTCAGAAGAACAATACAAACAACACACCAACACATATGACAAGGACTCTGAAGAGTATCAAGCTCATATGTCAAGTACTATAACTTGTCTACTGTCTCAGTTAGCAAAGTGTGAGTGGTTAGTTAATTCTGGTGCATCCCACCATGTTACTGTCAATGAGAAGTTACTAAAGAGCATACATAATACACATGCCAGTAGAAGTTTAAAAATGCATTTTCCAAATGGAGACACAGTACCAATCACACATACAGGGTATACTAAAATATTTGGAAGGGAGAAAATATTAAATGTGCTATTTGTGCCAGATTTTAAGTATAACCTTTTGTCAGTATCAAAATTGACCAAGGAGTTATGTTGTTCAGTCAATTTTTTCCCTAATCATTGTATCTTTCAGGATCTATACAATGGCAGGGTGAAGGGGATTGGTAGATTGCAAGAAGGTTTATATATTTTTCAAGGGTCAGATGATGATGCAGAGCAAAAAGGAAGTGTAAATCAGGCCTACCTAGCAGCTGTTGATGAGAGATACAGCTTATGGCATATAAGACTGGGTCATCCTTCTATCTCCACTATGAAAAACATGCCAAAGTTCAGAAATAAGATTGATGTTAATGTTCATAACCATTGTAAGATTTGCCCTATGGCAAAGCAAACTAGAATGCAATTTCCCTTACGTAATTTTAGAACTGATAAGCCTTTTGAGTTGATTCATTTAGATCTATGGGGTCCTTATAGAACTCCTATATTTGATAGAAAAAATTATTTTCTCACTATTGTTGATGATCACACAAGGTATACATGGATTTATCTGTTGAAGTTGACGACTGAAGTAATTGTTGTTTTGAGATAATTTGTTACTTATGTTAACACTTAGTTCAATTATGGAATCAAAACTGTTAGATCTAATAATGGCATTGAATTCTTCAACTTACAGTGCTATGAGTTATTCCATAGCTTGGGCATAAATCATCAAAGCAGTTGTCCTTACACCCCCCAACAGAATGGGGTGGTTGAAAGGAAGCATAGATAGATTTTGGAAATGGCCAGGACAGTCAAATTCCAGGCTCATTTCCCTACTGGATATTGGGGCTTTTGTGTTAAGGCTACAGTCTATCTCATGAATAGATTACCATCAACTTTTTTGTAGGGTCAGACTCCTTATGAATTGTTGTTTTAAAAGAAGGCTAATATTGATCATCTCAGAGTCCTTGGCTGTCTATGTTTTATCACTACACTACCAAGATCTGACAAGTTTGCCTCCAGGGCCACAGTAGCTGTCTTCATGGGATTCTCAGAGGCACAAAAAGGTTATATTGTGCTTGACTTATCTACTAATAAGTTCTTTGTTAGCAGGGATATGGTATTTAGAGAAACTGAGTTTCCTTTTCTCACCACCTCAGACTCAGGTCCTGACTTTTTTCTTCAACGAGGCCCAGCTATCCTATATTCTGATTCTCAAGTTCAGCTTTATCCTCCCAAATCCACAATAGTAGGGGAAAGGGGGCCACTATCACCTGACAATGGTAATCCTACAACAACTGTTCCTTCTGCTATTGCACTAGAAGTACCAATAGAGATTGAGCCACCAGATTCTATTATTGATCATGCTGCTACTCCTGTTGCACAAACTCCATTGCAGGTTATTACTCCTCCTGTTGTAAATGCAAGACCAACTAGGATAACTAAGAGGCCTGGATAGTTAAATGACTACATTTCTAATGCTAGTCATGATGGAACTAACACTTATCCTATGAACAACTATGTGTCATATGCAGCAACATCAAATCAGTATAAGAGCTATTTGGCCAAATTCTCAAATTTGTCTGAACCAAAAACCTTCAAGGAAGCCTCAAGAGATGGCAAATGGATAGAAGCCATAAAGCAAGAAATCAAGGCTTTGGAAGAAAATCATACTTGGAAGATTGTTGATCTCCCAAATGGGAAGAATGTTGTAGGCTCAAAATGGGTGTACAAGATCAAATATAAAGCAAATAGAGATGTTGAAAGATTCAAGGCAAGATTAGTAGCAAAGGGGTATAGCCTAAAGGAAGGCCTTGACTATCATGAAACCTTCTATCCAGTGGCCAAAATGATCATTGTGAGATCTTTGATTGCACTAGCAACATCAAAGGGTTGGAATCTTCATCAAATGAATGTGTACAATACATTATTACAAGGAGACCTGTATGAGGAAGTATATATGGAGCTGCTAGAGGGTTTCAAGAGACAAGGGGAGACTAAAGTGTGCAAGCTGTTGAAGTCCTTATATAGCCTGAAGCAGGCATCAAGCAATGGAACATAAAGCTGACTGATGCTCTGGTAGTTGCAGGGTTCACACAAAGTGCACATGATTACTCTCTCTTCACAAGGAAATCAGGTATTGACATTGTGATAATTCTAGTGTATGTAGATGACCTACTCATCACCAGGAATAACAGTGTTCTTATAGAGAAAGCGAAAAGGATTTTGCATCATGACTTTAGAGTCAAGGACCTGGGGGAACTTAAATACTTCCTTGGGATTGAAGTTTTGAGATCACAACCTAGTATTATCCTTAATCAAAGGAAGTATATATTAGAGCTTATATCAGAAATGGGCCTAGTAGGCACAAGACCAGCTGCCACACCATTAGAAGCTGGAAACAAGCACCACTGTGGAGTATGACAGAATTGTTGGAGTCAAGGGTGATGAAGTCTTGGAGGATGCTTCAAAATATCAAAGGCTAATAGAAAAACTCCTTTATGTCATCATTACAAGACCTGATATCAGCTTTGCAGTTCAGACACTAAGTCAATTTATACAAGAACCAAAAATGTCACATTGGGAGACAGCCATTAGAGTGGTCAAGTACCTCAAAAATGCACCATGACAGGGCCTCATCTTCAGATCACAACAAACACAAGAGCTAACATACTGGTGTGACTTAGACTAGGCAGCATGTCCAAACACAAGAAGGTCCATCACAGGTTATACAGTGAAGTTTGGAGAATCATTGATTTCCTGGATATCAAAGAAACAACAAACAGTGTCCAAAAGCTTAGCTGAGGCTGAGTATAGGAGCATGGCAGCAGTAACAGCAGAAGTCACTTAGTTTCTGGGGTTGTTTAAGGAGCTGGGAGTACAAATACATCAACCAGTGACAATTTGGAGTGACAGTAAGGCAGCAATCCAGTTGACTGCAAATCCAATATATCATGAACGTACTAAACACATAGAAATTGATTGTCACTTCATAAAAGATAAAATAAAAGAAGGAACAATCAAAACTGAGTTTGTAAGCACAGGTGATCAGCAAGCAAACCTAATGACAAAGGGGCTGAGCAGGCAACAACATTCATATTTGATGATCAAGTTAGGAGTGCTGGACATTGTGCACCCTCCAACTTGAGGGGGAGTATTGGATAGTAACATGTGCTGTGCACATATATGCACATGGTGTAAATAATGTGTTAGTTAATAGTGGTGTTAGTTAGCTGTGGGTCCCACATTAATTAAGGGAGTTAGAAGGTTAGTTGAAATTAGTGAATACTTAGCTATGCTAAGTATAAGAATTAGACACAGTTGTAAAGCTCTCAAATTTTTCTTCTCTCTTCAAAATAATATTCCTCTTCTTAGAGCCTCTCTCTCTAAAGTTCCTCTTCTCAGTTCATTCCAACACACACCATTAACCCTTTTCTCTCTTTTATTTCTAAAATATTTTAAAGAGACCGTCGAGCTAAATTCATTTTTAAAATACTCCGAAATAGTAGTTATTTTAATATATATAACTACTAACTATTACTATTGTTTTTTTTTGTTTTTGGCATGAATTATTACTATAACAAACAAAACTTACATAAAAATAATATAATAATACAAAATGGAGCACCTATGAGAAACTCTACCCACCTTCTAGGAAGTGTGGCAGTGCTCTAATTATTCCTCCACAAAGAAATCACCAAAAAAATAGACATACTAAACATTGCATCTTACAATTGTTATTTAAATTCAATATTTATATCTTGTATATATGGCAAATATGTGAACAACAAAGAAAAAAATGTATTAAATCATTGTGTAGAGAGTATTCTTTTATTTACGAATTTATATATATTTTCTCTTGTCACTAAATTCCTTCTTTATTTTAAATTGTCTACACCTCACAAATCATTTTATCACCTATTATTTTTGCCTTGTTTCTGCCTTAGAGTTTTCCAAAAAGTAAATTAATTATCTAATCCTTCTTTTAGTTATTTTATCATTTAGTTGGGGAGGGGGCAAGCATATGACATGTGTCAAATATAAACTTTTTGGTCAAACTAAGAAGTTGACATGTCTACACTGCCAAAGTTAAGTTACCGAAGTTTTTTTTTATTAAAGGTGACAAAAAATTTAAAACTAAGAAAAATGACATAAGTTTTAATTATTGAATGGAATGGATAATTTTAAGATTAGTGTGACACTAATTTAAAACCCTCAAGCCTTAACAAAGCCCCTCCCACTCCCCTCTCCACCCTACCCCATCCCATCCACCCCTCCCTCTTCTCTGTCATCATCGTCATTCCTACCTCTTCTACTGTCGTCGCTTTCGCTGTCGGATCACCACCATCAACTCCTCTTCTATTACCACCACCTCCTCCTCCTACTCCTCCATTACCATTACCATTACCACCATTACATTTTTCTCTCTACTCCACCATCATCATCAACTCCTCCCCTATCACGACCTCTTCCTCCTTCACCATCGCCACAACAACCATCACCTTTACTTCCACTGCCACCACCAACACCACTAGCCTCTCCTCTTCCATAACAACTATCTCTTTTACCAGCTCATTTTACATTCTATTTTCTATCAAAAAATTAAATAATTATCGAAATTGCTACAACAACTATGCAGAAGTTGCTACCAGAATTCAATAATTGATGCAACAACTCAAACAATTGTTAAAGTTGTTACAGAAAATCAAGCAACAGTTGTAATTTCTGTAGAAATTGCGATAGTTGTTGCAACAACTATAGTAGCAACTATCGTAATTGTTGTAATAATTATCGCAGTTATTGCAGCAACTATCATAGTAACTTGATTTTCTATAGAATTTTTTTTGGATGACTTAAATATTTGGTTTTTTGAAATTCTCAAAATCAAATCAAAACAATCCGTAAAAATAAAAATAAAAAAGATTAAAAAAATGTGATAAAAAGAATGAATATCGGCAGTGATGACGACAATGACAACAATGGCAATGACAAAAGAAAAAGAAGATGGAGAAAGAAAGAGAGAAAGAAAGAAAGAAAGGAAGGAAAAAAGAAGAAGAGGGAGGGAGGGAGGGAGGAGGAAAGAAAATTTGAAAAGAAAGAAAAAGAGAGTAAGATTGATAGATAATAAAAAATGAAGGAAATTTCAAATTTTGAAATTTAAAATAAGAGGGAAGACTTTTTAAAATTTTGAAATTGTAATATGCACCCCAAATTTTTAATCACTCTAATCGGATCCATATTTCATTTAATCATATTTGACCAAATTAATGTTACCTTCTTTTAATTAAGAACTTTTTTGTCACCTACTATTCAATTTTCTCAAGTTACCAAGAAGCTATCAACTTTTGGTATCTGGTCTAGTAGTAGTCATTAAAATTACTCGCTTTATAAAATGACTCAACACAAAATAGTTAATGTTTTTGAAAAGTTTTCATTACAGGTTCAATAAGTAAAAGTTAAATTAATTAAAATATTTAAAATAAAGATAACTGATAATATGAATGAATAAATTTATTTTTAATAGATGTCACCCCTCAATATTATAAGAGAAAATATTTTTGTTGGATTTTAAAAGGTGTGAATGGAAAATAAGTTATGACTTTTTTGAAGGGTTATGATTTTTTCAAAAAATTATGACTTTCTAAAGGGTTGTGCTATTTTCGATAAAGCATAATAAACATTTATTCATACTACTCTTTTGTGTATCTAAATAGAGGAATTTATTATCATTTTCCAATAATAAACTTTCTAAGTTTACTACTCCTCTTTTCACAAAAAATCAAGTGTAATTTGCATTCGCTGAGTGAGTTCAAAGATCCGCAAAATCTGAGATGCTATTATTTTGCTGAAGTAAATTGTTCTATACTGTGAGATTATATTCCATAAACGTAGGTGCTTGAGGGAAATAATTTTCTTGAGGACACATTGTGAATTCAGTAGACTCAATTTTCATTCTTTCATCTTGTTTTACTATGATTATTTTTTAATAATATTTATTATTCTTTTTTACATTAAATACATATTTAGCACCTTTTAGCGGACAACAATCTTAAGAATAGCATTTTATTGTTATATCTGTAATGTGTCTGATTTTTAAAGACTAAAATCTTTGATTTTCTACTTCTTCGATTTGAAGAATATAAAACCTTTGCTGAGTTAATCAGACGGTATATTTGTTTCGAAGAATATAAAATTTCACCAATCTATTAAATAATCTATTTGAATAGGTATTATGACTAAAGGAATATAAAAATTTGTCAATATATAAAAAATTCATTGTTTAACTAGAAACAATGTGAATAAAAATAAAGTTTTTATTGTTATTATTTTGTAATATAAATTGTGTGTCAATTATTAACAGAAAAATGACTAGTAAAACTGAAGTTAATGTTGGAACGACAAATGTGGCGACAACTATTCCATCATCAAGTCGTTCAAATGCTTCAATAACACCAACAGAGAAATTAGAAAATTTTTCTAAAGTGAACTTCAAAAGTTGACAGCAAAGAATGTTCTTTTGGTTGACCACACTTGGAATGCAAAGATTAACAAGTGAAGATCCTCTTGTTTCTAAAGAAGGAATGTCTGAAAATCAATGTTACATGATATTTGAAGCTTGGACGCATTCAGACATCTTGTGCAAGGGATACATTTTAAGTGTCTTAGAGGGTGACTTATACAATGTCTATAGGTCTGCAAAAACATCAAAAGAAATGTGTATGACTCTTGAAAAGAAATATTAAACCTAGGATGCATGCTTGAAAAAGTTTGGAGTAGTAAAATTTTTGGACTACAAAATAATGGACAACAATTTAGTTGAAGCCTATGTTCAAGAACTCCAAGTTATCTTCCATGATCTTATTGCAAAAGGTATAATTATTAAGGAGGCATTTCAGGTTGTTGTTTTAATTGAAAAATTGCATAATTCTTGAAAGGATTTCAAGAACTACCTAAATCATAAAATTAAAAAAATATCGCTAGAAAATCTTTGTGATTCTTCTCAAGATAGAAGAGGATAACAAAATTGGTGACAAAACAGTGCGTGAAAATCCATAATTTCTTATGCTAATATTGTGGAAGATGTTTCTCCAAATATCAAGAAGAGGAAGAGGTCTTCTAGGCAAAATAAAGAGACAGGCAAGAAAATTTCAAGCACGGTTGCTATAATTGTTGTAAGGTTGACCACAAAGCTCTAGATTATGCGGCTCTAAAGAAAATCACAAAAAAGGATCAGAAAAACATGATAAAGCAACCAATGAGATTGGATATTTTTGTTCTATTATTTCACAACACAATCTAGTTGGAAATCTAAAAGAGTAGTGGATTGACTCTGGAGCCACTAGACATGTTTTCGCAATCAAAGAAGCCTTTGCTATATATACTTTAGTTAAACCGAAAGAAGAGTTATTTATTGAAAATACAGTAACAATCAAGATTAAAGGAAGTGGAGATCTTCTTGAGGATGACTTCTAGCACAATGTTGACTCTCAACAATGTTCTCCATATTTCTACCGTTAGGAAGAACTTAGTTTCTACATAACTTCTCGTTAAAAATGGTTTTAAGTGTGTGCTTGTTTCGAAAAAAGTTATAATCATTAGAAATGGAATATTTGTAGAAAAGGGCTACCGGAGCCTTTTAAACTCAATGTAATGATTGTTTATGATATGAATAAGAAATCAGTTTCTTCTTACTTATTGTAGTCAAATTATTTATGGCATGAAGATTTAGGACTTATCATTACAAAATATTGTAAAAATTAATCAAAAGTATTATTGAAATACGAGTGCAATAAATCAAAATGTCAAGTATATGTTGGATCTAGATTTGTTAAACATCCTTATAAGTCTATTGAAAGTAATTTCAATCCTTTAGACTTAAAATACACTGATATTTGTGAGATAAAGTCAATATCATTTCGTGGTGACAAAAATTATCTCATAATTTTAACTGATTATTGCATTCAATATTATTATGTTTATTTGGTAAGTAGTAAAAATGAAGCAATTGAAGAATTTAAATAATACAAAACTGAAGTTTACAATTAGTTGGACAAAGGGATAAAAAATGATAAGTTATCGAGGTGGAGAGTACGAATCTCCTTTTGTATAGATATGCTTGAAAAATAAAAATTTTCATCAAATTACTGCCCCTTACACACACCAATTTAATGAAATTGTTGAAAAAATTGAACGTTGAAGGAAATGATAAATGATTTACTAATAAATTCTGATTTAATGCAAAACTTATAGGGGGTGGTAGAAGCTTATGTTACAACAACTGATACTCAATCGAGTGCCCCACAAAAAATGCAATCTATTCCACAAGAGAAATGAAAAGTAAGTAAACTCAATTTGAAAAATTTCAAAGTGTGGGAGTGTTTAGCAAAAGGTTTATCCAAACAGGTTAAATCGGGATCAAAAATAGATGATTGTGTTTTTATTGGATATGCTACAAACAGTAAAGCATATTGATTTTTGGTTCATAAATCTAAACATCCCAATATTCATGATAACATTGTGATTGAATCAGAAAATGCTTATGTTATGCCCCGTACTTCTGAACTTCGGAAAGCCTTCTTAAACTTCTTAAGAGTGGCCATGTGACCCCGATTAGTTACAACGCTATCAAATAACTCTAAGAAAAGGAGAATGAGATACTCCATAATAAGGAAGATTGGAAAATGGGGCTATAAGAATCCAGAAGGAGTTGAAGGCCAAGTAATGGGTCGTAGGACTCGACTTGCTTGCGTAAGCTATCAAATTGGACGTCTTACATACTTAAGCTACTTGAGTACATATTGAGCCCACGTAGCAAGGATTTCATAGGCTCTTAAAGTAAGATGAGATTATGAACCCACAAAAGGGAAATAAGGAGACGACGCACCTACTTGAAATAAGTAGGTGATGCACCTACTAGGGGTGGACCCCACGCTGCCACATGGAAGCTTTGGATTGGCTGCATGATTGAGGTGGCTCCCTAGGGGGCTGCCACGTGTCACCCTTAGGGGGATGCCATGTGGCACTTACCAAAAAGGGATATATATGTATATTATGTTGACAAAAGTCACATTCTTAAGCTTTGCACTTGGAAAAATTAAAAGAAAAACCCTAGAGCTAAGGAGAGAGTAGTGGCGGCCTTGGCCAAAAGAAAAGGTAGGCCCTGATTTCATTCCGTGAATTAATTATTTAAGGTATTCTATGGTGATATAACGGTGTTTAATAATGGAATTTCTGATTTGGGGTAGCAAGAAGCAACGCAAATAGCCCCTTAATTTCAGTCGCGTCGAGGAGTTCCGAAGTTAATTTTCAGCAAGTTTAGAAAGCCGTTTGTTAAGGTATGGCTTGATTATCTTCTCTCTCGTTTTGGTAAGGGTTTGTACATGCTATGAAGGTGTTATTAACGTAAAGTTATGGTTTGTAGCAGCACCAAAAAGATACAAACAGTCCGCTTAAGTTTTAGCATGTTAACAAACTTACGAGGCAAATTTTGACGAGTTTTGGCCAATTTTGGGAAAGGTAAGGTCTTTCCTTTTAATTTGAAGTTTTTGGTATTTTTATAGGGTGTATTATACATCTTTTATGCTGCTGGAAGTGTACAAACTTTGTATAAATGCTCGACGTTAGAAATAATTTAAATTGAAGTCGTCGTAGGTAAATTAAAGTCGAATAGTGCATGGTGTTGTGATGCTGAAGCTGCTGGTTGTGTGGTGGTGTGTTGCAGGGATGGAACATGATTTATTTAGGGCATGGGAGATGATGGTTTCAGCCACACACCCCTCCATTTCGTACAATTATAGATTTCTTGAAATAAAGGTTAAAAACCCTATTTTGGTATCGTAGTTTTAAGTGAGTTGCTTGGAGGTTGTATTGCATAATATTGTCATATTTTGATTATACATGTACTGCATGTTGTTGTTGTTGGTAAGCTATAGTTATTAGAAGTGTTTTTTTTGGGTGTAGTATCACATTGCGCATAGTTCAATTTGGCTATATTTGACAGTTACGTATACGGGGGTACAGGTCGGACCCTAGTCGTAGCCTACGGGATTGGGTTATGACAGCTTAATTCTTTGAAACATATATATCCATATAAATGTAATGACCCTCCAGGTCATTTATTCCATTTCTCAATAATTTCAGCATTTAGAACTTTTTTGTAGCGACTCCAAGTCGTTTATGACTTGTTAGGACTGAAAGTTCAGTTGACTGGTTGTTCATTTGAGTTTTATGTAATTTTTCCTATTTTAGAGCTTCTAAAGTTTAAATGACTGACTCAATCATATTTTAGGTAAACGACATAGGAATGCAATTCTGATAATTTCATTAGGTTCAAAACATTGAGTTTGGTCTAGAAGAACCTTTGGTTCAGGACCCGAGGGTTCTAGTGTGAGTTTAAGCCCCTAGGAAGGATGTTTGTAAAAGTTTGGCAAATTGTTGACTTCAGCCAACGTTCTAGGTAAATAAACTCGGATAATATTTATTTCATTGCCGTTAGTTTCAGAACATTGAGTTTGATCTAGAAGAGTGGTTTTGCTAGATTTCTGTGAACTTAGGTCGCGATTTGGGTATTTCAGCAAAACGTTGAGTTTTAGACCTAAAAGGGTCACGGGGGGTATTTCTATGATAATAATCTTTTTCCAAAAATTCTATAATTCCATTGAGTTCTTGTAATATCCCAGGCATTCGAAGGTTGGTATGATATAATAAAGTAAAACATTACAAAAATGCCCTTGGTGAATTTTTAGGTCAAGTATCTTAAAAATAAAATATTTGAAAAAATTTCCTTCCTAGAGAAGTGCACGACCACTCCACGTCGCAGAGATGGTCCAGCATAGTTCATTTTTTTCTTGATCAAAATCTGGCAAAATTCTCATTTTGCTCAAAATTGGCCTATCATAAACCCTTTCCGCGTAACGAACTTGGGTTAATATTTTTGTCAAATTTTAGTATTTCTTACCTATTAGTTAATGAACCTGAACATTTTTGGAACTAAATCCTACTCTATGAACTACCCCATACCTCCTATTTTCCTTCATTCTTTCACAATTCATCAAGTACAAAAATTCTCTCTCTACAAAGGCTCTCAAATCTCCATTAAAGACAATTAAGCAATCCTCTCAAGTTATTCATCAAAATTCAAAATTTCTTCATGTTTCTTCTAACTTCTTATCCAAGGTATGTGGGTATTCATCCTGGGTTCCTTTCACTAAGCCCAACCAATTCCCAACTTTTTCAATCAATTCAAAGTATATATTTTATGGATTTTGTGATCTCATTTTCTATTACATAAATTATGATTTCAATTATGATTATGAACCTATATCAACATGAATTAATGATTATTTCATATAATTGAAGAGTTTTCTATGACTACACTACTCCTTAGGATTCTTGACATGTCGAATTGATATTATCTCTCATGAATTATGCATGATTTGATATAAATTGGGTTACATTGAGGTATTACATGCAAATTCCCTCCAATTTAATCTTGAAATTATGAAGGTCAAAGTGGGATCTTGTAGTTTTGACTTCTATTGGTATGCTTCTTCTCAATTATGCATGAGTTTATTCAAATTATATGATTATGAATGATTTCAATTCAATTTCTTGATTTCTAATTCAATTGATTGTTAACCCATGATTTCACCTCAATTTAAAGTATAAGTCATGATTGTAGAATTTTAAATGTTCAAGCAAGTTTATGAAAAATGGTGACTTAAGATTCTTAATGGTGACTTAAGACCCTAATAGTATTCCCTATCAAATAAAATTTATAATGATGGAAGGTCTACACCCACATTACATGAATCACATGATAATGACCTATCCCTATGACAAGTTTTTTGAATGATTATCAAGGCCTATGAATGATGATTTCAATGATGTTCCAATGATGCTTCCAGCAAAGTATAAGGGTTGTGATGGGTTTTCCTTACAGACTCATGTTAAAGATGATGAATGAGCTATTCCTATGATATATTTATATTATGAATGATGTTTCTTTGTGAATTGTACTTACCACCAAGTAGACTAGTGGCGATTACCCATGTCCCATAACTACGTGCCACAATAGGATTAAAGGATATTAGAGGCAAGTACCCAATCTCAAGGAGATTAGAGGAGAGTACTCGTTTCTTAGGAGAATAACGCCTTTATATCGTGGCAAGATATATTGTGCCCTCTTCGATAGAGCAATATATTGGACTCCATGTTATAACTCACATGGTTATATGTCGATTGATGGTCTCTCCCATACAAAGATTATGTTAGGATTTACACTATAATTTGATTACGACTCTCTTTACGACTTATAAATTCCCTATAATTTGCATTGACTATATATTATGTTTTACATGATATTTTAAAGGTCCTATTTCATCCAAAAGGTATATGTAAAGGTTGATGTCCTAATGATGATGTTTTGATACATAGACCACATGATTATGATGTTTAACTATTTTTTCAAGGTTTCATTTATGATTTAAGATATTGGTCATGCATCCCATGTTCATATTGAGTATGTCCTATTTTCATTGTTCATGCATACCTCTCACATACTATCACGACCCGACCTAGGGCCTAGCCATAACACAACAATCAAAATCCCGAAGGGTTCCAATAAAGTTTTTTGACATATCATAAAGCATACATAAGGTGAAGTAAATGTGGAAATATCATAAGAGAGTCTAAACCATAATTCATAAAGAAGAATGTAAGCTGACAACATAGACTCAAAACACTTGTCCAGCTAATGCCTCTAAACACGAACATAGGCGAGATCTAAGACATATCCCTAGCTCACCCTCTAAATGAAATATAATAAAAAGTCTTTGAAAGAAAAAACAACTCATAAACCGCCCTCGATAGATGAGGACTCATAAAGACTTCGTTGTCGGAACTCAACTAACCACGTGTGTGGGTATCATCCTCAACCTCAGCCCCTACATTATAATACAATGTAGGAAACAATATGCATTAGTATGTTTATATGTACTAAGTATGCGGGCATGACATGCAATATAAATTATATGATGCAATGATCAAGAATATACATTATATAGAGGATAAGTAAAACTATGAGGAAAGTCATAATGATCAAAGCATTTAAGTGACGTAGTTGAATATCATAAGATAACATAATAATTATATGCATATGTGGTATAGGAACCATAACCGACAATTAGACTATGAAATCTATAACATGAAATCCCGTTGTGTCTTTATATAATCAAAATAGGGGAACCTACTTTCCAAGGTAGACTCTACTGCGCTAGACGGGTCATGTACATACATTATATGTGGATCTACTAGCTAATCCATGAAGGCAACCTATGGTGGCACGTAGTTTAAGAGACATGAGGCTGCTACTAAGACTTTTGGTAGAGCCCCCACCTCAAGTCCACTCGGTGCTAAGTCAAATCCCATGAAATACATAACATAGTAACATACTTAGCATATATTATAACTTTTTCATAAGTTTTATAATTCATAGAATAGCTCATTTCATAACATAGTTGCAATGTGAGAATTGACATTTCATCATTACAAATCATACTTGCATAATCCATATCATAAGGTCCTAGGTCACAACATAGGGCCCTAAGTCACCTTTTCTTCATAACTTGCATGAAATTCATTTATTAAACAGACTTATAATTCATGATTATAATTCATACTTGAATTTAGAGTAAAACTCATATACATAATCAATTTGATTGAAAATTATGAGAATACCTTGAAAACATTGAACTCCATAATCAAAATTCATATAATTTATCATAGAAAAATAGCTTCATGCATGGGCATTTATAATTCAACTCAAAAATATGTAATTTACGTAGAAACATACTTCTAATGATCATTAGTAATGATTAAAAATAAAATTGAATCAACCCAATACAATTCATAAAAAATAAAGTTTAAAAGTGATGAGATTTCATGAGATTTTTGAAATAAACCTTGGACTCTATCGGTGGAAGGGACCCACGAATCAATCCACACATACTTTGATTGAAATTGGACTTGAATTTGAGAAAAAAGACTTGATCTTGAAGAAACCCTAACCAAAGCTTGATGAACTATTGAGGAACCTTGGGAGAGAAGTCTAGAATTTATTTGGAGAAATAATGAGGGAATAAAAGAGTTTAGGAGTATTTAGGATATAATTCGTAATGAATCTAGTCCTTAAAAACGTCCATATACATTATTAGAATGTAGGAAAAATACCAAACTACCCCTCATTAAATTTTGGATCAGCCAACTCTATGACTAGGTTCTACCATTCGTAGAAACAGTAACAAATCATAGGAACGACTTGTCCTACAGGTCCTAAGAAAGATCCAAAAATAAGTCTCTGAAGTTGCTTCTACGAGTAATGTTTATGACTCGTCGGTAGAGTTATGAGGCATCAAATTAACTCATTTTACAGGTCTGAAAAACCTGCAAATTGTTGGAGTCTCTGAACTTTGGTTACGACTAGTAGTTACGACTCATAGTCTTCCTTACGATTCATAAAAACCATTTATCTTACAGGCCTGAAAAACCTGCAAGTTGAAGGTCTCTAAAGTTTCACCACGACCCGTTCTGACAAGTAGTCTTCATTTTTATGAGTCGTCAAGTGATTCGTCAACCCTAATTTTGCCTTGGTAAATTTTCCAGCTTGAATTCGTATTTATAATTCACTTCTATGACTCGTACAAGTCCCTACAAGTCGTAGACCAACTCGTAGACTTGGGGTCAGTAGACTTTTCTTGAGATTTTCCTTTCATTTGACTTTTCATCTTACGGTGTTTTACAATATCTCCCCCTTGAGAACATTCGTCCTCGAATGAGATTCCAATAGTGTAGGAAAGAATGAGAAAGAGGACTAGCAACCTAATATGAATACAGGGACACTTTAAAATGTATATAATATGTAAACTTCACACTTAACATAAAATATGGCTTTAAAAATCAAATTTCATGAACATGCATGTATATGAATGACATAGGAGGAACTGAATACATATGTGTTTAATCAACTCGATCATGAATAACTTAGGACTTCAGGCTTGAGTAAAAGGAAAGAGATATGGATAATTCTTCATCATGTCCGCATCCGCTTCCCATGTAGAATTCTATACTTGTTGATTTCTCTATAATACCTTGACGGACACAACATCTTTATTTCTAAACCTCTTTACTTGCCGGTCTAAGATTTCCATCGAAACCTCCTCATAAGTCAAATTCTCCTCAATGTTCACAATTTCCAATGGCATAATAGAGTTTGGATCACTCATAAATTTCCTCAACATAGACGCATGAAATACCGGATGAACAATAGCCAACTCAATTGGCAAATCTTATTCATATGCCACTTTACTAATACATTTAACTATTCTATAGGGTCCTGCGTATCTAGGACTCAACTTCCCCTTCTTACCAAAATACATTACACCCTTCATAGGTGAAACCTTCAAATATACCCAATTATTTACATCAAATTCAAGCTCTTTTCTTCTAATGTCTAAATAAGACTTTTGATGACTTTAAGCCATCTTCAATCTCTCTCTTATGAGCCTTATGTTCTCCATTGCATCAACTACCAAATCGGGACCAATCAATGCCATCTCATCTAATTCAAACCATCCCACCAGGGATCTGCATCTTCTTCCATATAAGGCTTCAAAAGGAGCCATTTGGATGTTAGAGTGATAACTATTATTGTAGGCAAACTCAATCAATGGAAAATTCTCATTCCAACTTTCTTTAAGATCCATCACACATGTCCTTAACATATTTTCTAAAATTTAGATCATTCTTTCGGCTTGACCATCGGTTTGAGGATGAAATGCGATCTTAACCAACTTAGCATAGTCTTCGATACCATAAGAAGTCTTAATAGGTAGAAAATATGCTAATTTAGTCATTTAGTCTACAACATTCCAAATAGAATCATGTTGTCTTCTAGTACGCGGCAAACCCGTTACAAAGTCAATGTTCACCTTTTCCCACTTCCATGTAGGAATCTTAATGTCTTGAGCCAAGCCTCCCAATTTTTGATACTCACTTTAACTTGTTGACAATTAGGACACTTAGCCACAAACTCCTCTATGTTCTTTTTCATGCCATTCTACCAATACACTTTCCTCAATTCATGATACATCTTGATGGATCCCAGATGAATTGAATACAGAGAACTATAGGCCTCATTCAATATCAACTCTCTTAACCCATCAACATTAGGAACACACAAAAGACCTTGGTAACGTAGTACCACATCTCCCCCTTAGGAGAAAGACTCAATAAGTTTTTTGGCAACCGACTTCTTCAATCCAACCAACATCGGATCATTGTCTTGATTGGCCTTGATATTTGCCACAAGAGATTATTCTAAGCCATTATGTACAAGAAAACCTCCATCATTGAAGTCAACCAAACTCACACCTAAACGTGCCAATCTATGGATATGTTTAACCAACTCCCTCTTACCTTTCTCAACATATGCAACACTATCCATAGAAAACTGACAAAGAGCATTGGCTACAACATTTGCCTTACCTAGATAGTATAATACACTCATGTCATAATCCTATAGGAGTTCAAGCTATCTCTTTTGACTAAGGTTCAAGTCCCTTTGGCTAAACACATATTTCAAGATTTTATGGTCGGTAAACACATCTAAATATACCCCATAAAGGTAATGACACCATATTATCAAAGCAAACACAACCGTCGTAAGTTCAAAATCATGGGTTGGATAGTTCCTTTCATGCACTTTGAGTTGCCTAAAAGATAAGCCATAACCTTACCATATTTCATCAAAACACAACCCAAACCACCATGTGAGGCATCACAATAAACAACAAACCCGTCCAAACCTTCGGACAATGTCAAAATAGGAGCTGACATAAGACGATCCTTCAGTATTTGAAAACTTTTTTCACATTCATCCAACTATTGAAATTTCATCTTCTTTTGAGTCAACTTAGTCAAGGGCAAAACAATAGATGAAAACCCTTCAATAAACCTCCTATAATATCTGGCTAAGCCAAAAAGCTTCTAATATCCGAAGGAGAAAAAGATCTAGGCCAATTCTTAAACACCTCCATTTTCTTTGGATATACTTTAATCCCATCACCGGACACTATATGACCAAGAAAGGCAACTTCCCTTAGCCAAAATTCGCACTTACTAAATTTGACAAATAATTGCTTCTTTCTCAATGTTTGTAACACAATTATCAAGTGACCCATATGATCTTTCTTATTTCGAGAATAAATCAAGATGTCGTCAATGAACACCACTACAAACATGTCCAAGTATGGCTTGAAAATATGATTCATCAAGACCATAAAGATAGTGGAAGCATTAGTCAAACCAAATTATATTACTACAAATTCAAAATAACCATACCTTATTTGAAACGCCTTCTTGGGGATATCACACTCCCTTACCCTTAGTTGATGATAACCAAAATGAAGATCAATCTTTGAGAAGTAACTTTCTCCTTGTAATTGATCAAACAGGTTATCTATCCTTGAAATTTGATACTTTCTCTTCACTGTTACCTTATTCAATTGCCGGTAATCTATACACATTCGGAGTGACCTATCCTTCTTCCTAACAAATAATACAGGAGCACCTCATGGTAAAATACTTGGCCTTATAAAACTGTTACTCAATAAATCCTTCAATTGCTCTTTTAACTCCTTAAGTTCCGCCGGAGCCATACGGTAAGGAGGAATAGAAATAAGTTGAGTATCAGGTAGAAGATCTATGCCAAAGTCAATTTCCCTTTCGGGAGGAATACAGGTCAAGTAATCGAAAAACACATAAGGAATTTCATTAACTATAGGGACCGACTCAAGAGTTGGAGTTTCTGAATTAATATCCCTAACTTGCACAATATGATAAATGCACCCCTTGGAAATCATTTTCCGGGCCTTAAGACATGAGATGGATCGACCCTTAACCACTAAATAATTACCCTTCCATTAAAGAATATGCTTATTAGGAAAATGAAACTTAACCACATGGGTCCTACAACATATGGATGCATAAGCAACATGTAACCAATCCATACTAAGAATGACGTCAAAATCGGTCATGTCAAGTTCAACAAGATCACATGGAATGACTTTGTGCAAGGCCGACATGGGATAATTTCTATAAACTCTCTTAGCTAATACTAAATTACCAATGGGATTATAAATCGAAAAAGGTTCTAATAGCACTTCAGGGCACACATCAAATCTCATGGCAAGATAAGGAATAACAAAAGACAAGTTGGCACCCAAATCAAGCAATGCTTAAATATCAAAGTTAAAGATCCACAACATACCCGTGACCACATCCGGAGTCTCATCCATATCTTTCCTATCATGAAGAGCATAGAATGGGTTATTGCATTGGCTACTCTTAGATTGAGCTTGGGAGCCTTGTTGCACTTGGCCTCCTTAAGGACGATCTTCTCCACCTTTGTTGGCAACATGATGGCACTCAGATTGCTTATGGGCCATGTTGCCACATCCATAGCAAGCACCCATTCCCATCAAGCATTTCCCTCCACGATTCTTTCCACATTTTGCACACTTAGGAAAAGAAGGGCTACTAATATTCACACCTCCTCCTCCTTTCTTAGAAAACTTCTTCCCCTGAACCTTGTCCTTGTTAGCTGCGGCCACTACTACCAGCACAGGTCCTAGTATTAGAGAACCCAACTTCATACTAGCCCTCTTAGAATCCCTCATTCTTATCTCTTTGAACTTTTCTCCTTCAATTTGTTTGGTGAAAGTCATGTGCCGATATATGTTCATCTCCTTAACAAGCATAGGGGTACGACATTCCTTAGCAACCAAGTTAGACTCCCTTACTATGAATTGACTTATTTAGGCACATAGATCGATAATTAATAAAGGAGAATACTTGGATAGCTTAGTAAACTTGAGGGCATAGTCCCTAATTCCCATGTTTCCTTATCAAAGATTAATAAACTCCAACACTTTAGCTTCTCTAAGCTCAAGAGGGAAAAATCAATCAAGACAAACAAGTTTGAAGGTTTTCTATTCAATAGGTCCTTCATCTACCCTCTCCAATATTCATTGAGTGTACCAAACTTGAGCTACACCCTTGATTTGGTAAGCCGCCAACTCTTCTTTCTCATTCGAAGTCACCTCCATGATGCTCACTATTTTGTAGACCTCATCAATGAACTCTTGGGGGTCCGCATCAACTTTAGAACTATGGAACTTGGGAGTTTTCATTCATGAAAAGTCCCTTACTCTAGAAGTCGGAGTAGAAACATTAGGAGGAGTCGCAAACCCTTGGTTGGCCACTACTTGAGCTAGTATGGAAAAGGTGGCCTGAAACTCTATATGTGTTACTTGCTCGGGCAAAGGTCCATTGCCTTGAGGAGCTGGGGAATCTTGGACTTCATTAGCATTGTTCCCCCTTGGCAATGGTGGTCTACTTAGAGGCATTTTTTTGATAATTGGAAAGAACCACTGTTAAGGAAAGAAAGTATTATATCACATTCTATCATACTACATACATCATGAAAGAAGTGAGGATTCTTATGACGTATTATAGCCTCCTATTCAAAGATGTAGAGGGCTTCACAACCATGAATATGACTGTACGTGATGCGGCATATTCCTAGGACATCTTAAGCCTTGTGCTCTGATATGAGGTTTGTCATGACCCAACCTAGGACCTAGATGTAACACAATGATCGAAACCCTGAAGGACTCCAACCAAGCCTCTTGACATATCATAAAGCATACATAAGGTGAAGTAAATGTGGAAATATCATAAGAGAGTCCAAACCATGATTCATAAAGAAGAATGTAAGCCGACAAGATAGAATCAAAACATTTGTCTAACTAATGACTCTAATCATGAATATGGGTAGGAGATAAGACATGTCCCTAGATCACCTTTAAAATAAAATATAACAAAAATTCCTTGAAAGAATAAACAACTCATAAACCTCCCTTGATAGATGAGGAATCACCAAGACTTTGCCATAGAAACTCAACTAGATAAGTGTGTGGGTATAATTCTCAACCTCGACAATGTAGGCTACAATATGCATTAGTACGTTTAAATGTACTAAGTATGCGATCATGAAATGTAATATAAATCATAGGATGCAATGATCAAGAATATACATGATATAAAGGATAAGTAAAACCATGAAGAAAGTTATAATGATCAAAGCATTTAATAGACGTAGTTGAAGACCATCAGATAACATAATAATCATATACATATGTGGGATAGGAATCATAACCGACAATAAAACTATGCAAGCTATAACATGAAATCAAGTTGTCTCCCCATACAACAAAAAAAGGAAAATCTACTTGCCAAGGTAGACTGTACCCTACTAAGTGGGTTATATACATATGCTACATGTGTATCCACTAGCTAAGCCATGAAGGCAATCTACGGGGGCACGTAGTTTAAGAAAAATATAGCTTCTACTAAGGCTTTTGGTAGGGTCCCTACCTCAAGTCCACTCGATGCTAAGTCAAATCCCACTGAATACATAACATAGTAAAATACTTAGCATATATCATAACTTGTTCATAAATTTCATAATTGATAGAATAGCTCATTTTGTAATATAGTTGCAATATGAGAATTTCATACTTCTATAATCCATATCATAAGGTCCTAGGTCACCACATAGGGCTTTGTAACATTCCTCAAAATGCTCATAAGAGCCTTAAGAATGCCTTGGAAGTAGGCCACTCATGTAACGCATTACCCTTATTCTTTTTGGATAATTCGAGTCCAAAAAATCGATCAAGGGGTAAAAACTTGTGAGAAAATAGTCTCAGTGTATTTTTAGAACTCGTGTACCAAAAGATGAATTTTGTCAAAAATTGCACAAAACAGTGAGGTATGCAGCAGCTCCGCGTCGTCCACTTGTTCTCCTTAAGTGTAATTTTTTCTCGAGTCAAAATTTGGACAAAATATCATTTCCTAAAAATTGTCCTATCCGGGAGCAGCTCCGCATTGTGGACCCGAATAAGAAATTTTATTCAAATTGAGTTTTTAAGTAATGGAACTTTCAACTTTTCCCTACTTGTTAGTTATTGAACCTGAATGTTTTTAGGTTCTAATTATACTCTATAAACTATACTAAATCCTTACTTCCATTCAATCTTGTACAATTCACCTACTCAAATTTCTCTCTCTACAAGAGCTCTCAAGGAATCCATTGAAGATTTCAAAAAAATTCACTCAAGCTCTCCATCAAAACTCTCAAATTCTTCCAAATTTCTTGGTCTTCTTACTCAAGGTATGTGAGTATTGATTCATGAATTCATTCATCCATGAATCCCAATTAATTTCTCAAGTTTTCTATTAAATTCAAGTATGAGATTTTATGGGTCTTATGATCTCTATTCCAGTTGCATGAATTATGATTCAAATTATGATTATGAGTCTATTTTGATACAAATTAATAGTTATTGCATTGAATTGAAGAGTTTTTTCATGAATTCTCCTATATTGATCTCTAGGGTTCATAATGTGAATTATGAGTATTTTCTATTATACTTCTAAATGATATTATCTTTATGAATTATGTATGGGTTGATAGAAAGTATATGATCATGCATGTTTTCAAGTCAATTTTATGATTTTTAAGTTAATTGATCATGCATTCATATTTTACCCTAAATTTCCAAGTATGAACTATGATTATGTACATATGATTTTTAATGTGTAAGGACAATATCCGCATTGCACTTAAGTTATGAAAATAAACTACTTCCAAGTATGAACTATGATTATGTACATATGATTTTTAATGTGTAAGGACAATATCCGCATTGCACTTAAGTTATGAAAATAAACTACTCTATGATCATGACTATGATATATGTCCATCACGATTCTCATGCTATGAATATATTTTATGGGATTTGACTTAGCACTGAATGTGGAATTGAGGTGGGGGCTCAAAATATGGGGTCCTTACATAAAGTCTCTTATCCCATAACTATGTGCCACCATAGAATTTTCTTTTTTGTCCTAGCTAGTGGATCCACATATAGCATACGTTATGAACCTCCTAGCGGGGTAGAGTCTACTTTGACAAGTAGATTCTCCTTTTTCCAGTGTAGAGGTAACATCGGAATTCCATGTTATAGCTCACATGGTATTATGGTCGGTTATGGTTCCTATCCCACATATGTATGGCCCTTTTTATGTTTTAAATGATTAATCCTATCCTTTACTTTATATGATACTTTTATGATTTATTATGCATTGATCCTTTTTGTGACTACTTATATTTTTACTACCTCTCCTATCATGATATTTAAAATGGCCATTTGCACAAATATGGTTTTCTATGTATTGTATTACCTACATACTTAGCACATTCAAATGTACTAGCACATACTTTTTTTTACATTATATCACAAATGTAGAGTCGGATGCTCCATCCTCTTCCCATGGTTAGTTGGTGTTACATTGAAGATTAGTGTGGTGAGTCCTTATGCTTCGAGGGAAATCTGAGTCATTCTTTTCTTTATTATTGTTTTTGAATATGGTGATGTTTAAAGACTATTCTATATGGTTTCCTTACTTTCTTTGAGGGTGAGCTAAGAACATGTCCTAGTCCCCACCTAGGTTGTCATGTAGAGGCCTGTGGGCATATATATAAAGAGTCTATGATGTCTTTATTCTCTCTAGCTATGCCTTGTCTCGTTGTACTTATATGAGTTTCCACTTATTATTTACTTTATGTATGCTTATGATATGTTAATAAGCTTGGTTTGAGTTTCTTCGGAAATCCTAATTATCGTGTTACATCTAGGCCCTAGTTTGGGTTTGGTATCACAACACAAGGTTCAAGTGTCCTAGGGTATCCAACCTGCCGTGTCAAGTAAAGTCTTATTCATAGTTGTGAAGCACGCCATATCTATGAATATGAGGCTATGAGATATTTTAGGAATTCTCACTTCTTTCATGATCTATTTGGTGTGATAGAGCATACTCTAGGTCTTTTCCCCCTAATGATTGTTCTTTGCAATTTTTAGAAGATGCCTCCTAGAAGAGCTCAAATCCAAAGAAGGATTGATACTAATAAGGGCTTTATAAGTCAAAGTATTTCACCATGGGGTGCTCCCATGTTGGTTGTTAGAAAGAAGGATAGTCATTTTGCATGTGTATAGATTACCGACAATTGAATAAGGTCGCAATAAATAATAAGTATCCCATTCAAATAGTAGATGATTTATTTGATTAACTCCAAGGTGAAAGTCACCTCTCCAAGATTGACCTCCAGTCCGGTTATAACCAATTGAGGGTGAGGGTGTGTGACATTTCCAAGACGGCTTTTCGAATGAAGTATGGACATTTAGAGTTTTTGGTTATGTCATTTGGGTTGGCTAATGCTCCTGCTATTTTTATGGACTTGATGAATCAATTTTTCAAACCGTACCTAAATAGGGTTGTGGTGGTCTTTATTGATGATATGTTGATTTATTTCTGGAATGAAGAAGAGTATATGAGTCATTTGAGAATTGTGTTGCAAACCTTGAGAGAGAAGAAATTATTTTCCAAGCTTAGTAAATGTGAATTTTGGTTGAAGTTCGTGGAAAACTCTTGGTCACATTATTTCCGGTGATAGTATCATGGTTGATCCAAAGAAGATGTAGGCAGTAAAGAATTGGCCTAGACCATTATGACCTTTGGATATTCAGAGTCTCCTTGGCTTTGCCAATTTTAAGTTACATTTTAAGTTGAATTTAAAGATCTCATGATTTATGCATTTTGATGTATTCCCTGAAATCTTGCTAGGGCCTTTTTCAGTTAATACCACGATGTGATTCGGTATTTAGGGGTAAGTTTGAATGATCCTAATGAGGGTGGTTTCCTTGTTTGAGATGATTCAGAATTATGATTGGTAGTGCATGAGAAATTGGTGGTTAATGAAAAGATTGAAGCTTTCTCCCAAGGGGGAGATGGAGCATTTCATTACCAAGATTGCTTAGGAGTTTCGAACATAAATGGCCTAAGAGAAATGGTATTGAGTGGAACTCATAGTTCTTGATAGGTGATTTAGAAACGATAGGGGGAGAGAGTGGTTATCCCGTATTGTAATAATTGAAGTATGATTATTCCATTTAGGATTATATATATGAAGGAGGAGCTAGAGGGGATCTTGTTATGTGCAATAGATAGGTAAGAGCATATTGGTGTGCCCTTGGTTAGGAGGTAATGCAAATGCAGATGTAGAGATGCTAAGGTAAACATGGAAATTGTTAAGTGATGTTGACTTCGAGGGAGCCATAAAGTGTTTAGAATAGTAGGCTTAAATGTGTGGTTGTTGATATGTGAGTGAATGTAGTAGGATATTAATGATTTCTTGCTAATGACTTCAAGTGAGTGTATTAGAATTGTCACGACCCAACCCCGTAGGCCGTGACTGGGGTCCGACCTGGACCCCCCGTACACTTAGCTATCAACTGTGGTAACATTGAACTGCAATTAAAACAACATTATGTAACCAAGCCCCATTGGGTGATAACACTTTCGTAAATCTGTAGCTCTTTTCGTTTGTATCACAACATGACAGGACACGCAAGCCGATAAGGCTACCATAACATCATATCATATATCATGTACCATGTAGACCCATATGAATCATACTGACATACACAACCCATATATACATGTCTGCAGACCTCTAAAAATATAAATGACAACATGTGGCGGGACAGGGCCCCCGCCATACCCCTAAATGGACAAAACAATTTTCATACATTCGTGGACAGTATCAAAAATGAGGCCCCGATACAATGGAGCCTCTTACAGCTGAGCTACATGGAATCCTAAGCTGATGGACTCCCAAAATCTATATCTGTACCTGCAGGCATGAACGCAGCCCCCCGAGAAAGGCGGTCAGTACGACATATGTACTGAGTATGTAAAACATAACATGATACAACTGGAAGCATATCTGAAGTAGAGAAACAGGGGATAAAATGTCAAATAAGAAACATGTACCAGTGCTCTGTGAATCACAAAAACATGCATTCTCAAATTTTCAATATAGCCAGCCCCGTCAGGGGTCCGGTGAATCATATATATAGTATCAGTATCAGGCCCCAGACCATCATATGTAGTATCAGTATCAGGCCCAAGGCCATCATATGTAGTATCAGTATCAGGACCCAGGCCATCATATGTAGTATCAGTATTAGTATCAAGCCCCAGGCCATCATATGTAGTATCAGTATCAGTATCAGGCCCCAGGCCATCATATATATACGTACGGATGCCATCCCTCTAGCGAGGGACTCGGTGAACAATGCAGTGAATTGCACTAATCTGTTAACCGGCCCGAGACTCGGAGAAGAAGTGTTACAGTATACACGAGTAGAGTAGTGAGAAACCAAACACAGTTTAAATCATTATTCAAGACTCAACCAAACACAGTTTAAATCATTATTCATATACATATTTCATACCCGACCCTTCAGGGGCTCGGTGAACCACTATGGCATTGTAATCTCATTTTCGTATCAAATACATCTCAATGGAAACGAGAGATAGCTTCCCATACATTACATTCTGACATATAGAAGCCCCACTAGGCAATACTTAATCTTCACAGGAACTCTAATACTGAACAGTGGGTAGGGGTTATGAGGCATACTCGGAATTCTGAGAATGGAATTATCTCCGCACTTCATATACAATTCACTTAAGGCTAAACATTGCCAAAAGGAAAGAAAGATAGTTGTACGAACTTATACCAAAACATGCCAAGAGAAAGCTTTACATACCTTTTGGGAGTTACCCTTTATCCTGCTCGTCTCGTCGTCTTACGAACCTATTCAATATGAAAGTAATACGAATATCAACTACTTTTAACTTTCTAGCATCTTAGATTACGCCTTAATGTTAATGGAATCTATTTCCTTAGTCGTTTCCTCGACTAGTCCTTTAGTTTGTTAAGGCGTTAACGAATATTGGGCAGCACCTCCCCTATAATGTGCCCTATACGAATTTTCAATTAGGTCCCTAATACCTACAGCCAACCAACAACAACAACCTGCAGCAATTCATACCAACAATATACAACATAAACTCCAAACAACTTATTCAAAAATACGATATCACCATAGGGCGTCTAGCCTTTATTTTGTAACGCCTTTAATTATATGCAACGGGGGGTCATGTGGATTCAACTAGCATCACCCTAAAACATATTAGAACATGTTTAGGTCCTGCAATAACACACCACACCCCTGCAGCAGCAACTCACAAGAACAACGCCTTACCTTGACGAGAATTCGACTATAATGACTACAATTTAGTTTATTCCGAACGCCAAGTATTCCAATGATATTTACACACTTCCAGTCACCTATAGGGCGTGTAACATTCTCCATAAGAACACATAAAGCTCAAATTTAAAGAAGAAACCTTACCTTACATTAAACTTGTCAAACTCGCCAGAACTATCAAAACGCGAAATCTGGGTAGCCCACTGTCTTATATTGTCGCTTAGTTTCGGAGGGGTAATTGAGGGAAACAGGATTTGTGGCCTGAATAAAAGTTATATACATGTGAGTCAAGGTTGCAAACAATTTTGAATTACCCCTACAATAATTTTGTATGAAAATATATGACCAAAATACTCTCAGCTGTCCGTGTAGGATTTCCAAAACCAAATCTGGGCAGTACCTCATCTCCACTTCATCACCCTTTTTCGCGAATATAAAAGCAAAAATGGATTCGAAAGTCTAAATAAAAGTTATATACCTATGAAATACATTTCCAAAACATATTGAATCACCCAAAACTAAGCTATACACAAGAAGTTATACCAATATTACTAACAACTGTCCCCTCCAAAAACGGGTTTATGCCCTAGTGTTTTCTCTTTAAGTTTCTCTTAGTTTTCCAAGTGAAGAACTGAAAATATGATTCCGTAAGCATCATAACATACATATATACACTTACACATATTTTAGGAACGTCGTATATAATTAATTCACGGAGAGAAAATTAGAAAACTCACCTTTAAGCTTCCAAGCTATGGCTGCCTTTCTCCTTCACGTTGTTCTCCCAAAGTTGCTGATGTTTTGGACTGATTTTTGGATAAATGAACACTTAAGAGTCATATACACATATATATATGAGGTGACACATGTCAGCCCCTAAGGGTGGGACGTGTCAGGCCCTTATTGGGCCACCTCAACATACGGACAATGAGGTGCTGCCATGTGGTAGTGGGGTCTACCTCCCCCAAGCAGGTGGGTCACCTACTTGACCCCAAGCAGGTGGGTCACCTGCCTGCTTGAGGTGCTGCCACGTGTCACCCTCCTAGGCTGCCACGTGTCAAATGTTTTTTCCTCCCTCGTGGGTTCGTAATCTCGTCTCACTTTAAGAGCCTATGAAACCCTTGCTACATAAGCTTGGTATGTAATCAAGTAACTTACATATGTAAGATTTCTAAATTAGTAGCTTATGTAGATAAGTCGAGTCCTACGACTCGTTACTTGGCCTCCTATTCCTTCCGGATTCTTATGATTTCCCTTCCAACCTTCTCTACCACGGGGTATCACATCCTCCCTTCGTTGGAGTCATTTGATAGTGTCGTAGCATATCCGGTTCATATGGTAATGTCCAAGGAACTTATGAGACATTCTGAGCTTAAAAGGGTGAGGTGTAACATCCTTCCCCCCTTTTAGAACATTCGTCCCCGAATGTTAAACAAAACTTCCCTTAGAACTTATATAGACCATCGGGGGATTCATTTCTATTTCCTTACACACATATTTCCATCGAAGTACTTAGTATACGAGTTTCAGGAGTTGGGGTTACCTGTTGACCTGGTGTTTTATGTCCTCTTTTTAATTTCTCAGGTCATCCCCTTTTCTGGTTTTGATTTTGCCACAGTACCTTGACGGAAGGCACGTGCCAATCGAAGATGGCAATGTTTCTACTCGTAGGATAATTCTTTCATCTCATGGACTTCATTTATAAGACATACTATGGGTGGATCACTAGAACATTTGCAAAATATTTATATCTGATAGACTGGGCGTATGGTGTCCAAATCAGGTGGTAAGCTCAACTTACCAGCCGCGTTGCCCACCTTACGCACAACCTAATATAGTCTAACATATTTTGGGTTAAGTCCCCTTTTCTGGGTGACCCATTATGGACATCCAATCATCCATTTGAACTCTGAATGTCGATGTCGATTATCTGTATATCATTTCTGCCGACTCTGGGTTGTTATTCAATAGTTTGTTTAATCCTGTTTGGCCTACCAACTTAGTCTTTTCCCCATCGCGGGGGGGGGGGGGACTTATGTGCTCTTCCTTACAACATCTTGTAGGGGGTCATCTGAATACTGGAACAGTGGCCCTTCTCATAGGCAAACCCATTAATTGGTGGACAATAGTCCTAGTTACACTTAAAGCCAACCTTATAAGCTCGCAATATACTTTCTAGCAGTTGCTAGTATGCTCAGTCTGTTCGGAAGCCCGAGGTAAATGCGGTATGAAGGCCTATTTGTGCCCCCAACCTCTTCTTGGACTGAGGTCCAAACGCTAATCATATTTGAAGTCCCTCTATCTGAGATATTAGCTGGGGAACTTCACGGAATCTTACTACTTCCTTGTTATATAACTTCACCTAGTTCCAGTTGCATAGGTTGTCTTGCTTGAAAGCAAATGGGATGATTCGTTAGCCTTCCCGCAATAACCCGTATAGAACCCTACTCTTGAAGAGTATAGAATAGGTGCGTGATGACGTTGATAATTCGGGAATCCTTAGTTTCATATAGTTTTCTCGACTTTCTTCAGAACTTTAACTGGCACTTTATTCTTTTGGGTCTTTCTTCTCCCTTATCCTATATTCGATGTCGGGGAAGATCTTTGGTCCACTCGTGGCCATGTCTCACTTTACCCATAGTATTAATTCCATCTCGATAGTTTGACTTAACCTATTTTTGCATCTCTCGATAGTTAATCACAACTTGGGCTCCCTTGCCTAGGAAAACAGCTGCGGGGACTCCGTAAGGTCCTACCACTCTTTTACCTTACAACTTTACACCTTCTCGGTGGAGTAGGTAACCTGTGATCGAAGGAGAAGGGGTTAATACTGTTAATTCACAGGTAACATTTGTGGAATTTTCGACCTTTGGGTATTGCTTCCTGTTATTCGTAAATTACATCAACTGGCACCCTTACCCCTTGGGTTTGCTTCTTCGCCTTTAGAGTTGGCTTCCTCTATTCACTTTGTGTTCTCCCCATTTTCTACCACAGGAGGCTTTCTATTCCTTTTCCTTTGGTTATATATCTATCGCAACATTGTTTGAGACCAACTCTATAGCTAACATTTTGGCTTTTGTTCTAGCATGTTATCATTATCCTTCGTAGTGTTTCTTAATTCATTTGACATCCTTTCTTGTTTACACCCTTTTGTTTTTATAATTAGTCACCTTCTAGCGTTATGTTGTTTAGGGTCTCGTCACAAACTTCTTAATGCTGCCTTATGTAGCATTCTGGCTTCCGTTCAATTACTGGTGGCTTCCAGACCTTTCTAACTTGGTTTGGCAGGATATCTCATTGAAGTTTAGACATCCATCTCAAATATATTACCACCTCAATTGCCTCCTTCTACTTTTGCCATTTTCTCATTAACTTCCCCCCTTTAGAGGGTACTCATACTTTTCTCTGTTTGTACTTGTAGTCGTTCCCATCTCAATTAGGCGGTGCTAGTATTCCGACGATAACTGTTCAAGGTTCTTTTTGAAATAGTAGCTTTACCCAAACCTATATCCTTTATTTCTCTAGGTGAATGGAAGTTGTGCCCTTTGTTCCTTAAGTTTTCCATCCTCGTCCCCTAAGGGTTCCACTATTTTTCGGGCGAAGTTGTGTATACGCATCATTTTTTTGTATCTTAAGCCCCATGCTCTTACTGTGTTCTCAACACAGGCCTTTAACTTAGTCAACGCGTACTAAGTGCGTCTTACTAGTGGTTCCACTTTATCCCTACCTACTCGTATCACACTGTTCGAATCATACTTACATATCCCCCTTTTAATTCGTATTCCTGTTCAGTTCCTAACACCTCCTTGAGGTGCTTCTGTCTAAAGCTCTTTCCCCAAGTAAAGAGGGTATCCCTTATCGTCGATATGAAGAGTATCTCTTACAGCTTTAATTTAGCATCCCATAGGTACCCGATATTCATTTCCAAGACATGTTATAACCTATGTTTTATTCCATTCTTCTTGTATTGGGAAAATTTCGACAGAGTTTCCTCTACATTTCTTACTTATCCCAAAACCTGCACGCAGAAAATACCAACAATGCCTCATAGGGCCAACATATATATATATATATATATATATATATATATACATATCATATCACAGCCACACAGGGCTTTCAACATCAATAATAATATAAAAATACTGGACTTACCTCATATGTACACCTTCAAACTGCATCTGTTGCACTTTCTGTCTACTTTTCTTTCAGGTTTCAACATTACATTTCTATATTACTTCAATACCTTACCCGACGGATATCTTCTATGCCTTTACTTTACCAACCTGCGTGCTTCGTAATGTCCCATGTCGTCAATTACTTCCTTTGGTTGATGTCGTCCTTCTGTTAAGATCCAAGGTTAGTATAAGGAATTTTCCTATGACTCGGATCTAAAGCACGATCTCAGATGTAGAAGAAAGGTAACATCCTAAATATCCTATAGCTTCCTATTTATAGATGTGGCGTGCAACACACCGATAAACAAGACTCTACTAGACACGGTCTGCAGATAATCCGAGGACGAACTGCTCTAATACCACTTCTGTCATGATCCAACCCCGTAGGCCGTGACTGGGGTCCGACCTGGACCCCCCGTACACTTAGCTATCAACTGTGGTAACATTGAACTGCAATTAAAATAATATTATGTAACCAAGCCCCACTGGGCGATAACATTTTCGTAAATCTGTAGCCCTTTTCGTTTGTATCACAACATGATAGGGCACGCAAGCCGATAAGGCTACCATAACATCATATCATATATCATGTACCATGTAGACCCATATGAATCACACTGACATACACAACCCACATATACATGTCTGCAGACCTCTAAAAATATAAATGACAACATATGGCGGGACAAGGCCCCCGCCGTACCCCTGAATGGACAAAATAATTTTCATACATCCGTGGACAGTATCAAAAACTTGGCCCCGATACAATGGAGCCTCTTCTAGCTGAGCTGCATGGGATCCAGAGCTGATGGACTCCTAAAATCTGTATCTGTACTTGCGGGCATGAACGCAGCCCCTCGAGAAAGGGGGTCAGTACGACATATGTACTGAGTATGTAAAACATAACGTGATACAACTGGAAGCATATATGAAGTAGAGAAATAGGGGATAAAATGTCAAATCAGAAACATGTACCAGTTCTCTGTGGATCACAAAAACATGCATGCTCAAATTTTCAATATAGCCGGCCCCGTCAGGGGTCTGGTGAATCATATATATATTATCAGTATCAGGCCCCAGGCCATCATATGTAGTATCAATATCAGGCCAAAGGCCATCATATGTAGTATCAGTATCAGGCCCCAGGCCATCATATGTAGTATCAGTATCAGTATCAGGCCCCAGGCCTATTATACCCCGCACTTTTGAATCTTGACACGTGTCCCTAATCCTCTTGAAAGTAGCCATGAGACCCTTACTATCCACACACATCAAACAACTTTAAGGAAAGAAGAATGTGATACCCATAGTAGAGAAGGTTGGAAATGGAGTCATAAGAATCCGGAAGGAATTGGGGGTCAAGTAATGAGTCGTAGAACTCGATTTACCTATGTAAGCTACTAACTTGGAAGTTTTACATACTTAAGCTATTGGAGTACGTACCAAGCTTGTGTAGCATGGATTACACAGGATCTTAAAATAAGAAGAGATTACGAACCTACGAGAGGGAGAAAAAACTAGTTTTCGAACTTACGAAAGTCAAGCAAGCACCTCAAGCAAGCAGGTGACAAGCAAGCAGGTGACTCACCTACCTGCTTGGGGTGGGGCCCACACTGCCACGTGGCAGCATGTGGGTGGACGCATGGGTGAGGTGGCGCCCTAGGGGGCTGCCATATGTCACCCCTAGTGTATGCCATGTGTCACCCTCTAGGGAAGGTTATATATTAGTCATTTTATGACTAGAACTTCATTTTCAGAATTTTTAACTTAGGGAATGAGAGAAAAACGTGAAGAACAAGTGAGGGAAGCCACGGGTTTGAGCAAAACAAAAGGTAAGACCCGATTTTGTTTCGTGAATTAATTATTTAAGGTATGCTACGGTGATATAGCGGTTTTTAATAATGAAAATTTCGGATTTGGGGCAGCAAGAAACCACACAAACAGCCCCTTAGTTTCAGCCGCGTCGAGGAGTTCCGAAGTTAATTTTCAGCACGTTTGGAGAGCCGTTTGTTAAGGTATGGTTTGATTCTCTTCTCCCACATTTTTGTGAGGGTTTATACATGCTATGGAGGTGTTATTAACGTAAAGTTAGGATTCGTACCAGTACCAAAAAGATACAAACAGTCTACTAAAGTTTCAGCATGTTAAGAAACTTCCGAGGCGAAGTTTGGCGAGTTTTGGCCAATTTCGTCTAAGGTAAGGTATTCCCCTCTAATTTGAAGATTATGATGTTATTATAGGGTGAATTACACACCTTAGGGTCTGCTGGAATTTGGGGAAAAGGTTTGAAAAGTTCGGCGTTCGAAATAAGCTAAATTATAGTCGCTATAGTTGAATTGTCGTCGAAATAAAGTATTGCTCTTGTGAGGTGATGCTGTTGGGGTGTGGCTTGTTGTTTCAGGGAATAAATATGTTCTAATGTGGGTTAGGGTGCTGATTTTCTAATCCACATGACCCCTCATTGCGTATAATGAAAGGCGTTACAAAATAAAGGCTAGACGCCCTGTTGTGAAATCGTATTTTTGAATAGGTCATTTGGAGTTTTATGTTATATATTGTTGGTGTGAATTGCTGCAGGTTGTTGTTATTGGTTGGCTGTAGGTCTTAGGGACCTAATTGAAAATTCGTATAGGGCACATTATAAGGGAGGTGCTGCCCAATTTTCGTTAACACCTTAACAAACTAAAGAACTAGTCGAGGAAACGACTAAGGAAATAGATTCCATTAACACTAAGGTGTAACCTAAGATGCTAGAAAATTAAGAAAAGTTGATATGCATATTACTCTCCTGTTTAATAGTTTCAAAGGACGACGAGACGAACAGGATATGAAATAACTCAGACGAGGTACGTGAAGCTTTCTTTTGGCGTGTTTATGAAATAAGTATGTAGAGCTATTCTCCTTTTCTTTTGGCATGTCTTAGGTATAAGTTATGAATTCTGTGTATACGAAATGTGGGGATAATTCCACTCGTGAAACTCCAAATGTAATTCATAATGGTATTCACTTTGTAATGTTAAGACTCCTGTAATAGTTGAGTTATTGCCTTTCCAGGCTACTAGATCATGAATAGTAGTATATGTAAAGCCTGTCCGTTCTTTCTTTTGGAAGGTCTTAAGTATAAATGTAATAGCATATGATATGAGGTGGAGGTAGTTCTAATTATAAGTTCCAGGTATGATTGTGACTTTTGTTTACTACTTGGTATTAGAATTCTTAAAATAGTTAAACTACCCTCGAGTCTCCTATCTGCTGAATAATACTTGAATGTGTCAGCTCCTATTCCTAAAGTCTCTGCGATGACAAATGTCACTACTTCCATAAGCTGTTTAACCTTGTCTCGATACACGTCTACGATTCCTGAAACTCCAGTTGATATGCTCCGTAACGATGTTTAGAAGATACTTAAGACGATTACTACTCTGATCTTCAGGTGATGATTCACTTGACTGTTTCATTGAGTCTCAAAAGATGACTTAGTTGCATATAGTTTCTCACTACTCTATTCGAGCACCCTGTAACCCATCTTACTCCGAGTCCTATAAGAGGGTCGGGAATGCGATCATGCCTAGTTTTACTATTCATTCAACGAGTCCCGGGCCGGCTATATATATATATAAGAAGTATAAAAGGATGAAATGCCGTATACGATGAAGTGAAGCATACGATGACGACGTATGTGATGATTCCCATCACCGCGTCCCGGGACGGATATGTACATATAATGATATAATGGAAAATGTGGATTGAGCTGTATGTTCTTCGGCATTGTTTTAAATTACGGATCGGGCCGAACGTTCCTCGACGTATTTTACTATATGATGATGGTACGCTATGGACATACACTGCTCTTTCACCGAGTCCCTCACTAAATGTCTGGACACTTTATGTAGGCATGCATATGAAAGTATAGGGATATATTTGTGACCCCGAGCCCCAGAGTGAACCAAATATACGGTGATGATATACGAGGTTAGTCGCATACGATGATATGATGCTGTATACGATGACATGATAAAATGATATACATGATGATATGATGACTCATGATTATGATGAAACGATTGTGGTACTGAGTTCACTAGAGGGCCGGGTACAGGGTATGATAAGGTATATGACTGCATGTCTTAAGCTGCAGGTACAGTAATCTGTTAACTGTTATACATGTCTTATGTATCCCCATTTCAGTTGTTGTCTCAGTTATGATGTTATGCTTTATATACTTAGTACATATGTTGTACTGACCCCCCTTTCTTCGGGGGGCTGCGTTTCATGCCAGCAGGTACTGATGTTCGTTCTGGAGATTCGTCAGCTTAGGAGTTCCTCTCAGCTATGTCGGAAGTGCTTCACTGTTCTGGAGCCTAGTTTTTGATACTGGTTATTTGATGTACATATTCATTTATTCAGAGGTACGGCGGGGGCCCTGTCCCGCCATATGATGCAGTTATTACTCTTAGAGGTCTGTAGACATGTGTATGTGGGTTATTTGCAAGTTCATTCTAGTTTTGCTCATACGACGTATTGTAAATGTTTTCATGTTATGGTAGCCTCGTCGGCTTGCGTGCCCTTTCCTGTTATGATACAGGTGATAAAGGCTACATATATATGAAAAAGTTTTCGACCCATTAGGGTCTGTGTATAGTATCACATCACACACGGTTCAACTTAAGTGTAACTAGTAGATAGGTACAAGAGGGTTCAGGTCGGACCCCAGTCGCGGCCTACGGGGTTGGGTCGTGACAGAAGTGGTATAAGAGCAGTTCGTCTTTGGAGTGTCTACAGACCGTATCTAGTAGAGTCTTGTTTATCGGTGTGTTGTGCACCACATCTATAGATAGGAGGCTAAAGGACATTTAGGATGTTACTTTCTTTCGTATCTAGAATCGTGTGATAGAGCTGAGTCGTAGGAAATGTAATTCCTCATACTAACTTGTGATTTCAGTAGAAAGGCAATATCGATAGAAGAAAGTAACTGACGATATTGGATGTTACGAAGCACACAGGTAAGCAGAGGCACGAAGGACCTATATTAGGTAAGGTGTTGTAATACAACTGATATATAAAGTTGGAAAATGAAAGGAAAATTATACAAGAAAGTGCAATAGGTGCAGTTCGAAGGGACATATGAGGTAAGTCCATTTTCATACTACTAATTGTGGGCGCCCTGTGTGGAGGTGATATGAAATGATATGAATATATATTTGTGTGCCCTGTGAGGCATTGTTGGCATTTTCTACATGCAGGTGTTGGGATAGTAAGAAATACAGAGGAAACTCTGCCCAAATTTTTCTAGAAATAAGAGGAGAATGAGATACAGGGCTGTAGTATGTCTTGAAAGGTTGTTCTCGCAACAATGATGAGATTTGACTAAACAAGTATGGCTGACCTCGAGAAATAAGTTAATTGCTGAGTTAATGGAAATAGAAACTAGGAGGACGATACTGGAATAGTATAATAAGTTAGAAAGGACCTATAAGACAAAGAAGATGACTCAGAAAGGACTGATAGATCGGGATAAAACAAGATAGTAAGGCATCGCCTGAATTGATACATAGGGATAAACTATGACAAGTGATAGTTGAAGGAAGTAACAATATGGTTAAGACAAGAGTAAGACAAGAGTACAAAGGGAATAGAATTGTGACGGATATGAAGTGTTAATAAGATAGCTTGTGAGACATTAAGGACAAGACTAGCTAAGAAGGGTAAGTAACCCATAGTAAGAATCGTGAAGAAAGTCAAACGGTATTATACTATGGGTCGGAATGCGAACAAGGTACCAGGTGAACATAACAAAAACCGTTATGAGAATAAGCAAAACTTAGTAAGGAATTAACTAGAAGGTATGACGTGGTCCATGTAAATAGAATGTAAAGATAGGTGTGGAACGGAAAAGCAAGCTATGGAACAAATAAGGAAGATTTATCAAGTTCCATAAGGAAAGTTTTGAATAAAGGTTATATGATGACGAAAAGAATGTCTAGTGCAAGGAAATAAAGGGTAATATGGAATTCCTTATGCCCAACCAAAAATGGAAATGAGTTGAAGGAATAATAGAGAAGTTCTAATAGAGGCACTCAAGATAGATGTGATCAATTAAGTATGAGTATCGAACAAAAAAAGAAATAGACAGTTACGACCTGGAGGTGTAGTAAGATCAAAAGGTATTAAGACAAGGTCACAACTATAACGAAGTTGATATGGTTTTAAGCAGGATTTGAAGTAAGCCTTAAGAACACAACAAAGATGGAAGCTCAGGAGACATAAAGAAGTATTGTGTATACGTGTCTCCACCTTGACGATTAATGAGATCCTGCAAGGAAAGGGAATATCAATTCGCAGAATAACTGCTGCATTACTAAGTTATTAGAAGAATAAGATGTATCCACGGGAATAAGTTTAGTATAATAACAGAGCTTGAAACGCGAATCGCTAAAGTATAAGTACTCTCGAGTGGAGGATTTGAACTAAGGATGAGCGCGAGCTAATTACTGATTGGGATGGATGAAATGTGGCTTGGAATGCATTGCTACATTACGGATATTACTCGAGTATCAACCATTAGATGAGGTTTATATGATATATTACATATACGAAAGCACCCTATGGTTGTGCTAGGGTTTCCTATAAAGGCAATCTAACGTATGAAAGATTTAACAGAACATGTAGACATGGTGCAGCACGTTAAATATGTTGGAGTAGAATCATTCGCGTGTGAATGGCTGAAAATAAATGGAGGATGACATGGGTACACCCTAAAAGGGGGGAAGTGGACAAGAGAAGTACGAGTGTAAAAGAAAATCGACTGACGCTATCGTATGTAAATAGGGACGCTTGAACTTCAAACGGAACCCCATAAGGGATGGACGTGATCATACCCGCACTGATGCACCGGATTCCGTCAAAACTCCAAAGTTAAGCGTGCTCGGATGAGAGTAGCACTGGGATGGGTGACCCCTTGGGAATCGAGAAAGGGAACGAAACAAGTATGACAGAAAGAGATTATAAAGGCGTGTTAGTACAATAACACATATAGAACAGAGTAAGCCAAAAGCAGAAAAGATTATGACTGAAATACAACGCACTTCATGAAAATGGCACAAGAATAGTTGTGCAGCTTACGAACATTGGTATACTAAGAGTGAGGTCAAATGATTACTTGATAAAAGGAAGTCAGTAATAGCAATGTGGTTTCCATATTTAGAATCTATTAAAGAAAAGTGTAAGATGGTTCGAGGTAGAACTATGAAGGTCTAATCGGTATTAAGGACAAAAGCCATAGCGGAGCCCTGACCTCGACTGAAGGAGGTAAGCCGCTAGTATAGCGACACTAAAGTATTTTCTAAATGGCTCGACATACCTACACACGGTTGTGTAAGAATTTCAGTATAATGTGTGGTAATAAAACTGAAAGGAAGATCCGAGTAAAAGAGCAAGATAGCATATCTAAGGTGTTACAAGTTTAATTAAGAAGAGTGGTATAATGGCTTAAATGAAGAGGAGCATCAGAGGCTTGATAGCCTATTATGGGGGATGGGAATCCCGACTCGGGAATGGAAGGCGATTAATGTAGGTTATAGTGCAGGCTGACCTCGTACCTTACGGAAGTATAAGTTCATATGGGTTATGGTAGATAAGCTGACAAAATTAACCCATTTTATTTCAAGTAGGAAGATGTACTCGGCTAAGGGTTATACGAGATGACATAACAAGGAAACAATAAGATTTCACGGGGTTCCCACATCTATTATCTCGGACGGGAAAGTTCAACGTACGGCTAATCACTGGAGATCATTCCGGTAAGGATTAGGAACACAAGTGAATCTTAGTACAGTATTTCGCCTTTCGATGAATGGATAGGTCCAGAGGGGATCCAGTAAATTATTGATGAAGTAAAGCTTAGTCCGAGACAAGCTATCGATTAGAAGCCTAGAGTCGGCAGGAAGGGGATATATTGATCCTTCTCAGGTTATATGTAGAATGGATAAAGCTGCCTATGAGTAGGACTTACCATCCGGTTTGAAGCAATACATTTAGTTTTCACAGATTAATGCTCCGCAAGATCGTAAACGACGCTCCCAAAATATTTCCCATTGAGAAGGTCTACATAACAGGGAGTTATCCTACGAGAGGCAACCTATTTCCATTCGGGATCAACAGATTAAACGGGTTGCGAACTAAGGACATAACTTCCGTCAAGGTACTGTGGTGGAATAAGAATCGTGAAGCCATAACCAGGAAGTTAAAGAGGACATGAAATACAGGTGTCCGTACCTATTCCCGATGTCTACAGATAACCCCCAGTCCTGGAACTCAGATATATTTTTTACTTGGATGAAGATGCATGTTATTTCAGTAGAAAGGAATTTCCCTATGATCCGTATAAAGTCTTAAGGGAAGTTTTATTTAACATTCGGGGACGAATGTTTCAAAAAGGGGGAAAGGATGTTATACCCCACACTTTTGAATCTTGACACGTGTCCCTAATCGTCTTGAAAGTAGCCATAAGACCCTTACTATCCACACACATCAAACAACTTTAAGGAAAGAAGAATGTGATACCCATAGTAGAGAAGGTTGGAAATAGAGTCATAAGAATCCGGAAGGAATTGGGGGTCAAGTAATGAGTCGTAGAACTCGATTTACCTACGTAAGCTACTAACTTGGAAGTTTTACATACTTAAGCTATTGGAGTACGTACCAAGCTTGTGTAGCATGGATTACATAGGCTCTTAAAATAAAAAGAGATTACGAACCTACGAGAGGGAGCAAAAACTAGTTTTCAAACTTACGAAAGTGAAGCAAGTAGGTGACAAGCAAGCACCTCAAGCAAGCACCTCAAGCAAGAAGGTGACAAGCAAGCAGGTGACTCACCTACCTGCTTGGGGTGGGGCCCACACTGCCACGTGGCAGCATGTGGGTGGCCGCATGGGTGAGGTGGCACCCTAGGAGGCTGCCATGTGTCACCCCTATGGTATTCCATGTGCCACCCTCTAGGAATAACTCAGACGAGGTACGTGAAGCTTTCTTTTGGCGTGTTTATGAAATAAGTATGTAGAGCTATTCTTCTTTTCTTTTGGCATGTCTTAGGTATAAGTTATGAATTCTGTGTCTACGAAATGTGGGGATAATTCCACTCGTGAAACTCCAAATGTAATTCATAATGGTATTCACTTTGTAATGTTAAGACTCCTGTAATAGTTGAGTTATTGCCTTTCCAAGCTACTAGATCATAAATAGTAGTATATGTAAATCCTGTCTGTTCTTTCTTTTGGAAGGTCTTAAGTATAAATGTAATAGCATATGATATGAGGTGGAGGTAGTTCTAATTATAAGCTCCAGGTATGATTGTGACTTTTTTTTACTACTTGGTATTAGAATTCTTAAAATAGTTAAACTACCCTCGAGTTTCCTATCTGCTGAATAGTACTTGAATGTGTCAGCTCCTATTCCTAAAGTCTCTGCGACGACAAATGTCTCTACTTCCATAAGCTGTTTAACCTTGTCTCGATACACGTCTACGATTCCTGAAACTCCAGTTGATATGCTCCGTAATGATGTTTAGAAGATACTTAAGACGATTACTACTCTGATCTTCATGTGATGATTCACTTGACTGTTTCATTGAGTCTCAAAAGATGACTTAGTTGCATATAGTTTCTCACTACTCTATTCGAGCACCCTATAACCCATCTTACTCCGAGTCCCATAAGAGGGCCGGGAATGTGATTGTGCCTAGTTTTACTATTCATTCACCGAGTCCCGGGCTGGCTATATATATATATATATATAAGAAGTATACGAGGATGAAATTCCGTATACGATGAAGTGAAGCATACGATGACGCCGTATGTGATGATGCCCATCACCGCATCCCGGGCCGGATATGTACATATAAGGATATAATGGAAAATGTGGATTGAGCCATATGTTCTTCGGCATTATTTTAAATTACAGATCAGGCCGAACATTCCTCGGCGTATTTTACTATATGATGATGGTACACTATAGACGTACACTACTCTTTCACCGAGTCCCTCACTAAAGGGCCGGACACTTTATGTAGGCATGCATATGAAAGTATAGGGATACATTTGTGACCCCGAGCCCCAAAGTGAACCGGATATACGGTGATGATATACGAGGTTAGTCGCATACGATGATATGATACCGTATACGATGACATGATAAAATGATATACATGATGATATGATGACTCATGATTATGATGAAACAATTATGGTACCGAGTTCACTAGAGGGCCGGGTACAGGGTATGATAAGGTATATGACTGTATGTCTTAAGCTGCAGGTACAGTAATCTGTTAACTGTTATACATGTCTTCTGTATCCCCATTTCAGTTGTTGTCTCAGTTATGATGTTATGCTTTATATACTCAGTACATATGTCGTACTGACCCCCCTTTCTTCGGGGGGCTGCGTTTCATGCCAGCAGGTAATGATGTTCGTTCTGGAGATTCGTCAGCTTAGGAGTTCCTCTCAGCTATGTTGGAAGTGCTTCACTATTCTGGAGCCTAGTTTTTGATACTGGTTATTTGATGTACATATTCATTTATTCAGAGGTACGACGGGGGCCCTGTCCCGCCATATGATGCAGTTATTACTCTTAGAGGTCTGTAGACATGTGTATGTGGGTTATTTGCAAGTTCATTCTAGTTTTGCTCATACGACGTATTGCAAATGTTTTCATGTTATGGTAGCCTCGTCGGCTTGCGTGCCCTTTCTTGTTATGATACAGGTGATAAAGGCTACATGTATATGAAAAAGTTTTCAACCCATTAGGGTCTGTGTATAGTATCACATCACACACGGTTCAACTTAAGTATAACTAGTACATATGTATAAGAGGGTTCAGGTCAGACCCCAGTTGCGGCCTACGAGGTTGGGTCGTGACAAGGCCATCATATATATACGTACGGATGTCGGCCCTCTAGCGAGGGACTCGGTGAACAATGTAGTGAATTGCATGAATCTGTTAACCGGCCCGGGACTCGGAGAAGAAGTGTTATAGTACACACGAGTAGAGTAGTGAGAAACCAAACACAGTTTAAATCATTATTCAAGACTCAACTATATAAGAGGACTAAGTTATTGTCTAAGAATTTGAGTAATAGTATAGTCATTCTAGCTGCCCTCTAAATGCCATTAGGGGCTATACTAATTATATCTCGAGGTTCCTAGACATATACCAAAGTAAGACTATTCACTTAAGAGTTCCAGAGAAACAGTGTGACTATTATAGGAATTCAATACTTAGAAGTAATTAAGAGATGTTTCAGAATGGAGTTACCTCGGAGTTTAGATCAGATTCAACTTACAACTAAAACAAGGACATGCCCAAAAGAAGAAAGAGAATAAGCTCTATATGGTCTGTACCTTCCTCCAGGTGATCTTCATATACATATTTCATACCCAACCCTTTAGGGGGCTCGGTGAACCACTATGGCATTGTAATCTCATTTTCGTATCAAATACATCTCAATGGAAATGAGAGATAGCTTCCCATACATTATATTCTGACATATAGAAGCCCCACTAGGCAATACTTAATCTTCACAGGAACTCTAATACTAAACAGTGGGTAGGGGTTATGAGGCATACTCGGAATTTTGAGAATGGAATTATCTCCGCACTTCATATACAATTCACTTAAGGCTAAACATTGCCAAAAGGAAAGAAAGATAGTTGTACGAACTTATACAAAAACATGCCAAGAGAAAGCTTTACATACCTTTTGGGAGTTACCCTTTATCCTGCTCGTCTCGTCGTCTTCCGAACCTATTCAATATGAAAGTAATACGAATATCAACTACTTTTAACTTTCTAGCATCTTAGATTACGCCTTAATGTTAATGGAATCTATTTCCTTAGTCGTTTCCTCGACTAGTCCTTTGGTTTGTTAAGTCGTTAACGAAAATTGGGCAGCACCTCCCCTATAATGTGCCCTATACGAATTTCCAATTAGGTCCCTAAGACCTACAGCCAACCAACAACAACAACCTGCAGCAATTCATACCAACAATATACAACATAAACTCCAAACGACTTATTCAAAAATACGATATCACCATAGGGCGTCTAGCCTTTATTTTGTAATGCCTTTAATTATACGCAATGGGGGGGGGTCATGTGGCTTCAACCAGCATCACCCTAAACCATATTTGAACATGTTTAGGTCCTGCAATAACACACCACACCCCTGCAGCAGCAACTCACAAGAACGCCTTACCTTGACGACAATTCGACTATAACGACTACAATTTAGTTTATTCCGAACGCCAAGTATTCCAATGATATTTACACACTTCCAGTCACCTATAGGGCGTGTAACATGCTAAATAAGAACACATATATATCAAATTTAAAGAAGAAACCTTAACCTTACGTTAAACTTGTCAAACTCGCCAGAACTATCAAAACGCAAAATCTGGGTAGCCCACTGTCTTATATTGTCGCTTAGTTTCGGAGGGGTAATTGAGGGAAACAGGATTTGTGGCCTCAATGAAAGTTATAGACATGTGTATCAAGGTCGTAAAAAATTTTGAATTACCCCTACAACAATTTTTTATGAAACTATATGACCAAAATACTCACAGTTGTCCGTGTAGGATTTCCAAAACCCAATCTGGGCAGTACCTCCTCTCCACTTCATCACCCTTTTTCGCGAATATAAAAGCAAAAATGGATTAGAAAGTCTAAATAAGAGTTATAGAACTATGAAATAACTTTCCAAAACATATTGAATCACCCGAAACTAAGTTATACACAAGAGGTTATACCAATATTACAAACAACTGTCCCCACATAAAATGGGTTTATGCCCTAGCGTTTTCTCTTTAAGTTTCTCTTAGTTTTCCAAGTAAAGAACTGAAAATATGGTTCCGTAAGCATCATAACATACATATATAAACCTCCACGTATTTTAGGAACGTCGTATATAATTAATTCACGGAGAGAAAATTAAAAAACTCACCTTTAAGCTTCCAAGCTATGGCTGCCTTTCTCCTTCACGTTGTTCTCCCAAAGCTGCTGATGTTTTGGACTGATTTTTGGATAAATGAACACTTAAGAGTCATTTACACATATATATATATGAGGTGACACGTGTCATCCCCTAAGGGAGGCACGTGTCAGGCCCTTATTGGGCCACCTCAACATGCGGCCAATGGGGTGCTGCCATGTGGTAGTGGGGTCCACCTCCCCCAAGCAGGTGGGTCACCTACTTGACCCCAAGAAGGTGGGTCACCTGCCTGCTTGAGGTGCTGCCACGTGTCACCCTCCTAGGCTGCCACGTGTCAAATTGTTTTTCCTCCCTCGTGGGTTTGTAATCTCATTCGTAATCTCGTCTCACTTTAAGAGCCTATAAAACCCTTGCTACGTAAGCTTGGTATGTAATCAAGTAACTCACATATGTAAGATTTCTAAATTAGTAGCTTACGTAGATAAGTTGAGTCCTACGACTTGTTATTTGGCCTCCTATTCCTTACGGATTCTTATGATTTCCCTTCCAACCTTCTCTACCACGGGGTATCACATCCTCCCTTCGTTGGAGTCATTTGATAGTATCGTAGCATATCCGGTTCATATGGTAATGTCCAAGGAACTTATGAGACATTCTGAGTTTAAAAGGGTGAGGTGTAACAAGAATGGTTATAGAACTAGGCTTGATTATGGTGTTGATGGCATGTGGGTGAATGTACGATGTATTGGGCATTTCTTTACAATGTATTGTGATTTGAGGGAAGTGTATTGGTAGAATGGCATGAAAAAGGACATAGTGGAGTTTGTGGCTAAGTGTCCTAATTGTCAACATGTTAAAGTTGAGCATCAAAAATTGAGAGGTTTAGTTCAAGGCATTTAGATTTCTACTTGGAAGTGGGAAGATGTAAATATGGACTTTTTAATGGGTTTGCCTCACACTAGGAGACAACATGATACTATTTGGGTCATTGTAGACCAAATGACTAAATTGACACATTTTCTATCGATCAAGACTTCTTATGGTGCCGAAGACTATGCTAAGTTGTACATTTGTAAATTTATGAAACTTCATGGTGTTCCTTTGTCAATTATATCGGATAGAGTTATTCAGTTCACCTCACATTTTTGGAAGTCATTTCAAAAAGGTCTTGGTACTAGAGTTAAGCTAAGTACAACTTTCCATCCTCAAACTGATGGACAAGCCAAAAGAACGATTCAAACTTTGGAAGATATGTTAAAGAATTTGTGATTGATATTAAAGGAAGTTGGGATGAGCAGTTGCCATTGATTGAGTTTTCCTATAGTAATAGTTATCACTCTAGCATCCAAATGGCTCCTTTTGAAGCCTTGTATGGGAGAAGATATAGGTCTCCGGTGGGGTGGTTTTAAGTGGGTGAGATGAAATTGATTAGTCAAGATTTCGTAGTTGATGCAATAGAGAAAGTAAGGCTTATAAGAGAGAGATTGAAGATGGCTCAAAGTCGTCAAAAGTCCTATTCGAACACTAGAAGAAGAGAACTTGAATTTGATGTGGATGATTGGGTGTATTTGAAGGTATCACCTATGAAAGGTGTGATGCGATTTGGTAAAAAAGGAAAGTCAAGTCCTAGATATGTAGAACCCTATAGGATATTGAAGCGTATTGGCAAAGTAGCATATGAGTTAGACTTGTCATTTGAGTTGGCTATGGTTTATCCGCTATTTTATATGTCAATGTTGAGGAAATTTGTGGGTGATCCAAACCTTATTATGCCATTGGAAATTGTGAACGTTGAAGAGAATTTGACTTATGAGGAAGTCTCAGAGGAAATTTTAGACTGGCAAGTGAAGAGATTAAGAAATAAAGAAGGTGCATCTGTCAAAGTATTATGGAGGAATCAACAAGTAGAGAGTGCTATGTGGGAAGCAAAAGCGGACATGATGAAGCATTATTCGTATCTCTTTCCTTCCATTCAAGCTTAAAGGTGCTAAGTTGTTCATGATCAAATTGATTAAACTCCTACGTTTCAATTCCATATGTCATTCATATGCATGCATGATTTATGAAAATGATTGTTTCAAAAAAGGGTCATGTTTTATGTGAAGTATGAAATTTACATGTTCTATGCATTTTCAATGTATTCTCATGTACATGTTGAGTTGCTAGTCCTCTTTCCATATCCATCCTATATTAGTTAAATCTCATTCGAGGATGAATGTTCTCAAGGGAGAGATATTGTAAGATTCATCAAAATGCTCATAAGTGCCTTAAGAATGCCTTAGAAATAGGCCGCTCATGTAACAACTTATCCTTATTCTTTTTGGAAAATCCGAGTCCGGAATGTCGATTAGGGGGTCAAAACTTGCTGTAAAATAGTCTTGGTGGATTTTTAGGACTCATGTACCAAAAGATGAATTCTTTTAAAAATTGCACAAAAAAGTGAGGTGCGCGGCAGCTCCTCATCGCCCACTTGTTCCCATTTAGTGTAATTTTTTCCAAATTCAAAATCTGGCAAAAATCTTATTCGCTAAAAATTGTCCTATCTGGGAGCAGCTCCGCATTGTGGACCTACGCAAGAAATTTTGTCCGAATATAGGTTTTTAGTGAGGGCACTTTAGACTTTCCTCTAATTGTTAGTTAATGAATCTGGACGTTTTTAGAGCCTAATTCTACTCTATAAACTATCCTAAATCCTTAATTCCATTCATTCTTCTATAATTCACCTACTTAAATATTTCTCTCTCTACAAGATGTGTCAAGTAATCCATTGAAGACTTCAAGGAAATTCACTCTAGCTCTCCTTCAAAACTCTCACATTCTTTTAAATTCGTTGGTCTTCTCACTCAAGGTATGTGGGTATTGATTGATGGATTCTTTCATCCATGAAGCTCAATTAATTTCTCAAGTTTTCTATTAAATTTAAGTATGGGATTTTGTGAGTTTTATGATCTCTACTCCAATTGCATGAATTATGATTCAAATTATGATTATGAGTCTATTTTGATATAAATTGATGGTTATTTCATTGAATTGGAGAGTATTTCCATGAATTCTCCTATTTGATCTCTAGGGTTCATAATGTGAATTATGGATATTTTCAATTATACTTCCAAATGATATTATCTTTATGAATTACGTATGAGCTGATAGAAAGTATATGATCATGCATGTTTTCAAGTCATTTTTATGATTTTCAAGTCAATTGATCATGCATTCATGTTTTACCCTAAATTTCCAAGTATGAACTATGAATATGTATGTATGATTTGTAATGTGGAAGGACAATACCCGTATTGCACTTATGTTATGAAAATGAGTTACTCTATGATTTCAAACCTATGATCATGACTATGATATATGTCCATCATGATTCTCATGCTATGAATGTATTTCGTAGGATTTGACTTAGCACTGAATGTGGACTTGAGGTGGGGGCTCAAAACATGGGGTCCTTATATAAATTCTCTTGTCCCTTAACTATGTGCCACCATAGAATTTCCCTTTTATCTTAGCTAGTGGATCCACATATAGAGTACATTATGACATGCCTAGCGCGGTAGAGTCTACCTTGGCAAGTAGATTCCCCTTTTTCTTGTGTAGGGGCAACATCAAAATTCCATGTTATAACTCGCATAGTCTTATTGTCAGTTATGGTTCCTATCCCACATATGTATGGCCCTTTTTATGTTTTAAATGACTAATCCTATCCTTTAGTTTATATGATACTTTTATGGTTTATTATTTATTTATCCTTCTTTTGATTATTTATAAGTTTTACTACTTCTCCTATCATGCTAATTAAAATGGTCATTTTCACAAACATGATTTTCTATGCATTGCATTGCCTAAATACTTAGTATATTCAAACATACTAACACATATTTTTTGCCTACATTATATCACAATGTATAGTCGGATGCTCCATCCTCTTCCCCGTGGCTAGTTGTTGTTCCATTGAAGATTAGTGTGGTGAGTCCTCCTCCTTCGAGGGCAATCCGGGTCATTCTTTTCCTTATTGTTGTTTTAGACTATGGTGATGTTTAAAGATTATTCTATATGGTGTCATTACTTTCTTTGAGGGTGAGCTAGGAACATGTTCTAGTCCCTGCCTAGGTTGTCATGTAGAGGGATGTGGGCATATATATAAAGAGTCTATGTTGTCTTGATTCTATCTAGCTATGCTTTGTCTCCTTGGACTTATATGAGTTTCTGCTTATTATTTACGCTAATGATATACTAAGAGGCTTGGTTGGAGTTTTTCGGAAATCCTAATCGCCGTGCCATATCTAGGCCCTAATTTGGGTCATGACAGGCCCTAAGTCACCTTTTCTTTATAACTTGCATGAAATCCATATATTAAACAGACTTATAATTCATTATCATTGTTCATACTTTAATTTAAAGTATAATTCATACACATAATCAATTTTACTGAAAATCATGAGAATACCTTGAAAACATTGAACTCCATAATTAAAATTCATATAATTTACCATAGAAAAATAGCTTCATGCATGGGAATTTATAATTCAACTCAAAAACATGTAATTTATGTAGAAACATACTTCTAATGATCATTAGTATTGATTAAAAATAAAATTGAATCAGCCCAACATAATTCATAAAAATTAAAGTTTAAAAGTGATGAAATTTCATGAGATTTTTGAAATAAACCTTGGAATCCATCGGTGGAAGGGACCCATGAATCAATCCACACATACCTTGATTGAAATTGGACTTAAATTTGAGAAAGGAGACTTGATCTTGAAGAAACCCTAAGAAAAGCTTGATGAACTCTTGAGGAACCTTGGGAGAGAAGTATATAATTTGTTTGGGGATGTAATGAGGGAATAAAAGAGTTTAGGAGTATTTAGGATACAATTCGTAATGAATCTAGTCCTTAAAAATATCCACATACATTATCAGTATGTAGGGAAAATGCCAAACTACCTCTCTTTAAATTTTGGATCAACTAAATCTATGAATAGGTTCTATGATTCGTATAAGCAGTGACGATTCATAGGAACAAATCATCTTGTAGGTCCTGTGAAAGACCTGAAAACAAGTCTCTAAAGTTGCTTCTGCAAGTCATGTTTACGACTCATCGTTAGAGTCACGAGTCATCAAACTAACTCATTTTGTAGGTCTAAAACCCTATAAATTTTTGGAGTCTACTTTTGTTACGACTCATGGTTACAACTCGTAGTATTTCTTACGAGTCATAAAAACCACTTATCTTGCAGGCTTGAGAAACTTGAAAGTTTAAGGTCTCTGAAATTTCAGCACGACTCATTCTGATGAGTCGTCTTTGTTTCTACGAGTTGTTAAGTGACTCGTCAACTCCACTTTAGCCTTGGTAAATTTTCCAACCCTAAGCTCATGTTTACGACTTAGTTGTCCAACCCGTACAAGTCCCTACAAGTCATAGACCAACTTGTAGACTTGGGGTCAGTAGACTTTTCTTGAGATTTTTCTTTCGTTCGACTTTTCATCTTACGGGGTCTTACACATACTAAGTTCATTCCATGTATTAAGGCATGCTTTTTTCTATATTGTATCATAATGTAGGGTCAGCCGATCATGCATATTCCACTCATGGCTAGAGATTTAGTACTACTTCTATTGTTGGTGATTCATCATACTCCAAGGACAAGACACTTATATTTTTGATTGTTCATTATGACTTTTTCTTTTCTTTGAGGGTGAGCTAGGAACATGTCCTTGTCCCCATCTATGTAGTTTATGTAGAGGCATGTTGGATATGTGTATGGAGTCTATGTTCTTGGATTTCTTATGAGTTTCCGCGTAGTTGTTACCTTATGTATGCTTATGATATGCTAGGAGGCTTAGTTGAGGTTTCTTTGGAGATCCTAATCACCGTGTCATGCCTAGGGCCTAGATTTGGTCGTGACAAACTTGATATCATAGCACAAGGTTTAAAGTGTCCTAAGAAGTTCAACATGCCACATTAAGTAAAGTCTTATTTATCTATGTGAAGAAGGCCACATCTATCAGTAGGAAGCTATGATACATTTTAGGAAATCTTTACTTTATTCATGATCTATGTCTTGCGATAGAGTGTACTCTAGGTTTTTTTCCGTAATGATTGTTCTTTTTTATTTTCAAAAAATGGGTCCAAGAAGAGCTCCAATCCAAAGAGCGGTTGATTTTAATGAGGGACACACCCCTCTAGCTCGTAATGATTCTCTAGTCGATCAAGTTGCTAATGCTTAGTTCCGAACTACCATCTCTATGCTAGCCCAAGCCATGACTACTCAAGTGAACCAAAGGGTGGTGGCTCCTCCATATGTGGTTACACCGACCTAACAGTTAGGGACTTTACAAGGATGAAACCTCTTGCATTTCATGGGTCCAAGGTTGATGAGGATCCCTAAGAATTTTTTGATGAGGTGCATAAGATTGTTGTTATCATATGGGTGTCTTCAGAGGAGAAGGCAAAGTTGGCGGCGTACCTACTCAAGGGTGTTGATCAAGTATGGTAAAATCAATGGAAGTCTGAAAGAGTTGAAACGGGTCCCATAGGTTGGGAGAACTTCAAGGTTGCATTTTTTGAATGTTTTTTCCCACTTGAATTGAGGGAGGCAAAAGTGTTGGAGTTTATCAATCTCAAACAAGGTAATTTGAGTATGAGGGAGTATGTTCTCAAGTTTACAAAATTATTCAAGTATGCTCTTTCTTTGGTAGCTGACTCTAGTGCCTGGAGGTGTAAGTTCATTTCTGGAGTGTCGAACTTGGTGATGAAAGAATAATGAACCGTAATGCTTATCAAAGAAATAGGCATTTCTAGGCTCATAACATATGCCGAGCAAATAAAGAAAGAGAATTTGAAAGAGAGGTAGTCCAAGCGGGATCGAACCGTGGTGGTCAATCTTTTGCAAGTAATTCGGTGTCTAAGTTCAGCAAGGACAAGGTGCCTAATAATCATCAAAGTGATGGTTCTAGTAGTCAAATTTTCCCCGCATGTCAAAAGTGTGGGAGGAACCACCTGGGAGATTGTCTAGCCAGTTCAGGTGCATGTTGTGGTTGTGGTAAGATGGGTCATAAGATAAGGAATTTTCCTTCGGTTGCTAAGAATGATGAGCATAGTCATCTGAGAGCTTAGCCCTACATTTCTTCATGTCGTCCGACTTGACAAGGTTCCTCATCTAGTATGTTATGAGTTTCTAGTTCGGTGTTATGATTAGTATAGATTGGATTCATGTTGGTTATGCCCTGATTGACCTTAGAACCCAAGTGATTGAGTTTCTGTGTTAATTAAAGAGTTAGTTCCTAATGTCCATCCTTATGAATCCCTAAGTTTCAGTCCTTCTCATGTTTTCACATGCATGCATGTTCATGAAGTTGATTTTAAGCTATGTTTTATGTTAAGTTGAAGGTATCATAGTTTGCATATTTTAAACACGTCATTGCATTCATGTTGGGTTAATATTCCTCTTTCCATGTCCTATTTATGTTAGCTTGAGTTTCATTCAAGGAAAATTTTTCCAAGGAGAGAAAATGTAATATCCCAGGCGTTCGAAGGTCGAAACATAATATAATAAGGTAAAATATTTTTAAAATGGCCTCAGTGAATTTTTAGATCAAGAATTATGAAAAATAAATTATTTGAAAAAAATTCTCTTTCTAGTGAAGTGCGCGAGTTTATTTTTTATTGATCAAAATTTTGCCAAATTCTCATTTTGCTCAAAATTAGCCTATCATAAACCCTCTCTACATCGCGGACTTGGGTTAATATTTTCATCCAATTTTACTTTTTGAGTCGGGAACTTTGGACTTTTTCCTTACCTATTAGTTAATGAACCTAAACATTTTTGGGACTAAATTTATTAACTACCCCAAACCCCCTATTCTCCCTCATTCTTTCACAATTCATCAAGTTCAAAATTACTCTCTCTATGAAGGCTCTCAGATCTCCTTTGAAGACAAGAAAACAATTCTCTCAAGTTCTTCACCAAAATTCAAAATCTCTTCAAGTTTTTTCTAACTTCTTATCCAAGGTATGTGGGTATTCGTCCATGAGTTCCTTTCACCAATGGAGCCCAACTGATTCTCAACTTTTTCAATTAATTCAAAGTATATATTTTATGGATTTTGTGATCTCAATTTCAATTATATGAGTTATGATTTAAATTATGATTATGAACCTTTCTCAATATGAATTAATGATTATTGCATGGAAATGAAGAGTTTTCTATGAATTTCCTACACTACTCCTTAGGATTCATGATATGGATGATGGGTATTTTCAATTATACTTCAAATTGATATTATTTATCATGAATTATGTATGATTTGATATAAATTGAGTTATATTGAGGTTTTACATGCAAATTCCCTCCAATTGCTTCTTGAAATTATGAAGGTCAAAGTGGGATCTTGTAGTTTTGACTTCTATTATATGCTTTTTCTCAATAAAGCATGCATTTATTCAAATTATATGATTATGCATGCTTTTAATTCAATTTCTTGATTTCTAAGTCAATTGATTGTGAACCCAGGCTTTACCCTTAATTTCTAGTATAAGTCATAATTGTGAAATTTTAAATGTTTAAGAAAGTTTATGAAATGGAGTGACTTAAAGATCCTTAACGGTGACTTGAAACTCTAATGTTACTCTTTATGAAATAAGATTCTTAATGATGGAAGACCTACACCCACATTACATGATTCACATGATAATGAGTTGTCTCTATGAACAAGTTTGATGAATAATTATCAAGGCCTAAAAATGACTCATGAAAAGTGATGAATGATGATTTCAATGATGTTCCAATGATGCTTCAAGCAAAGTATAAGGGTTGTGATGGGTTTTTCTCACACAAGCATGTTAAAGATGATGAATGAGCTATTCCTATGATATATTTATATTATGAATGATATTCCGTTGGGAGTTATTCTTAGCACGGAATAGACTAGTTATGATTACCTATGTCCCATAACTACATGCCACCGTAGAATGAAAGGATATTAGAGGTGAGTACCCAATATAAAGGATATTAGAGGCGAGTACCCAATCTCGAGGACTAGCGGCGAGTACCCAGTTCTCAAGAGGATAATGCCTTTATATCTTGGCAAGATACATTAGGCCCTCTTTGATGGGAAAATACATCGGACTCCATGTTATAGCTCACATGGTTATATGTTGGTTGACAGTCTCTCCCATACGAATATTATGTTAGGATTTACGCTATATTTTGATAACAACTCTTATTATTACTTATGAATTCCCTACAATTTGCATTGAATATATAATACATTGCACATGATATTTTAAAGGTCCTACTCCACCCAAAATATATATGTCCTCATGATTATATTTTGAGGCAAATACCACATGATTATGATGTTTTAAGATTTTTGTATTCAAGGTTTTACTCATGTTTTAAATATTGGTCATGCATCCCAAGTTCATATTGACTATGCCCTATTTTTATTGTTCATGCATACCTCTCACATACTTAGTGCATTCCATGTATATAGGGTCAGACGATCACAAAGATTCCACTCATGGCTAGAGATTTAGTATTACTGCTATTATTGGTGAGTCCTCATGCTTCGAGGATAAGACACTTATCTTTTCATTGTTCCTTATGACTTTTACTTTTACTTGAAGGTGAGCTAGTAACATGTCCTAATCTCCATATATGATAGTTCATGTTGAGACATATTGGATATGTGTATGGAGTCTATGTGCTATGTTCTTGGATCTCTTATGAGTTTCTGCTTAATAATTACCTTATGTTTGCTTATGATATGCTAAGAGTCTTAGTTGGGGTTTCTTCAAAAATCCTAATCACCATGTCACACCTAGGGCCTAGCTTGGGTCGTGACACTCTGAAATGTCAAATTTAGTGGGGTGGCATATCTATTTTATTTTTATCAATTCTTGAATGAATTCGAAGGGTCTGTTTAAAGACTTTCAAAGATAGCAAAATCTGGTCTTGCTGGTGCAGACCTTTAGTGATGAAACAATAGGCTTTTATTGACGGGATTTGATTATCAACGATGAAATTTCTGAGTTATAATTCTCAAATATTTAGCCTTCTTCTCCATTTTCATAATGTGATTGTGAGATCTCTATACCTCTGGTTTGGGTGATTCAAGTTGCATATTATCCATAATTATTGTGTCTATGTATTGCAGTTATTGGAGAAGCACTGGAGATATTGTATTGAGGAATTTCTACTTGTAAAGGGCTTCCTTAGATCTTTTATGGTGATATTTGGATAATTTTTGCATGGGATCATTTCTCCCTTTTCATGTATCGAATTGTGTCCCATTTTAGGACACAATCTCAGTAAGACAATTAAGATCTTTTGATGGAGTTGATTTTCTTAGCGTGGGTCTTACAATCCCAGTTTAGACTCAATTTTGAGTATGTCTATAATTATTATGAATTTTGCATTTGTTCATAATAACATTATGAATGATATTTTGATAGAATGACCAAAAAAGTGGAAAGCTTCTTTTCAATAAATTTGGAGCACGCGTGATCGGCTTTGAGGCAGGCGATGTTCTACTTTCTTTATTGAGCTTTATTAGATAATATTTAGCATAAATTGCATGTGATATGGGATTGTGCTCTTTGAGTATTAGAATTCCTTCTTTCTATTCTATTTTCTATGTTTCTGGTTACGCCTCAAACTAGCATAGTCTTGCGGAATCCGTAGTTTAGGATAAAGGCATTTCTTGTGTTATGAATTAGCATGATTATCCTTTTTAGGATTTATACTGGTGAACTTAGGCTAGGTTTGAGCCTAGATGCCTTAGATTGTGTTGTATCGCTCTTGTAGCTGTGCGTGTTGCTCCCAATAGGGTTTTTATTGGGCTGCTTATCTTGTGTTAGTACTTTAACCATAGTGGATTATTGTAGCCATAGGTTATTTGTGGATATGTTTGGTTGTGAGCAGGAGTGCCATGATCTTAGGGTAAGGTGCCGTTCCTTTTGTTATTTCTCCTATTATTTGATTTAGAGCAACTTTTTGATTCCTTCTCTTGTTCAGTAGCAGCTGTACTATTGTAATTTGTTGAGTTATTTTTATATTATTGGGCCTAAGGCCATGTTCGAAGAGTAGTTGGACCCCAGGTTAGTTCTTTCTTCTTTTGTAGTGTGGAAGTGTTTGTATTATATTATGATCTAGTGTGCCTTTGTTTGAATGCCGGTGATGTAATGCGTTATATTATTTTTTCATTCTTGCCTGTTTTGTGGTACGATCTTGGCTCATGCAATGGTTCAGCATTATCATTCACGAAAGAAGACTTTTTTCTCATTGTTGTAATTTAAATTGGTTTTAATAGGAGTCATACCACTTGGATCAATTTGTTAAATGGTTTTTTGAGAATTATGTGGCATCAAGGATGTTCTACTTTTCTACTTGAAATATTAGTGGTATCTAGGATGTGCTCACCTTTTACTATACTAGACAATGTGTGTCACTCTTTCCTGCATTGGTTGGGCTACTTATTCCTCCAGTACTTCAATATAGATAACTTTTTGTAAGACCTAGTTCGAGCCTATGTAGTGTATATAAAATTCCCTCATCCCCTATGGTCCCTCTGGCTGTGAGTACTACTATATAGAATAAGGAAGCTGCACGGGTCCTACATCGCATGCCAGGGTCTAGGGTAGGTCTATACACTTGGTTACTCATGGTTCAACTATTTCTACTACATGCCCTGCATTCATATGCAGTGCCTATCACTAGTATAGTTGATTGTTGTTTGGTAACCTCTAGTTAGGTTATGGTTGTTGCTTGTACCTTCGTGGATTATGGGGGTTTGATTGGTTATTGTTTGATTATAATTGTGTTATCCTGTGTTGCTCTGATAGTTTCTTAATTGTGTGGATTTTACTTGGCATGATGTTGATACTCCCTGTTAAGTTGAGTTGGATTAGTCTTTAGGCTGTTATATTATTTAGCAGTGATTTTCATCGGTATGTCCTGGCTTAGTTGACTCTAGTAGTACTTCTTAGGTGCGAGTAGATTGTTGGGCTGTGCTTTCAGGTATATTCTTTGATTCAGTTCCTTTAGTCCGTGTGTCTTATTTCTTCATTCCCATTACATGTTCTATTATGGTATATTTCCTGTGTAGTTACTTGTGTTGTTCTTTTACATTATCTAGAGAGCTCAATTGGCATATTTCTACTAAGTACCATTTGTTTGGTACTCATACTATACTTATGAAGATGATAGTACAAGTTCTCACGATTGATTTGGATTTTGTGTAGAGCAACTTTTGGACTTCGGAGACTAGGTGAGCTCCCAATGTTCTAAATTACCAGTTTCCATTTAATTTATCTAGGCTAATCTTTATGTTGTATTCAGAGACAACTTTTATTATATTGTAATTGTAAAATCCTTGTACTCCTTTTTTGATTAAATGCTCAATTACTTACTGATGTTAGGTCTTGGGAATGGTTTTCTTATGTTATATTTCAATTGTTTCCTATTTCTTCTCATTTTTGACAACTTCATGCTTATTATTGTAATCTTTCGCGTGATAGCCATTTCTTTTGGTTTTGGGATATGGATTAGGCTTACCTACTGAAGGGGTGTAGTAGGTGTCATCATAACCAAAGAAGTCAGGTCATAAAAAGTTGGTATCAGAGCTCTTGGTTGATCAATATCAATTGTATGAGAGAAAATATTTAGTAGAGTCCCGTGGATTGGTGCAGAGATGTTCGTATCCTATCTTTAGGAGGCTATAGGGAATTCATAGGAAATATTGTTCTTGACTCCTTATCGTGTGTTTTTGCTTTGAATAACCTCTAAAACTGATCCTTTGAAATCCACTCTCTCTTAGATGGATAGCACAAGGTTTTAGATGGACTCATTGGCGCATCATCATGTTCTACCAGAGTTTTGGTAGGTGGTTCTCAGACTAGGGATTGATTGGTTGTTCCTCAATAGGGTTCTTCATCCATTTCTAAGTAAGTATGGGGATTTCTCGAGTGGTTAATGTATACTCCACATTATTTCCTATGAATCAGGGTATGAGCTAGGAGTTTGTAAGGGGGTTGTCTTTGCCGCTCTATTTGGCGTTAGAGCATTTGATAGAAGTTATTTCTATCTTTCCCCACTTGTTAGTCATGTGAGGGTCGTGGTGTAGGCGTGCCTTGAGACTTATAGATATAGGAGTGAGAGGCCTTACCATTAGCACATCAGTGATAACATTCCACTTCGAGGTGAGTATCAATTCAGTGAGGGTCATCTTCCTTCTTGACTTATCAGGACTATGATGGTAACACCTCAGGTTCTAGGAGGTTCTAAGATAAGTCGCGGAGCCTATGATGGAGAGATTTTAGGTCAGAATTTGCAGGATGAGCACTTTGGGCCTTCAGGTTTTGGATCTCATCTTATTCCAGCGAGGTCTTTTCTGCAAGTTAGTTTCGGTGATGGTTTCTTCTCGTGTGCTAAGGTAGGACACTTTGCTAGATATTGTCATAAGGCCCCGATATAGCTGGCTAGGGGTGATCTTGAGCTAGGTAGTATGGATAGGGCAGTTCATCACGTTCTTCACACCAGGCTTAAGACTAAAGAGGTTGTTATCATTGTGGGAAAGTTAGCAATTGGTCCAAGGATTGCCTAGTTGGGAATTGATCATTCAAACATTTCTAGCATTTGGACCCCACTGTAAAATTCCTCAAAATGCTCATAAGTGTCTTAAGAATTCCTTAGGAATAGGACACTCACGTAACACATTATCCTTATTCTATTTGGCAAATTCGAGTCTGAAATGTCGTTTAGGGGGTCAAAACGTGCTAAAAAATGGTCTCGGTAAATTTTTAGGACTCATGTATCGAAAGATAAATTTTATCAAAAATTGCACGAAACAGTTAGGTGCACATCATCTCCATGTCACACACCTGTTCCCATGCAGTGTAAATTTTCCTTGAGATAAAATCTGGCCAAAAATCTCATTCGCTAAAAATTAGCCTATCCGAGAGGTGCACCGCATCGTGGACCTGGGAAGGAAAGTATTCCCGAATTCAGGTTTTAAGTAAGGGCACTTTAGACTTTTTTCTAAATTTTAATTAATGAACATGAACATTTTTAGGGCCTAATTCTACTCTATAAACTACCCTAAATCCTTAATTCCATTCATTCTTCTACAATTTACTTACTCAAATGTTTCTCCCTATAAAAGCTCTCAAGGAATCTATTGAAGACTTCAAAGAAATTCACTCAAGATCTTCATCAAAAACTCTCAAATTCATCCAAATTCCTTGGTCTTCTCACCCAAGGTATGTGGATATTGATTCATGGATTCTTTCATCCATGAAGCCCAAACAATTTCTCAGGTTTTCTATTAAATTAAAATATGAGATTTTATGGGTTTTATGATCTCTATTCCAATACATGAATTATGATTCAAATTATGATTATGAGCTATTTTCATATAAATTGATGGTTATTGCATTAAATTAATGAGTTTTTCATGAATTCTCATATATTAGGCTGATAGAAAGTATATGATCATGCATGTTTTTAAGTCAATTTCATGATTTTCAAGTCAATCGAACATGTATTCATATTTTACCCTAATTTCCAAGTATGAATTATAATTTTAAGATGAGTTTATGTGTTGATCATGAGTTAAATGATTTTCAATGAAAGTTTTATATGAGTTAAAGTTGAGATTCATGATTCTGAAGTTAAAGTTATGATGATGATCATAGTTAAGATCAAAAAATGTTTAAAGATGCTGATAATGACAATTCTCACCTAAGTTATAGATTCTTATTAATCAGATGTTTAAAGATGGTGATAAGGATAATTCTTAACGAAGTTGTGGATTCCTATGAATCACTCAATAGATGAGCTATTTCTAATGTGTTTTAAGGATGGATTTATAGGAAGTTACTATATTTCCCTACTATGTTATGTCCTATTTATGAGTTTCTATTTTGATATTGAGTAAGCACCGAGAGGACTTCTAGGTAGGGTTCGATCTGGTAACTCAGTTACTTACCCAAGAAAATCCTAGCAGTAACCTAAAGTCCCAAACTATGTTGTCCATATAGGTTGCCTTCATCGCCTAGCTAGTGGATCTAATATAACACAGTTGAGTTGAGTTGAGTTATTTTTGGATTATGCCCTTGCAAGGTAGCCTCCCCTATTTTGATGTATGAGTCATTGGCCTATCTCGATATAGGAGTCATCGGATTCCATGTAATACCTCGCATAGTATTAGTTGTTGGTTAATAGTCCTATCCCAAACATGTTGAAGTTGAAATTATGAGATGTCAAGTTATGAGTTTATGATAAAGTTTTATGATATGCATTGACCAAGAGTTTCTTATGATTTAAGTTGCTTTTAAACTATACTCATGTTCATTATGATTGGTCATGCATCCTCTGACATATTGATTACGTTCTTTACTTGTTCATGCATACCTCACATACTTAGTACATTCAAATGTACTAGCGCATATTTTTCCTATATTGTATCATAATGTAGGGATGGACGACACTCATGATCACCCTACTGGTGGCTAAAGATTTTCTTTAGATTTCAATAAAATGGGTGAGTCCTTATTCTATCAAGGACAAAACTTTTAGTCATGTTACTATTGCTTACAGTTTCTTCTATTGTTAGGGTGAGCTAGGAGCTTGTTCTAAGCCCCGTCAAAGATTAGACTAGAGGCATGTTTAGATGATATTATAGTGTAGTCTAGTTCGATGTTTATAGAGTATATCTCTCCTAGTTACCATTCCTCACTTAATGCTTACTTACGCTCACGTGTATGTTGTTCTTTACCTTATGTATGCAATGTATTCTAAGATGGCTTATGGTTGGGGTCCTTTGCATCCTGATCATTGTGTTATGACTAGCCTTTGGTCGGGTCGTGACACCCCTCAGCTAGGATGGAAAGATCATGTCTTATGTATTGGGTGCTTGGGAATTGGTCTAGGCAGTATCCCCAATATGTCACCACTGGGAAATTCATCCAGCCTAGTCAGTCTCGTGGGTTTATGTCACTTCTGGTCAAAGGTGGTTCTTAGAGTGTTGTTGGTGGTGCTTGAGGTGTTTATATAGACATTGGAAATGATCCCCCCTATGCTTCTACAGGCCGGCCAGAGGCTAAGGCTTTAGGTATCGATTGTATTTGTGTGATTTTGTTATTTTGTCCTTCATATCTTATATTGTATGGTTTTTGAGTTTTCATACCCATTTATCCCATTTGGCATGTTATTTATCTTATGATTGTTGTGCTAGGTTTATATGTATTTCTATATATATGTTGAGCTTTTGTATTTGATTTCTTTTAGTAGTGGATCGACTAGGTCAGGTTTTTATGCTTGATAAGTGGTGATTGAGAAACTCCCTGTGCCTCTGTCTTTGGTTGTTTATTATGAGTTTGTGGCTGGGCTGGTTGATTTTCCTTTTTGCCACCCTTATTATATGTGTTGCTGCAATGCCAACCTTTGTTAAAGAACTGACTAGAATAGCTTTTCCCAATTTAGATTTGTTGTACTCTTGGAACTAGTAAGCTTAGAAGGTTGTATTGCGTGTGTGTAGTCCTCTTGGATTAGTAGTTGGGTGGTTGGTGGTTGTTGGAGTTCTGTAAAGGGTAGTTTGGTCTTTTGTGTGTTGTGGTAGTCCTATTTGGCTGCTTCTTTCCTTTGACTTAGTCTTTTTCTCGGCTATGTAGTTTTGTTTCTCTGGTTTCTTCTTTTTGGATTCATCTTTTTCTAGTGTTTTTGGCACTTGTTATAGCTAGTTGGTATTTGGAAGTATGATTCCTTGTTTTACATTATTACTATTGTGGTTGGTTCTCTGTGGTTGTGTTGGTAGTTCTCAAGTTTTTTTTCTGTGTTTTTGGGTTGGACTAGTGGTGTTCATTAGTATCTTTACATGTTAGCCTCATCTGGAGGATGAAAAGTTTCTTAGAAGGTTTATCTATCGGTTGCGATTAAATTAATTCATGGCATCTGTAATTTTGAATTTGTTCAGAATGCAAGGTTCACTTTTAGCATATTTGGGTAGCTAGTGGTGTTCGTTGATGGCAGTTGGTTTGCTTGGACCATTACTAATCATTTTAATATGTTTATATGCTACCTATTGGCTTGGTTTCTCTCTAACTGGGGTGGTTGCTTTAGATTTACGGTGATAGAGTAGTTGTGTGCATATGGTGTCAGTTTTCCAAAAGTTCCCTTGGTAGTAGTAGTTGTTGGAGTTGGGCTTAGTGCAACTTGTTATTCACGGGATGACCATCCATGGGAGTAGAGTGTTCAGTTTCAGAAGGTTGTATTTTAGTTGGAATTATAGGTTTTAGTAGCTATGATGGGATTTTGGGCTTTTTCTCGGGTTGAGTTTCTTGTTTTGGTTGTTGTGGTTCCTCAATGTTCGGGAGAGGGGATGTCATTCTTCCGAGGTTTGTTTTGTATAGGTCTTGTCGGTAGGATTCAGATATTGTTGGAGATGTTCGGTGTGGCGACGATGGGTAGGACTCTCTTGGTGACTAGATGATGTTGGACTTGGAACATAAGGAGGCGAGTAATTTGATTTGTGAGTTGGGTTGCATCTGCATTTATCGTGTGTTTGCTCAATTTCGCAGTTTTGGTGTAGTATTGGTGTATCTTAGATGAATATGGTTTTTTTGGTCAGGCTTGGTTCAGTTGGTAGAGAGTTGGAGTCAAAGAAAAGAATTGGAGGAATATTTGGCATTTTGAGGTGGATTTGAGAATTTTCTATTAACCCAGTTCTTGTTTTTGTTGTCCGCTCGAAGAGGGTGTCTAGAGATTTGGTGGGGTATATGGTCCCCGTACCCTTATTTTTTTATGCCTTCAAGCTTTTTTAGTCTATTGACTTTTGAGGACCAAAGTCCTATTAATAGTGGATGTTGTAATGACCCTCTGGGTAGGGATGGGCATTTAGTTCTTTGGTTCAGTTTTGCTAAGTTTGGTTCAGTTCTTTAGTATTCAATTTTGAAAACGTTTGCACCATATTTCAAACCAAACTAGATTGGTTTGGTTAGGTTTTTTCAACTTCAGTTTGATTTATTTTGGTGTTTTTAAAATAATTTTTTCTGTGCAAATGAAAAATACAAACGACATAAGGCCGTTCACAGTTCACACTCCATTTTTAAAGTTATAAATTATATTAGTTGTTGTTCACACTTCATTGCCCAAATAGCCATTAACTAATAAGTAATAATATCAAGCAACTGTTCACACTTCAAAGTAATAACTAACAACATAAAGTAATAACATCAATTTGTTGTTCACACATCAAACTTCAAAGTTAAAAACTAACATAAGTGATCAGCCAAAGTAAATTCAAACCAGCGCCCAAAAAATATCTTATACTCATCCAAACTTAACAGCAGACAACAACTACTTAGTGATCAACCAGTGCCCAATATGATGCTCATTGCTTAATGCTCATTGCTTAATGCTAGCAGACAACAATAAGATTTTTTTACTAGCATTATGTCATGACCAGACCTAGGGCCTTGTCATAACACGATGATCAAAATCTTGAAGGGATTCAACCAAGCCTCTTTTCATATCATAAAGCATACATAAGGTAAACTACATGTGGAAACATTATAAGAGAGTCTAGAATATGAAACATAACGAAGAATGTCACTTGACATCATTGACTCAAAATATTTGTCCAAATTGATGCCTTTACTCATGAACATAGGTGGGGGATAAGACATGTCCCTAGATCACTCTCAATATATGGAAAATAAATATTTGGAAATAGGAGAACAACAGCTCAAAACTATTCCTCGATAGATGAGGACTTACCGCAATTTCTTGGATAAGCAAACTCAACTAGCCACGTGGATGGATATGATCCTTAATCTAAACCCCTACATTATGAGAAAATGTAGGAAACAATATGCGTTAGTAAATTTGAATATACTAAGTATATGGGCATGACATGAAATGAAAATCATGAAATGCAATGATCAAAAGCATATATAGTAAAAGGATAAGTAAAGTCACGAGGAATACCATGATGATCAAAGCATTTAAAATACGTAGTTGAAGATCATAAAATAATATGATACTCTTATACATATATGTGATAAGAACTATAACCGATAATAAGACCATGCGAACTATAACATGGAAACCCGTTGTCTCCTCGTAGAACAAAAAAAGGGAAATCTACTTGCCAAGGTAGATACTACCCTGCTATGCGGGTCATGTACATACGCTATATGTGGATCCACTAGCTAAGACATAAGGCAACCTATGGTGGAGCGTAGTTTATGGGACATGAGGGTGCTATTAAGCCTTTTGGTAGGCCCCACCTCAAGTCCTCTCGGTTCTAAGTCAAATTCCACAGAATACATACATAGATTAGTAATCATAGTTAACATATCATAGACATGATCATAGGTTTGAAATTTATAGAGTAGCTCATTTCATAACATAAGTGCAATGTGAGTATTGTCCTTCCACATTACAATTCATACATACATAATTCATATCATTAGGCCTTAAGTCACCACATAGGGCCCTAAGTCACCAATCTTCATATTTGCATGAAAATCATAACTTGAACATACCTGCAATTCATGATCGTAATTCATACTTGAAACTATGGTAAAACTTATATAAATAATCAATTTTATTGAAAACCATGAGAGTACCTTGAGAACATTGAACTCCATGAACATAATGCATAATTCATCATAGGAAATAACTTCATGCATGAGCTTTCATAATTCAACTTGAAATTATGTAATTTGCATAAAAACACACTCATAATGATCATAAACAATGATTTAAAATTAAATTGAAGAAGCCCAATATAATTCATCAAAATTGAAGTTCAAAAGTAATGAAATTTCATGAGATTTTGAGAATTAAACCTTGGACTCAATGAGTGGAAGAGACTCATGAAACAATCCACATATAACTTGATTGAAATCAGACTTTAATTCGAGAAAGGAGACTTGATCTTGAAAAAACCCTAACAGAAGCTTGATGAACTCTTGAGGAACCTTGGGAGAGAAGTCTAAAAATATGTTTGGGGAAAATGAGATAAAATAAAGAATTTAGGAGTATTTAGGATCCAATTCGTAATGAATGTAGTCCTTAAAAATGTCCACTTACATTATTAGAATGTAGGGAAAATACCAAACTACCCCTCCTTAAAATTCTAATAGGGTAACCCTACGACTTGAGCCTATAGGTCATAGATATGGTGATGAGCTATCATTATGACTCATCATGTAGGTCCTGATAAATGCCTGAAAATTGAGCCTCGGTACTTTTTTTACGAGTCATATTTACTACTTGTTGTCCTCTCTATAGGTAGTCAAAATGGCTCGTCTTGTAGGTCTGAAAAACCTTCAAGTTGATAGTATCTGAAGTTTTAACATGAATCGTCATGACAGATCATCATATCTATGACTCATCCTTTTGATTCGTACAGTAGATTCCTAATGTCTATGGTTTGCAGGGTTTGAGGACTGCACTACGACTTATCCTTTTGATTCGTACAGTCGTAATATGACTTGTAGACCCATACTTTGTCTTAGCCAAATTTCCAATCCTCTTCTTCACTTCTACGAGCCATGTTTATGACCCATAACAACTAAAATGAGTCATAGAATGACTTGTTGGTCTAGGCAGTTCCTTTTTTTTGAACATTTTTCTTTCATTTGTCTTTTCGTCTTACGGGTTCTTACACAGTAGCAGACAACAGACAACATTAGTAGTAGAAGAATAGCAGGACGTAGGCAGCAGGCATCAAGCATCAACCAACACCCAACAATTACAATGCGCAAAAAAAAAATCACCAGGCGACACAACTCATAAACACAACTACATAAGTCACAAAATTTGAAACACCAAAAAATATCTCCAAATGTTTTGAAAATACAAGTCCCCAAATTTAAAACACCACAAAGAAGTAAACATATCCACTATTTCCTTCTTCATTGTTTGAACCACCACAAAATATTTCCAAAATCAAAATAAATGAGCGAGCTTTAGGAGACATAGTCGAACTTGAACCTAATAAAAAGATTAAACCAAAAGGTAGAAACTTAGACGTTAGAATATAATTTTCAAGATAGAAAAGGATATCTCATAGCAAGCAAATAAAATATTGAAACTCACCATTAGAGATTAGAACACTAGTAGCAAAAAAAGCAAATTGCTATTATACATCAATAGTACAAGGATCCCTTCCATTATTTATCATTTCTAAAGATAATTTAAACAAATATCAAGAAACATAAATAAGTAGATTAGCTTTACACTAAAATGTACAAAAAATATGAACCCTTACCAAGTTCAAGTTTCTCAAGATACTCCAAACTTTCTTCCACACAAATAGAATTAGTCTTTGTTCAAAGACAATTTTGAGCACAAATAAGTGATTGAACACATTTAGGAGTCAAAGAACTTCTAAATCGATCAAGAATACAAATTCTAATACTAAATGCACATTCGAATGCCACTCTAGAAATTAGAATAGGCAACACATCACGATCTAACTCTGAAAGAAAAGGCAATCTTGGAGCATTAACTTTCCACCAACTTAAGATATCAAAATCATCATGTTGAGGCTTCTTATCTTCTTTAAGGTATCTTTCCAACCCTAACCTTGCACCCCTACTTCCACAATCTTCTGTTTGTTTCTTCAAGTGAAGCTTAGTTCTCAATATTTTTTTCTCACACTTAGAGAGCCAGAACTAGATGTACTAGATGCATATGATGAAGCAGATCTAGATGGAGATGATTGATATTGAGATTCTCTTGAATATTTTCTTAAATACTCTCCAAACAAAGCTTCCATAGAATCATTCACTCCTTTATCTACTTTCTTTCCTATTTTCTCCCCAAATAATTCTTCAAGTCCAAAGATAACATACACAAATTTATTTTGAAGATCTAATACAGAAGTAATATAAATTACTGGGTTCATCTTATCAGGAGTACGCCACTATCTTGTGAATATTTTCATCATCTCCTCAACAATAGTTCCCAAATTAAGATCTTCACTTGTCAAACACATTTTCAAGTATACATAAATCTCACATATTACCTCAAACTGAACATGAGATGTAACATAATGTGAACCTAAAGCCTTTATGGTAAGCTCATGAAATTTTTCAAGAAACTTTACCACATTTCTCACATTTTTCCAATCATCACATACAAGCATACCTACAATATTTCCATCTTCACAAGCATAAATAGATAAAAAAAGCTTTAAAACTCTCATTAAAAAGTTCAAATCTATCAAAGGCCTTCTAAAACTTTTGTGTCGTTTCCAACATCAAATAGGTGGAATTTCACCTAGTAGGCACATCTAGCAATAATATTTTACCACATTTTATCTTTTGGACTTCACAACATTTCACAAAGTTTCTTGTTCTTGCCGGAGATGATATAACATACCTTACCATTTTCCTAACTCTTTTGATAGAAATATCAATTTCCTTTAAACCTTTTTGCATAATTAGGTTAAGTATGTGAGCCATACATCTCACATGAAGATGCTAACCACCCATTATATTGGTTCCCCACAAATCTAACTGCTTAGACAATTCTGTAATTATAACACTATTTGAAGAAACATTCTCAACAGTAACACAAAACACAGTGTCCAAGTCTAATCGAGCAAGAAATTACCAATATCCTCTGCTATTTTCTCACATTTATGACTAGAGATAGGGCAAAAATTTAGTATTCTCTTATGCAACACCTAATTGTTATAAATAAAGTGAGCAGTCAAACACATATAATTAATTTTGTACATCGATGTCCATGTGTTGATGGTAAGGCAAATCTTTGGTTGTACTTCTCTGAAATACTTCTTCAGATTGTATCTAAGTTCACCTTGAAGTTAATAACAATCCTTTGTTAATGTTCTATGGGAAGGACATCGAAATAGAGGTTGGACTTGATTCATAAATGTTTTAAAGCCTTCCTTTTCTATGAAGCTAAAATGTATTTCAACCATAATTATCATCTCAACTAAATCCTTCCTAACTACTTCTTGTTCAAATTTAGAAAGTGGTGCATTCATATTTGGGAAATTATTTGTGTTGAGAACCACTTTCAATGATAGGCTTATAAACAATGCATTGTTCTAAATTTTGGTTCAAATTAGTAGTACCATTAGAGGGTTTATAAGTAAAGTTGGTAACAACACATGCACGTTGCTTTTCTGATAGTACCATTCTAAGTACACTTATTAAAATGATTCCAAGCTTTGGATCTTAGTGCTATTTCTTTTCTTTTCTTTGAAAGTTGGGTGCCAAATGAGTCATTGCTATTATTTGTATTAGCAGTTAAGCTAGAACTTTAACCGGCAATACTAAATCTACTTTCATCTGCCATCTATAAAAACTAAACTAAGCAGTGAGCAACACAAATATACAAAGAGTATAACAAGTGAACAACACAAAATAAAACTAGTTAAGTACGATGACGAGTGGAAATTAAAAAGCTTAAGTTGATCTTGTACTATAATCTGATTCTTAAATGAGCAAAAGTCTAATTTTTTAGCTCCAATATAGAATATCATTTATTCTTTAATTTAGTTATTTTAATTAGAAGTAAATTATAACAACAATGAGCATTGAGACGACATCAGTTTATGAAATCATAAATAAAAAAATAAAAGAAAGTTAGAGAGGGGCTCGTCGCTGAAAAGTGAGAACCAAGAAGACCAAAGAACACAGAGACATTAGAATCGAGGAATACCTACCATTATGACTTGCGACCATTGCAGTGCTGCCTAAGAACTAAGAAGAATGAAAACAAAATAAGAGGGATGCTATTCTCTAGGTTGCGAAGCCTGAAGGCCCTGAATTGTGAACTACTAAACTCACCTCTTCAGACAGAAGAAGAGAGACACTAGATCACTAGGAAAATTGAAGAAGAGTTTTGTTTAATGCAAGGCTCCAAAATTTGGGCCACAATTTAAAATTAAATTTAGTTGGGTCATAATTAATATATTTTGGGTTAAAATATATAAGTAATAAATTTTTAAATATTATTTTTTATTTATTTAATAAAATTTTGGTTCTTTGGTGTACATGGAATTGTTATCCTAAAATCAAAATTCCAATCTAAAGAACTGAAGTTTTCAAAAAATAGAACCAACACCAAATCGAAACACCAAAGAACTGACATCAAAAAACCAAATTAGTTCAGTTCGGTTTGATTCAGATTTTTGATTTTTTGGTATTTATGTCCGCCCCTACCTCTTTGTTATTTCTTCATTTTTTTGATAATTTTAGAATTTAGAGTTTTCCTGTAGTGACTTCAAGTTCTTTATGAATTTCAGGGAATGATAGTTCGATCGTCTGGTTCTTCATTTGGGCATTATGCAAGTGTTCTTGTGTTGGAGCTTTTGAAGTGTAAATGGTTGACTCTGGTAAAAAATTCAGGTAAATTAGCTCAGAATGCGATTTTGATGATTTCACTAGCTCTAGAACGTTGATTTTGGTCTATGAGAACCTTTGATTTAGGTCTCGAGGCTCCTATATAAGTTTGAGCCATTATGCGAGATGTTTGCGTAAGCTTGGCAAAGGGTTGACTAAGGTCAAAGTTCTAAGTAAACAAACTTGGATGAGATTTCTATTAGCACCGTGAGTTTCAGAACATCGAGTTTGATCTAGAAGAGTGATTGGCTACAGTTCTCAGAGCTTGGGTTGCAATTTGTGTGTTTAGGTGAAAATTTGAGTTTTAGGTCTAAAGGGGTACAGAGGGTGTATTTCTGTCATAACAATATTTTTGGGAAATTCAACGATTCCATTGAATCCTAAATGATTAATTTAGTGGGGATAGCATATCTTGTTTCTTTTTATCGGGTCTCAAATGAATTTCGAGGATCTAGTCATAGACTTTTGAAAATAGCAAAATCTGATCTTGCTGGTGTAGACCTCAAGCAATGAAAGCATAGACATTTTACGAAAGGAAATGACTTTTAGCAATGAGATCGCTGAGTTATACATCTTGAATTTTAGCGTTCTTCCTCATTTTAAAAATTCAATTTTGAGAGCTCTAGATCCCTGTTTTGGGTGATTCAAGTTTCATATTGTCTAGAATTAATGTGGCTAAAATTGTAATGATCAGGGAAGCATGAGGGATGTTGGATTGAGGTAATTTATTCTCAGAAAGGGCCATCTATTTTATAGTGATTTTTAGATAATTTTTGCATGGGCTAAATTCTCTCTTTCTGACCATCGAATTATGTCCCATTTTGGGACACAAGCTCAGTAAGTTAATTAGGACATTTTGAAAGAGTCAATTCTGAAATTTTTGGCACATTTCCCACAATCATATTTTAGACCCAAGTTTGAATTCATCTCCGATTATTATGAATTTGGTGTTTAAGCATTCGTAATAAAGTTGTGATTGATATTTTTATAGAATGCCAATGAATGGAGGTGATTTAGAAATTTAAAGCTTCATTTTGGTAAATTTGAAACATGCGTGATTGACTTCCACATAGGCTATAATCTACTTTCTTATTGAGATTTATTAGAAATTATTTAGTATGAATTGTATATGATATGGGATTGTGCTCATCGAGTATTAGAATTTCTTTCTTCTATTGTATTTTTCCTGGTTCTTGGTTGAGCCTCAAACTAAAGTAGTCTCGTAGAATCCTTAGTTTAGGATAGAGGCCTTGCTTGTGTTATGATTTTGCATGATTATCCTTATTAGGATTGATAATGGTGGCTTTAAGATATGTTTGAGCCTTAGATACATTGGATATGTTGTATCGCTATTGTAGTTATACATGTTGCTCCCTATAGGGCTTGTATTAGGCTGCTTATCTTGTGTTAGTGCTCTAAACCTTAGTGGCTCATCGTAGCCATAGGTTGGCTTTGGTTGTGGTTGGTCATGAGCATGAGTGGCATGTTCTTAGGTTAAGGCATTGATCTTTGAGTTATATCTCCCCTTATTTGATTTAGAGAAGTTTCTTGATTACTTCTCTTGTTGACTAGTAATAGGGTCGTTGTACTTTATTGAGCAGTGTTTATATTATTGGGCCCGAGGCTATGTTCAAAGAATAGTTGGACCCCAGGTTAGTTTTCTCTACTGTTTTTAGCATGGAAGTGTTTGTATCGTATTCTGATCTCACGCGTCTTGTTTAGATGCTATTAATTGCATGCATTGCATTTGGTTATCCATTCTCAAGTATTTTATGGTATGATCCTTACTCATGCATTGGTTCATCATTATCATTCACGGAAAAAGACCGTTTTCCCAATGTTGGAATTTTAAAATTGGTTTTGATGGGAGTAGTACAAACTGGATCAATTTGATAAATAGTTTTTGAGATTTATGGGGTGTCAAGACGTGCTCCTTTTCTACTTAAAACATTAGAGGCATCTGGGATATGCTTAAATTTTATTTGACTAGCCGACGCATTGTCGCCCTTATTTTCCTACATTGGTTTGGGTACTCATTCTTCCAGTAACACGATAGAGATGACATGTTGTAAGACCTTAGTCGGGCCTAGGAAGTGTATACAAACTTCTCGCTTCCCCAATGGGTCCCTCTGGAAGTGAGTACCACTATACCAAATAAGGGAGCTGCATAGGTCCTACTGGGAATGTCAAGGGCTGGGGTAGATCTATACACTTGGTTTCTGGTAGTTCAATTAGTTCTACTGCATGCCATGCATTCATATAAATTGCCTACCACCAGTATAATTGATTGATCTTTGACACCCTCTAACCTATGGGGGCCGGTTGGGTTATTGTTGCTGTCTGTTCCTTTCGAGCATATGAGAGTATAACATCACGTACTATTCTAACTCAGATAAATTCCAAGAATACTAAAAGAACATGTGTAAATTGTGAAATGGCCATGAGTCATACCTACGAGTCATAGGTGGCTATTCGTAGGTCACCCCAGAACTTAGCCAAATTTAGAAGTCTAGAACAGCCCCTACAAGTGGGAATTATAGATCGTCAAAAGTGTTATAACTCTTAGGGTTATTCATAGATTTAGGTGTCACATTCCAGTAGCTACTGGAATGTGCACAAGTTTTCACAAGTGGGTCTTACTACCCATAGGGATAGGTATGATCCATAAAAGGGGGTCCGTAGAACCCAACCCAATATCTAGTCGAAGTCTATGAGTAGTCCCTTACAACCCATCAACAGGTCTAAGACATGTAGAAGCTTGGTTGTAGACCTACCAAGCGAATCTAGTGAGGTCCAAAATTGGACCCCAGTTCCTACAGAGGGACCTTACAGTTCGTAGGAAGGGTAATGTGGCGGCCAAAAACAATTTTAAGTGGGGGCATTATTGTTTTTTTACACCTTTTCCAAACTTAACTCAAGCAATTGTGGTACTAAAATTAGTCACTTATTAGTACACAATGGCCTTTTTCTCTCATTAACGCTTAGAATCTTTTGAGAGTGAGAATTGGAGAGAATGAATTTTGAGCAAGATCTTCAAATTTTGCTTAGATAATCTTCATTCTAGGTATGTGTTACACCCCACACTCTCGAGCTCAGAATGTCTCTTAAGTTCCTTAGACATTATTATGTGAGCTGGATAAGGTACGATACTATCAAATGACTTTATGGAAAGGCAAATGTGATACCCCATAGTAGAGAAGGTTGGAAATAAATTCATACGAATCCGTAAGGAATTGGAGGCCAAGTAATGAGTCGTAGGACTCAATTTACCTACGTAAGCTACTAACTTAGAAGTATTACATACTCAATCTATTTGAATACATACCAAGCTTACGTAGCACGGATTACATAGGCTCTTAAAATAGGATGAGATTACGAACCCATGAGGAAGAGAAGAGGATGAAACGTGGCAGCCAATGGAAGAGCGATACATGGAAGCACCTCAAGAAAGCAGGTGATGCACCTACTTAGGTTCAAGTAGGTGATGTGGAAGCTTGGGAGTGGACCCCACTGCCACGTGGTAGCCCTTAATAGGCTACATAGATGCGGTGGTCCAATCACGGCTGGACACATGTCACCCAAAGGTACTGACACGTGTCACCTCCAAGGAAGCCCATATATATACATGTTACATGACTCTTAAGGTTATTTCTATCCAAAAAACTTCAGCAGAAACAACAAAAAAAGAACCCTAAGTCTAGAGAGAAAAAGAGGATGACTTGGAAAAAAAATAGCTAAGTCCCGATTTCATTCCATAAATTAGTTATCCAGTATATACCATGATGATATGGAGGTATTATAAGTATCAAATCATGTCTTGGTGCAGCCAAAATGGACAACAAACAGTCCACGCAACTTCTAGCATGCTAAAGAGGTTTCCGAGGTGCAATTTTGGCCAATTTAGGGTAAGGTAAGGTTTATCATTTAAATTTTGACTTTATGGGGTTGTTATGAAGTTTATTATGTCCATTTTATACTGCTGGAAGTATAAAAATGTCCTGGATATGCTCAGCGAAAGAAACAATCAAAATTGAAGTCGTCGTAGTTAAATTGTAGTCAAAATTAGGCGTTGTGTGTGTGGAGGCTGATGATGGTTGTGTGATGTGGGTTTCAGGGTCTAAATGTGTCCTACAATAGGTGGGGGAGATGTTGGTGGTACCCACACGATCCCCGGTTCGTACGGTTAAAGGTTTTGCAAATTGGAAATTAGAAACCCTATTTTAGTTGTGTAATTTCGAGCAAGTTGTTTGGAGTTTATGTTCTATATTGTTGATATGAATTGCTTAAACATATGCTGAAGGTTGTTTTTGTTGGTTGGATTTAGGTATGAGGAGTGTAATTGAAAATTTGGATAGGGCACATTATAGGAGAGATGTTGTCCGATATTCGTTAACCCCTTAATTAGTTAAGGAACTAGTCAAGAAGGCGAGAGAGGAAATGAATGTTGTGAATACTCGTAGGTAATATAAGATGCTGGAAAAGTCTAAGGTGGTTGATATTATTCTTTCTTCCATTTAAATAGGTTTGGAGGATGACGACGTGAACGAGATTAATAGAAGTTCATAAAAGGTATGTAAAGCTACGCTTTCTTTTCTTTTGGCATGTCTTAGATGTAAGTATTATGTATGTGAAATTAGGAGTTATTCCATTCGTAAAGCTCCGAGTACAGTTCATAATTCTTATCCACTTCATGATGGTGGAACTCCTGTAATAGTCAAACTATTTCCTTTTGAAGGTTTTTTTTTAATATGATAAAAGGCAATGTATGTAAAGCCTATACTTTGTCTTCTTTTGGCATGTTTTCAAGTTAAGTAGTGAATGATATGAATTTGAGGATAAATCTACTCATCAATCCCAAGCGTACTTCACGACCCTTATTTACTTCTTAATGAAAACACTCTTACAGTAATTGAACTAGGACCTCTCAAGCCTTCCATACGTTAGGAAGTGAGGAGTACGTAAAACCTATCTTTCTTTTCTATTGGCATATCTCAGTCCTGAGTGGATTGTATATGTAATGTGGGAATAATTCCATTCATAGAACCCTGAGTATGGTTCATCAATCTTGTTCACTTCGCGATATTAGAACTCCTACGATAGTTGAGTTATGGACTTGTAAGTCTTCTACCTGACAAAAAGTAGTACACGTGAAACCTATCCCTTCCTTCTTTTGAAACAGTAGGAAGTAAGTGAAGAGATAAATGGTATGAGTTAGAGGTGATCCCAATTATAGGTTTCGGGTATAAATCATGACTTGTACTCACTTCTTGATGTTAGGATTCTTAAAGTGGTGAAACTCCTATTCCTCGACCCTTCTATTGGCTGAGTAATGATTGGATGTGTATACTCTTATACCTAGAGACTCTTTGACACATCTTATGATGATATTCGGGAGATGGTTGTTACGTTACTAGGTTTTATGTGTACGTATATTCATTATTATATATATAGATCGAGCTGAATGCTCCTCGACACTAACGTGTTATATGTATAGCGATCGGGCTGTATGTTCCTCGGCACTAACGTATTATATATATGGATCGGACTGAACGCTCCTCGGCACTAACATATTATATGTGTAGGGATCGGGCCGGACGTTCCTCAGCACTAACCTATCATATCTATATGGATCAGGCTATATGTCCCATAGCGCTAATAGTATGCATATGCCTACGATGATAAAATGATGCATTTGTAACGTCGAGTACCCAAGGGGGCCGGATACGGTACTTGATAATGATATACATGACCTTACTTTGTAAGGTGCAGGTATAGTACTCTGTTAAATTTTATACTTGTCCCCTACACCCCCACGATAACTATAATTTCCTTATGATATTTTATCCCCTACATCAATTTCAGATATGCTTTTGGATATGTTATGTTATGTTTTCCATACTCAGTACATATGTCGTACTGACCCCTTTTCCTCGAGGCACTGTGTTCATGCCCGTAGGTATAGGTACACAATTTGGAGATCCACAAGCATAGGAGTCCCACTCAGCAGTCCAGAGGTGCTCCATTGTGTTTGACCTAATTTTGGGTACTAAACCTTGATGTATATATTCTTTTTGTTCACGGGTACGGCAGGGCCCCTATCCCGCCGTATGTTACTGTTCTTACTATTAGAGGTCTAAGGATATGTACGTGGGTGGTATGGATGGTATGTGTATATATGTACAGTTATGCTCATACGACTTATGATTTGGGCGTTTCCAATGTCGTAATAGCTGTGTTGGCTAGCATATGTATGTATTACGGAATGACCCTATATGTTATGACAGCTTTGTCGGCTACACTATGAGTCGAGCAGGACACGGATTTACTTATAGTTGGCAGGGGTACACGTGCGTGTCTAATTCGGGCACCAATCGCGACTTACGGGGTTTAGTCGTGACAAAAGTGGTATCAGAGCCATTCGTGTCTAGTAGAGGCTTGTTTATCGGTGTGTTGTGCACCACATCTATAAACAAGAGGCTACAGAACATATAGGATGTTATTTTCTTTCAGATCTAAGATCGTGTGATAGAGCTGAGTAATAGGAAATAAAATTCATCATACTAACCTGTGATTTTAATAGGAGGACAACATCGATTGAAGAAGTGACTGACGATGTTGGAAGTTACAAGGCACACAGGTAAGCAAAGGCATGAAGGAACTATGTCAAGGTGTTGTAATACAATTGACTTATAAAGTTGAAAAATGAAAGGAAAAGTATACAAGAAAGTGCAACAGGTGCAGTTCGAGTGGACATACGAGGTAAGTCCTTTTTCTTTCTGCTAATTGTGGGCGCCTTGTATGGCTGCGATATGAGATAATATGACTATATATGTGTGGCCTGTGTGGCTGCTATGTGATATGATCTAAATATATATACATGCATGACCTATGAGTCACTGTTGGCATTTTCTTCGTGCAGGTGTGGAGATAGTAAGAAATAAAGAGGAAACTCTGCCCAAATTCTCCTAGAAATAAGAAGAGAATGAGATACAGGGCTGTAATATATCTTGAAAGGTTTTGCCCACAACAATAATGAGATTTTATCAAACTACAAGTATGGCTGACCTCAAGAAATGAATTAATGGTTGAATTGATGGCAATAGAAACTAGGGGGTCGATTTTGGTATGGTAGGACGAAGTTGGAAAAGACTTATAATCCAAAGAAGATGATTTAGAGAAGACTGACAGAGATGGATAGAACGATATATTAAGGCACCGACGAAATTGATACATAGGGATAAACTATGACGAGTTTTGGTTAAAAGAAGTAACAATATGATTAAGAAAAGAGTACAAGGGAAAAGAATTGTGACGGATATAAAGTAGTAATAAGACAGCTTATGAGACATTAAGGATAAGACTAACTAAGAAGGGTAAGTATCCCATAGTAAGGAAATAATTAAAACGTATCGCGTGTTCCATGTGAATGGAATGTAAAGATAAGTGTGAAATGGAAAAACAAGCTATGGATCAAATAAGGAAGATTTATCAAGTTTTGTAAGGAAAGTTTTGAATAAAAGGTATGTGACGACGAAAAGGATAGCTAGTGCAAGGAAATAAAGAGTCATATGAAATTTCTTGCGCACAATCAAAAATGAATATGAGCTAGAGGAATAATAGAGAAGTTCTAATAGAGGCACTCAAGATAGATATGATTAATTAAGTATGAGTATCGAACAAAAAGAGAAATAGACAGTTACGAACTGAAGGTATAGTACGATGAAATGGTGATAAGACAAGGCCACTACTACAATGAAGTTTCTATGGTTTTAAGCAGGATTAGAAGTGAGCCTTAAGAACACGGCAAATATGAAAGTTCAGGAGGCATAAAGAAGTATTGTGTATACATGACTCCACCTTGATGATTAGTGAGATCCTGCAAGGAGAGGGAATGTTGATTTGCAGAACAACAGCTGAATTACGAGGTTATTAGAAGAATAAGGGGTATCCACTGGAATAAGGCTAGTATAATGACGGAGCTTGAGACATGAATCATCAAAGTATAAGTGCTCCCGAGTGGAGAATTTGAACCAGTTATGAGCACGAACTAATCATTGATAGGGATTATTTAACAGAAAATGTAGATATGGTGCAGCACGTTAAATATGTTGGAGTAGAATCATTTGCATGTGAATAGCTAAAAATAAATGAAGGATGACATGGGTACACCCTAAAAGGGGGAAGTGGACAAGAGAAGTACAAGCGTAAGAGAAAATCAATTGACGCTATCGTATGTACATGGGAATACTTAAACTTCAAATGAGACCCCATAGGGGATGAACGCGATCATACCCGCACTAATGCACCGAATTTCGTCAAAACTCTGAAGTTAAGTGTGCTTGGGTGAGAGTAGCATTGGGATGGGTGACCCCTGGGAAGTGATAAAGGAAACAAAACAAGTAGGACAAAAAGAGATTGTAAGCGCGTATTAGTACAATAACACATATAGAACATAGTAAGCCAAGAGTAGAAAAGATTATGACTAAATTGGAACGCACCTCGTGCAAATGGAACAAGAATAATTGTGCAGTCTACGAGCACTGGCATCTTAAGAGTAAGATTAAGTGATTATTCGATAAAACGAAGTTTGTAATAGCAATTTGATTGCCATATTCAGAATCTTTTAAAGAAAAGTATAAGATGATTTGAGGCAGAACTACTAAGACATAATTGTTATTAAGGACAAAGCCATAGTGGAGCCCTGACCTCAACTGAAGAAGGTAAGAGACTAATATAGTGACGCTAAGGCATTTTCTGGATTGCTCTAAGTACCTATACACGTTGTGTAAGGATTACAATATAATGCATGGTAATAAAACTGGAAAGAAGATTTGAGTAAAGGCACAATGGAATATACCTGGAGTATTATAAGTTGGCGTAAGAGAAATTATGAAATAGCTTGAACAAGATCGAGTATCAGAAGTCGAATGACCAATTACAGGAGATAGAAATTCCGACTTGGAAATGGACAGGCCCAGATATGATCCACTAAATTATCGATAAAGTGAAGCTTATTAAGGGAAAAACTATCGATTAGCATCCTAGAGTCGGCAAGAAGGGGATACATTAGTCCTTCTCAGGTTATTCGTAGGATAGATAAATATGCCTATAAGTTGGACCTACCGTCCAATTTGAATTAATACATTCAGTTTTCATAGATCAATGCTCCGCGAATATATAAGAGATCTTCCCAGAATATTCTTCGTGGGTGAGGTCCACATGAAAGGAAAGTTATACTACGAGGGGAAACCTATCGCCAACTTGGATCGGCAGAGTAAAAGGTTGCGAATTAAGGATGTAGCTTCTGTCAAGGTGCTGTGGTGGAATAAGAATCGTGAAGAAATGAACTGGGAAGTAGAAGAGGACACGAAACACATGTTTCCATACCTATCCCCGATGTCTACAGGTAACCCCCACTCCTAGAACTCGTATATTAATTACTTGGATGAAAATATATGCTATCGCAATAGAAAGGAATCTCCCTACAGTTTGTATAAAGTCTTAAGGGAAGTTTTATTCAACATTCGGGGACAAATGTTCTAAAGGGGGGAAGGATGATACACCCCACACACTCGAGATAGGAATGTCTCTTTAGTTTCTTAAACATTATCATGTGAGCTGGATAAGGTACGACACTATCAAACGACTTTAAGGTAAGAAAAATGTGATACCCCATAGTAGACAAGGTTAGAAATAAATTCATAAGAATCCGGAAGGAATTGGAGGCCAAGTAATGAGTATTAGGACTTGATTTACCTACGTAAGCTACTAACTTAGAAGTCTTACACACTCAAGCTATTTGAGTACATACCAAGATTACGTAGCACGAATTACATAGGATCTTAAAATAGGACGAGATTACGAACCCACGAGGAAGAGGAGAGGACGACACATGTCAGCACCTTAATCAAGCAGGTGATGCACCTACTTAGGTTCAAGTAGGTGATGCGACAACTTGGGGGTGGACCCCACTACCATGTGGCAGCCCCTAATAGGCTGCATAGATGCGGTGGTCCAATCACGTCTGGACACATATCACCTCCAAGGCATACCATATGTATACATGTTACATGACTCTTAATTTCATTTCTATCCAGAAAACTTCAGCAGCAACAACATAAAAAGAACCCTAAGTCTAGAGAGAAAAAGATGACGGCTTGGAGAAAAAAATAGGTAAGTCCCAATTTTGTTCCATAAATTAGTTATACAGCATATAAAACGATTATATGGAGTTATTATAAGTATAAAATCATGGATTGGTGCATCCAAAACGGACAGCAACCAGTCCACGCAACTTCCAGCACGCTAAAGAGGTTTCCGAGGCACAATTTTGGCTAGTTTTGGCCAATTTCGGGTAAGGTAAGGTTTCTCCTTTAACTTTAGACTTTATGGGGTTGTTATGAAGTGTATTATGTACCTTTTATACTGCTGTAAGTATAAAAAAGTCGTGGAGATGCTGAGAAAAAGAAACAATTAAAATTAAAGTCGTCGTAGTTAAATTGTAGTCGAAATGAGGCGTTGTGTGTGTGGAGGCTGATGATGGTTGTGTGATGTGGGTTTCAGGATCTAAATGTGTCCTAAAATATGTGTGGGAGATGCTGGTGGCATCCACACAATCCCTGGTTCGTACGGTTAAAGGTTTTGCAAATTGGAAACTAGAAACCCTATTTTGGTTGTGTAATTTCGAGCGAGTTGTTTGGAGTTTATGTTGTATATTGTTGATATCAATTGATTAAACATATGCTAACGGTTGTTGTTGTTGGTTGTCTGTAGGTATGTGGAGTGTAATTGGAAATTTGGATAGGGCACATTATAGGAGAGATGCTGTCCGATTTTCGTTAACCCCTTAACTAGTTAAGGAACTAGTCGAGAAGGTGAGCGAGGAAATGAATGTTGTGAATACTCGTAGGTAATATAAGAAGCTGTAAAAGTCTAAGGTGGTTGATATTATTATTGCTTCTATGTTAAATAGGTTTGGAGGACGACGACGTGAACGCGATTAATAGAAGTCCGTAAAAGGTATGTGAAGCTACCCTTTCTTCTCTTTTGGCATGTCTTAGATGTAAGTATTATGTATGTGAAATTGGGAGTAATTCCATTCGTAAAGCTCTGAGTACAGTTCATAATTTTTATCCACTTCATGATGGTGGAACTCCTGTAATAGTCAAACTATTTCCTTTTTAAGGTTTTTTTATATGATAAAAGGTAATGTATGTAAAGCCTATTCTTTCTCTTCTTTTGGCATGTTTTCAAGTTAAGTAGTGAATGATATGAACTTGATGGTAAATCTACTCATCAATTCCAAGTGTACTTCACGACCCTTATTTACTTCTTAATGAAAGCACTCTTACAGTAATTGAACTAGGACCTCTTAAGCCTTCCATATGTTAGGAAGTGAGGAGTACGTAAAGTCTATTTTTCTTTTCTGTTGGCATATCTCAGTCCTGAGTTGATTGTGTATGTAATGTGGGAATAATTCCATTCATAGAACCCTGAGTATGGTTCGTCAATCTTATTCACTTCTCAATATTACAACTCCTGCGATAGTTGAGTTATGGACTTGTAAGTCTTCTACCTGACAAAACGTAGTACACGTGAAACCTATCCCTTCCTTCTTTTGAAACAGTAGGATGTAAGTGAAGCGATATATGGTATGAGTTAGAGGTGATCCCATTTATAGGTTTCGGGTATAAATCATGACTTGTACTCACTTCTTGAGGTTAGGATTCTTAAAGTGGTGAAACTCCTATTCCTCGACCCTTCTATTAGCTGAGTAATGATTGGATGTGTATACTCTTATACCTAGAGACTCTTTGACACATCTTATGATGATATTCGGGAGATGGTTGTTACGTTACTAGGTTTTATGTGCACATATATGCATTATTATATATATGAATCGGGCCAAACTCTCCTCAGCACTAACATGTTATATGTATAGGGATCGGGTCAAATGTTTCTCAGTACTAACGTATTATATATATGGATCGAGCCGAATGCTCCTCGGCACTAACATGTTATATGTGTAGGGATTGGGCCGAACATTCCTCTGCACTAACCTATCATATCTATATAGATCGAGCTATACGTCCCACAACGCTAATAGTATGCATATGCCTACGATGATAAAATAATGCATTTGTAACGTCGGGTCACTAAGCAGGCCGGATACGGTACGTGATAATGATATACATGACCTTACTTTGTAATGTGCAGGAACAGTACTCTGTTAAATTTTATACTTGTCCCCTACACCTCCACGATAACTGTAATTTCCTTATGATGTTTTATCCCCTACTTCTGTTTCAAATATGCTTTTGGATATGTTATGTTATGTTTTACATACTCAGTACATATGTCGTACTGACCTCTTTTCCTCGGGGGGATGCATTCATGCCTGCAGGTACAGGTACACAATTTGGAGATCCGCCAGCATAGGATTCCCACTCAGTGGTCCAGAAGTGCTCCATTGTGCTGGAGCCTAATTTTGGGTTCTAAACATTGATGTATATATTCTTTTTGTTCACGGGTACGGCGGGGGCTTTGTCCCGCCATATGTTACTGTTCTTAGTCTTAGAGGTTTGTGGATATGTACGTGGGTGGTATGGATAGTATGTGTATGTATGTATAGTTATGCTCATATTACTTATGAATTGGGCGTTCCTAATGTCGTAACAGCTGTGCCGGCTAGCTTGTGTATATATTACGGAATGACCCTATATGTTATGACAGCCTTGTCAGCTATACTACGAGTCGAGAAGGACACGAATTTACTTATAGTTGGCAGGGGTACACGTGCATGTCCAATTTGGGCACCCATCGTGGCTTATGGGGTTTGGTCATGACAGTATGTAAGGCTATCATAATGTTTGACTATGTTTTTCCTCATTCCCTACATCTTCATACAATCAGGTTGAGTTTTGAGTTTGAGTTTCAATTTCGATAAAGTGATTTCTTGAGTTATCTATATAAATTCTATCGAGTTCTTGTATATATTAAAATATACTTTGATGATTTTTGATGAGTTGAGTTCTTGGGATGTGTGTTCATATTTGTATTCACATGAACCATATTTGAATTTTATATTAATTATTTTATGCACTGTTTTGAATTAAACAATGATTATTTTCATCATTTAATTGAAAAAGAGTTCGAGAGTGAGTTGAGTTGATGAAGTCTCTTAGTTATCATTTTTAGCATTAGTTGAGTTTGAGAAGTCTCTTAATTATTATTTTGAGCATGATTATTAAAATAAATAAATATCTATTATTGAGGTTGATTTGAGAAGTCAAATTATGCTTTCAAACACATTTATTGAGTTGAGAAAATATCTATTGTAAAGAGAAGAGATGAGTTGAGAAAAGTTGAGTTTTGATCTAAGTCCAAATGAGACTAAACGAGTTAATTGAGTAAATATACTCACTTGAGATATGAGCATAGTAAATATATTTTTGGAGTAGTATTGAACATCGATTTGAGTAACAGTATAGAACAACTCGAATCCATAAATTACGTAGCTATCATAGGATAAGATTGTACCATTCATTTGGACGACTCCTCATAGTACCAAAAGAGGACTTTTATTAGATTCAAAGATGAGTTACGTCCGTTACCCTGGCAAGGTATTGGACAACTATGGCAATGCCAATAGTTCGTTGTACATTATGTAGCTCATAAGTGATGGTTGCTGGTTAAGAAAAACTCCCAAAGAGTAAAGTATTTTATTTTTACATACTAAGTTGCATTACTTATTCATATCTTTTAAAGCATTGTTTTACATGTATTGCATGCTTTATTGAGCTGAACTATTTTTAGAGTTGAGTTGAGTCTCTTGACAAAGACTCTCTTCAGCTATTTTATATACCGTACATTCTATGTACTAACTCCATTTGGTGCTGCATCATTTTATAATGCAGATGCACGTGATTTAGATCCTCAATAGGTGCCTCGTTGAAGATCATTCTTCTATCCAGCTTTGGTGAGATCTGTTTGCATTTAGAGGAGCTCTTGAGTCTTTAAGTTTAAGTCTTTATTTATCAGTCTAGAGTAGCCATGCACCTAAGGTATAGATTAGGGGAGTAAAAAACTTGGTATAAGAGCAAAAAGTTCAAAAGTCATAGGATGTCTATGAAGCCGAGTCTAGTAAAATCCTTCTTATCAGTGTGAAACATGCCACATCCATAATAGGGAGGCTAAAAGACCTTAGAAACTATTTCACTTCTTTCATACTCCAGTTCGTTCTATAGATTTGAACTTTATGAAATTTCCTTTCTAAATCATACATTTCACGATTTCAGATTATGCCTTCTAAAACAACTTTGAGCCAGAGGAATGCTGATGAGAATGATATTCCACCATAATCCAAAATGCACTTCCGGAACTGAGCTCGAGAATCTAAAAAAGAGTTTGAGAATGTGACTCAAGAAGTTCTTTTTATACTTGAAACATTAGAGGCATCTAGGATGTGCTCAACTTTTATTTGACTTGCCGACGCATTGTCACCCATAAGTGTTTGCATTGGTTTGGCTACTCATTCTTCCAATAACATGATAGATATGACTTGTTGCAATACCTTATTCGGGCCCAAGAAGTATATATGAACTTCCTGCTTCTCAATGGGCCCCTCTAGACGTGAGTACCATTGAACCAAATAAGGAAGCTGCATGGGTCCTACTTTGCATGCCAAGGGCTAGGGTAGATCTATATAATTGGTTTCTGATGGTTCAACTGGTTCTACTACATGCCCTACATTCATATGAATTGCTTAACACCAGTATAATTGATTGGTATTTGACACCCTCTGACTTATGGGGGTCAGTTGGGTTATAGTTGTTGCTTGTTCCTTCCGAGCTTATGGGAGCGTAACACCCCGTACTCTAGCAATGGTAGCTAACCAATATTATATTATCAACTTGTGGCCATCTATAATATATATATATATATATATAGTCTTTTGGGAAAATAACGCCCCTTCCCTTCGATTATAGCTCGGAGACCATGCATAACATGCCATGTATGACATGAACTTTGAATGCACATAGTAGTTCATAACAAGAACTTAGCCAATCTTGTCTCATTGGTACTCTTATTTTCATAACTCATAATCACCTTCGTAGCACATACAAATGTGTAGTGGAACCTAATATATTTTTCAAATAAGTTTTAAAACTTCACTCAAGTTTTAGAAAGATAAATTAACCTTGAAGATGTTCATAAGGAGCTTAAGGTGCTTCACTTAGTTCTTATACCTGATTCCTTGATAATTAGTAAAAGAAAGTATTTTTAAAAATTAAGTGTTTTAGTAGTTTAAATATAAAAATTATATTTGAGATTTTTGGAAATCGACATGTTGCTTTAAAGTTTTTAAATTACACTTTAACGTGGAAGAAGGAATGATTGCTAGTACTAAATGCCTTTCATAATATTTTTAAGGCACACCACCCAAAGACGAATAAGAAATCACACATATGGATATATAGTAAAGAATGCCGACAAAATAACATATAAAGATGTCGAATATCCTATTTAACTGAACAAGTTGAAATCAACCTAATAGCATCATGAAAATACCTCTGTTGCGATACCAATACCTTTCACAGAAGGTCTTTCTAGCAATAAAATAGTAAAATATCACATTTGGCGATTTAGGAATTTCTGAGAATTCGTGCTAAAAGGAAGGACAAAGCAGCCTTAACATACCTCTCCAACGAAAATCTGAATGCCCATAGTTCCTTCACGAAAGTTGTTCCTTATGTCCTAAACTTCATAAACACTATAAATACATATAAATTGTTCATAATTGAGTTTAAATTGGCATATTTTCCATATGATCCTAAATTGAAGAAACGTTCGTTGTATTTTGTAAAAATGATCATAAATGAGACCCAAGATGATAAACTAAGTGTAAATCTTGAAGAACCATCAAGAAAAACAAAGTATTATTTTCAAAAAATAGTTCCAAACATAGCTAATAAAAGGGAAAAATGATTGCAAAGCGTAGAGATTGCGTTTCTAGGCACGAGAGCGAATTTTAACGGTAAAAAAATATGCTAAAAATGCACCTTAATCACTCAAGAACTCTATTGGAGCCCTCTCTTAAGCTTTCTAACTATTTTGGGATGGAAATGAAATGTTTTTGGGCTTAAAATTTGAATTGCCGACTTATACCAATTTTTTAGCGAACCTATTTTTCGATCCGATTTCAGCCAAGATAGTCCGCGGTAAAATCGTCATAACTTTTTATTCCAATATTGGTTTGATGTGAGTTTTTTATTGCAAATCAGACTCGTAGTCATTTGATTTAGTAGGTTAGTACCTTCCATAAATCTTTATATATTGAGAGAAATGATCTGAGACATTAGGCCCAAAGTTCAGAAAATTTATTAGAGAAACATACGATAACTTTTGTCGACCTTTATTTCGCTGCTTGCTTTTCTCTAAATCTTAACATATGACCATTTTGATATTATAATACCTCACAATGAATTATTCTTAGAATATTAGACAGTCTTAGTACTATATCAAAGGTGCAATTTATTTTAAACCTTTCGAACGAGGTAGGTGCTACCCGAGCCATTTTTTTAACCATGAACCTTTGTTTAAGGGATTACTTTGACCTAAAGCTTAGTTTCGTTCCTTGATATTACCACAGATTTGTAGTCTTATTCTCCCCGTGTGCTATACTAAATCATAGATACCTAATATAACAATGCCACGTTATGTATATTATGTAAGAGGAGAAAAAACATATGGGGTTTAACATACATAATAGGGACTAAGATTCCCTTTTTACCAAAACATATCACACCCTTCATAGATGAGATTTTCAAGTAAACCCAATCATTAAATTCAAACTCAAGATCTCTTCTTCTCACATCCGCATAAGATTTTATATGGCTTTGGATAGTCCTCAACCTCTCTCTAATGAGTCTAACTTTCTCTTTCTCTTCATGGATAGATTCGAGCCCTATAAGAGCTACCTCGCTAGCCTCGAACCATCCAATATGTGATCTACACCTCCTACCATAGAGAGCTTGAACGGGGCCATTTGAATACTCGAATGATAGCTATTGTTATAGAAAAATTCAATCAAAGGCAAATGACCATCCAAACAACCCTTGAAGTAAGTCACACAAGCTCTCAACATATCATCCAAGTCTAAATAGTCTTTTCGGCTTGACCATTAGTTTAAGGGATAAAAGTTGTACGAAGATTAACTTGAGTACCAAAACACTTCTGAAATGATCTCCAAAACTGAGAAGTAAACTGAGTATCTCTGTAAGAAAAAATATACAATGTATTACCTTACAACTTAACAAACTCTCAAATGTAAAGCCTAGTATAATCCTTGGCTGAATAATCAATCTTATAGGGAAAAAATGCGCTGATTTAGTCATTTGGTCTACAACCACCCAAATAAAATCATGTTGACTACGCATAAAAGGAAAACCCATAATGAAGTCCATATTCAAATATTCCTATTTCCAAGTAGGAATGCTAATATATTGAGCCAAACAGCTTGGTTTTTGATGCTCAACATTCCATTGTTAGCAATTTGGATACTTAGCCATAAACTCCACAAATATCTTTCTTCATTCCATACTACCAATAGACTTCCCGCAATTCATGATACATCTTAGTGCATCCAGGGTGAATAGAGTACTGAGAACTTTGAGCTTCTGACAATATTTGTTTGCCAAACCATCTACATCTGAAACACACACATGACCTTGGTAACAACGTACACCATCTCCCCCTTGGAAGAAAGACTGTATAGATCTTTCTGAAAATGCTTTCTTCAATTCAACCAAAGTTGGATCACTATCTTATTTTTCCTTCACATCTAACATAAGAGATTATTCTGAGCCACTTTTGCACAATAACACCATCGTCCTCGGATCTAAGCAGACGAACTCACAAATGAGCTAGTCTATGCACATCGCAAACCAACTCTTTTTTCTCATCTTTAACATGAGCAACACTATTCATGGACAACCTACTAAGAGCATTGAGAACTACATTTGCCTTTTTCGGATGGTAACAAACACCCATGTCATAATCCTTCAACAATTCAAGCCAATGTCTTTGGTGAGGTTCCAAGTCCATCTGCTGAAACACATATTATAGACTCTTATGATTGGTAAAAACATCCACATGAACATAATAGAGATAGTCTCTCCATATCTTAAAAGAAAACACCACTGCCACTTACTTCAAATCATGAGTTGAGTAATTCTTCTCATGGACTTTAAGTTTCATAGAAGCATAAGCTACTTTAACATTTTTCATAAAAATAACACCAAGAATAATTCTCGAGGTATAAAAATACATGAAAAAACCATCAGACCCTTTCGGTAGAGTCAAAGCTAGGGATAAAGTGAGTCGATCTTTAAACTCTTGGAAATTCTTCTCACATGCTTCAAACTATTGATATTTTAGCTTTTTTGAGTCAAAGTAGACAAAGGTGAAGGAATAGAGCAAAATTCTTCCATAAACCATCTATAGTAACCGACTAAACCTAATAAACTCTAAATATTTGAGGGAGAAAGGTCTAGACCACTTTTTAACCGCCTTGGTCTTCTTAGAATCAACTCGAATATCATCACCGGAAAATATATGGCCAAGGAATGCAACCGACCTCAATCAAACCTCAAACTTGCTAAAGTTCACAAACAATTAGCGATCCATAAGACCTTGTAAGATAATCCTCAAATGCTCGACATGCTCATCCTTACTTCAAGAATAGACCAAAATAGTAGCGGAACCAAGATAGGGGGTTCAAAATCTGAAAAAGTAGACACATGAAATAGCCGAAGGGGGTTCGACATCTACTATTTATACATAAAAAAATATTTTAACTATATATAAATAGTATAATTTTTTACCGGAGGTGGTTCAGATTAATCCTCTAACACTATGTGGGTCCGCCACTGGACCAAAATGTCATCGATAAACACAATGACGAACATAGTATTGCTTGAACGCCTTGTGAGTCAAATCCATAAAAGTCGTAGGAGCATTCTGTCATGATCCTAGTCTAGGGCCTAGACCTGACATGGAAAATGAAGCACCAGAGTTACCTCATCCAAGCCTTTTAGCATTCATTAAGCTTTTCATCGGTAATGATAATAAAAAACAAGCGGAAATGTAAGGGAAAATGGGACTAAGGGATTCTACATAGCATAAGATTCAAGTCATTTGAACACCATACATTTTGTGCAGCCATACCTTCTAAATTAAAGACTTGGTGGGGGATAAACCATGTCCTTAGCTCACCCTCAAGATATAAGTCAAAAAGTACCAAAAGTAACTCAATAGTCTATATGTAACACAAGCTAGAAAGGTAGAAGTGTTGTTTCCAAAACATGAGAACTCACAAAAATAGTGATAGCCTTCAACAACCGAACTTATCTATGAGGAGGAGAGTGTGGAGCAATGTCGGTCCCTACATGGTAATATCATATAGGCAAAAGTATGTGCTAGTACTTTGAATATACTAAGTATGTGAGCATGATTTACAATGAAGAGCATTAAGACATTTATAAGCAATATGCATAGGTGAATGCATGCATGAGAAATCATCACATGGAACCTTAAAACATATATTTTTGTGGGAAGATGACCATAACTGACATTTAGCACCATGCAAGCTATTACATGAAATCCAATATAACCCCCTACGTTAGCATAAGGAGACTACTTGCAGGGTAGAACTCAGTAACCTTTAATCATTTCTTTAACTTTAACTTCAATGGCTAATCGTAGATCCACTAGCCTAAATATCCAACAAGGGAATCTATGTTGGCGTATAGTTGATGCAATATGAGACTTTACTTAAGGACCCCTTAGGTTGATTCCCAATCTATATGCTATATTCGACGCTAGGTCAATCTCATGGAATAATATTTAGATATCATAATAGCATAATCATTTATATAAATTTAGATATCAAATTATCATTCAACGGAATATCTCATTAAAACATTTCATTTGATTCAACTATGTGAGAATTTTCCTTTCACATTGAATCCTCTCTTTGGATAAAAAGCCCTTTCATCATCATTCAATCATTTCATAAGACTCCCTTAAACATAAATATTTGCTTCATAAACTTTTATTTGGAGTCAAAGCTTTCAATTTATTTTATCCTAAGGAAACTAGGTGGGTTCATTTCATAAAACCTTCAAATATATTTTAAAATAATACTTGCATACATGAGGGTGATGAAAATACGTCAATGCGAAACATCTCAAAATAACCCACCATTTACACTTTAGGGCTACTATTAAGCCTTCATATAAGAACCTTAATAGATTATTCTTTTCATGAAATTGGAAGTCAATACATATCAATATAGGTAAATAAACTTCAAATAAAGCATAATCTATGCATTTAGAATCATCATGTAAAATCCCATAAGATTTCATCATTTAAAATTGAAACACTAAGTTGAAAAAACATTTGGGCTCCATGAGGGAAGAACCCATGGATGAAACCCACATACCTTGGGGAAACAAAATCCCTAATGAAGCTTGAGAAGGAAATGAGGCTTGGAAATACCATGAGATGAAATTATAACTTGGCTTGAAACTCGTGGGAGAATTTTAAGAGGAGAGAATTTGTGAATTTTGAGTCTATGTGAGAATTGAGGGTTTGGAAGGGTTTAGGGTCTTTAGATGGGTGAATTCTACCCTCAAAATGACTCCACTTTGAATTAAAATGTAGGAAAAGACCAAAATATCCCTTTAAAAATCTGGCAGAAACTTGCTTCATGAGGACCCTTCATAGTTCGTGGTGGGGTCCTAGGTCATGAGCAGAGATATGTCCATTTCTTTCACAAGCATAGTATCTCGGCATTCTCTAGCAACTAAGTCTGGCACCCCCAAAATGAACTTACTTATTCGGGCACGAGAATCAACTACTAAAGAAGAAGCATACTTGAACAACTTTGTAAACTTGAGGGCATGCTCCCTCACACTTAGATTACCTTGCTTGAGGTTGATAAACTCCAACACCTTTGCCTCCCCCACCTCAGGTGGAAAGAAGTGGTCAAGAAAAGCAACTTTGATATCCTCCCAACATATATGGACTCTTTCAACCCTTTCGGCTTTCCATTGATCAAACTACAGTTGAGCGTCAACCCTAAGTTGGTAGGTCGCCATCTCCGTCTTCTTTTCCAAAGACATCCCAATAATATCTGTAATCTTATATACCTTATAAAAAAAATCTTAGGGATCCTCATCCCCTTCCGAACCATGGAACTCAGGAGGGTTCATCCTTACGAATACTCTAACTCTTGAAGCCAGTGTGATCACATTTGGAGGAGCCATTACTCTTTTGTTGGACAAACTATCGGTTAGCAAAGTAATAGCAGTGCAAAACTCCTCATTAGTTACTTGATTGGGAAGAGGACCATTAGCTTAAGGGATTTGTCTTCTTGGAGGCATGTTCTGAAAATCACGAAGAATAATCTTTAGGAGGGAAGGGCTTAGAGTACCACTCTATCGTACTATATAGATCATAAAAGAAGTGAAGATTTCCTAAGATGCCTCATAGACTCCTACTCATAAATGTGGCATGCTTCACACCTATGAATAAGCCTCTACTTGACGTGGCATGCTTCATACCCTAGGACACTTGAACCTTATGCTCTAATATCAAGTTTATCCCTACTCGACCTAGGGCCTAGTCATAACTCAGCGATCAAAATCCTGAAGGGCTCTAACCAAGACTCTTACATAAGGTAAAGTAAGAGTGAAAACATCATAAGAGAGTTTAAACCATAAGTACAAAAAGAAGAATGTCACATGACGATATAGACTCAAAATATTTATCCAACTAGATACCTCTACTCATGAGCATGGGTCGGGGAAAAGACATGTGCCTAGCTCACCCTCAATATGAAACATAAAAAAGTCTTTGAAAATAATAACCAAATCGATGACTAGTCCCTGATAAATAAGTACTCACCACAATACTGCCGGATAGGAAAGCTTAACAAGATACATGGACGAATATGATCTTCAACCTCAACCACTATATTATGAGACAATGTTGACAAAAATTATGCATTAGTATGTTGGAATGTACTAAGTATGAGGGAATGAAATGCAATGTAAATTATGGGATGCAATGGTTGAGTAAAACACATGATAAGATGAGATAAGTAAAGTAATGAGAAAAATAATAATGACCCAAGCATTAGAAAAGCATAATTTTGATCATGAAAATACATATAAAGTCCTACATATGTGGGATAAGAACCATAACCAATAATAAGACCACCATAGCTATAACATGGAATCCCAATGTTACACCAACATCGGAAGAAAGAGGAATTTACTTGCCAAGGTAGACTCTACCCCGCTAGGCATGTCATACGTACGCTCTATGTCGATCTACTAGCTAGGCCAGAAAGGGAAATCTTATGGTGGCACATATTTATGGGACAAGAGACTTTATATAAGTACCCCATATTTCGAGCCCACCTCAAGTCCACATTCAATGCTAAATCAAATCCCACAGAATACATACATAGCATAGAAATTATAATTACATATATCATAGCCATGATCATACATTTGAAATCATAGAGTAACTCAATTTCATAACATAAGTGAAATACGGGTATTGTCCTTCCATATTATAAATCATAAATACATAGATATAATTCATACTTGGAAATTCATGATCATAGCTTAGACTTGAAATTAGGGTAAGACATGAGTGCATGATCAATTAATTTTAAATTCATGAAATTATCTTGAAAATATGAATGATCATATACCTCCTATCGGCCCATAAATAATTAATAAAGATAATATCGTTTGAAAGTATTATTGAAAATACCCATAAGTCATAACATGAACCCTAAATATCAATGTAGGAAAGTCATGGAAAACCTCTTCAATTCAATGCAATAACTATCAATTTATATTAAAATATACTCATAATCATAATTTGAATCATAATTCATGCAATTGGACTAGAGATCATAAGACCCATAAAATGCCATACTTTAATTTGATAAATAAAACTTGAGAAATTGTTTGAGATTCATGGATGAAAGAATCCATGAATATTCCCACATACCTTTAGTGAGAAAATCAAATAATTTGGAAGAACTTGAGAGTTTTGATGGAATTCTTGAGTGAATTTATTGGAAGTCTTCAATAGAGTCATTTATAGTCTTTTGTAGAGAGACAAATATCTGATTAGGGGAATTGTAGAAGAATGAATAGTATTAGAGGTTTAAGTTAATTTATAGAGATAAATTAGGTCCTAAAAATGTGCAGGTTCATTAACTAACAATTGGAGAAAAGTTTAAAGTGCCCTTACTTAAAAACTAAATTCGGACAAAAACCATCGCCCAGGTCCACGACGCTGAGGTGTTCCCTCATAGGAAAATTTTGAGCAAATGATTTTAGCCAGATTTTGACATGGGAAAAATTGTACTGAACAGGAGAAAGTCCACGACACAGACTTGCCACACACTTTACCATTTTGCGTAGTTTATCGATATTCTGGACTCGGATTTTCCAAAAAGGTTAAGGATAATGCATTACGCGAGTGGCATATTCCCAAGGCATTCTTAAGGTACTTGTGAGGATTTTGAGGAATGTTAAAATATCTCCCACTTGGGAACACGTGTCCTCGAATGAGATTCAACTAATATAGGAAGGACATGAAAAAAGGACAAGTAATCCAACATGAACATGAGTACACTTTGAAAGATGCATAGATCATCTAAACTTCATACTTAACATAAGACATAGTCTTTTAGAAAAAAAAATTATTTTCATGAATCATGCATGCATATGAATGACATATGGGACTGAAATGTAGGATCTTAGTCGGTTTGATTATGAACTACTTAGTACCTTTAGGATTGAGTATAAGGAAAGAGATACGGATAACGCTTCATCATGTCTGATTCTGTTTCCCATGTAGCACTCTCTTCTTATTGATTCTTTCATAAAACTTTGATGGACACAACGTCTATATTTCTTAACCTCTTCACTTTGAAATCCTCCCAACCTATAGGGCCTCTTTTAAACCTTTTGGCCTTCTATTGGTCAAACCATACTCGAACAACACTCCTAAGTTGGTAGGCCGCCATGTCCGCCTTCTATTCCAAAGATATCCCCATAATATCCATAATCTTATATACCTCATAAACAAAATATTGGGGATCCTCATCCCCTTCCGAACCTTGGAACTAGAGAGAGTTCATCCTTGGAAGTCTCTAACTCTTGAAGTTGATGTGATCATATTTTGAAGAACCATTACTCCTTGGTTGTAACTATATGGGGCTAGCATAGTGATAGCAGTTCAAAACTCCTCATTAGTTATTTGATTGGGAAGATAACCATTAGCCTGACAGTTTTATCTTCTTGGAGGCATGTTCTGAAAATCACAAATAAACAATTATTAGGAAGGAAGGGCTTAGAGTAGCACTCTATCGCACAATATAGATCATGAAAGAAGTGAGGATTTCCTAAGAAGCCTAATAGCCTCCTACTCGTAAGTATGGTGCGCTTCACACCTGTTATACCCCACATGTTTAAACTCAGAAGGTTCCTTAAGTTACTTAGAATCTAGTATGTGAGCTACTTAAGTTACGACCCTATTGAAAGACTCTAAGAGGGGAGAATGTGACACCCCATGGTAGGGAAGGTTGGAAATAGGGCCAAGAGAAGTCGGAAGGAGTTGGAGGCCAAGTAACGGGTCATAGGACTCGACTTATTTACGTAAACTACTAAGTTAGAAGTCTTACATACGTGATTTACTTGATTACATACCAAGCTTACGTAGCAAGGGTTTCATAGGCTCTTAAAGTGAGACGAGATTACGAACCCACGAGGAGGAAAAAAAAATTCGCGGGGAAGCCAATGGGAGGGTGACACGTGGAAACACCTAAGCAAGTAGGTGACCCACCTGCTTAGGGGAGGTGGGCCCCACTCCCATGTGGCAGCCCCTCCTTCAACATGTAGATGTGGTGGCCCAATAGGGGCTGGACATGTGTCACCTCTTGGGGCTGACACGTGTCACATATATGTATGGATATGTATCCTAAAATTCAGCTTTCATTCACAATTTCTAGCCAAAGCAACGTGAGCAGCCCTAAAAGTGGAGAGAAAATTGTGACGGCTTTGGGAGATTAAAATAGGTAAGTCCCGTTTTCGTTCTGTAAATTAATTATATAACGTGTACCAAAATGATATGGAAGTATTAGTAGTATAAAATTAGAGTTCGGTGCAGCCAAAAAAATGGACAGCAAGCTGCCACAACGTTTCAGCATGCTAAAAAGAATTCTGAGGCGCGATTTCGGCGAGTTCTAGCCAATTTCGGGAAAGGTATGTTCTCCCCCTTTAATTTGAAGTTTATGAGGTTAAATTAGGGTGTATTACACACTTAGGATCTGCTGGAAGTTGGGGAAAAAGTTTGAAAAGTTCGGCGTTCGAAATAATCGAAATTAGAATCGCTATAGTTAATTGTAATCGAATAATGCGTTGCGCTGTGGTGTGTAACTGCTGGTCGTGTGGTGAATTGTTAGGGTTCTGGAATGTGTGTTGTTAAGGGCGTGGGGGATGCTGGTTGCAGCCACATGACCCTTCGCTTTGCGATTAAAGAATTCGCGAAAGAAAGATTAAAAATTCTAGTTTTGGTATCATAGTTTCGAGTGAGTCGTTGGGGGTTTATATTGTGTAATGTTGTCATAATATGCATATGTATGGGCTGCTGGTTGTATTGTTTGTTGTCTTCAGGTGTTAAACACATGGTTGAGAATTCAGATAGGGCACATTATAGGGGAGGTGCTGTCCCATTTCCGTTAACACCTTAACTAGTTAAGGAACTACTCGAGAAGGCGAGCGAGGGGATGAATGCTATGAATATTAGTGGGTAGCCTAAGTTGCTGAAAAGTCTAAGGTTGTTAATACATGTCTTACTTCCGTGTTAAACAGGTTGCGAGGACAACGACATAAACACGATTAAGGGGAGTCCATAAGAAGTATGCGAAGCCTATCCCTTCTCTTCTTTTGGCATGTCGTAGAGGTAAGTAAAAATGATATAATCTCTAAAGTGATTCCATTCCTAAGTGTCTTTTATTCAGTTTTGAATGTTGAACTTTTATGATAGTTAAGCTAGTTTTCTTTAATCTTTTATACACTGAGGACTTAGTGAATATACAGACTCCTAGTCATAAAATTATTCGAAGACGAGTACTCTGGAATTCTTAAGTGAATAGTCTTACTTTGGTATAGGTCTAGGGACCTCGAGATGTAATTAATATAGCCCCTAATGGCATTTAGAGGGCAGCTAGAATGACTATACTGCTACTTGAATTCTTAGACAATAGCTTAGTCCTCTTATATAGTTGAGTCTCAGATAATGATTTAAACTGTGTTTTGTTTCTCACTAATCTACTCGTGTATACTGTAACACTTCATCTCTGAGTCCCCGGCCGGTTGTTAAATTCGTGCAATTTACTGCATTGTTCACCGAGTCCCTTGCTAGAGGGCTGGCATCTTTATATAGATATATGATGGCCTAGGGCCTGATACTGATACTATGATGATGTGTTGTGATAAGGTGACGATGTCCTGGGGCCTAATATTGATACTATGATGATGTGTTGTAATAAGATGACGATGTCATAGGGCCTGATACTGAAACTACATATATGATTCACCGGACCCCTGATGGGGCTGGCTATATTGAAAATTTGAGCATGCATGTCTTTATAATTTACAGAGTGCAGGTAAATGTTTCTGACTTGATAAATTGTTCTCTTGTTCCTCTATTTCGGATATACCTCCAGTTATATTATGTTATACTTTACATACTCAGTATATATGTCGTACTGACCCCCTTTTCTTTGGAAAGGGGGGGATGCGTTTCATGCCCGTAGGTACAAGTGCACAAGTTAGGGATCCGTCAGCATAGGAGTCCCACTCAGCGGTTGAAGAGCGCTCCATTGTGCTGGAGCCTGATTTTGGGTACTAAACTCTGATGTGCATATTAGTTTGATCATGGTTACAGCGGGGGCCCTGTCCCGCCTTATGTTACTATTTTCTTACTCTTAGAGGTCTGTGGATACGGGTATGGGTTGGACGTATATGAGTTGTGTATGTGTATAAAATGTATATGAACTGTATATGAGTTATATATGGGCTGTATATGAGCTGTGCATGAGTGGTATATGAGCTATGTGTATGGGTATGTACGATGGTACTGATATGACCTATACTTTGGGGCATTCCCGGTGTCGTGGCAGCCTTGTCGGCTCCCATATATTTGTATTACGAACGTCCTTATGTCTTACTACAGCCCTGTCGGCCTGTATGTTACTTTCCCTTTTAATATATATTGAGTGTAAATATGAGGCAGGTTATGCATAGTTGGCCGGGGTACACGTGGGTGTCCAGTTCGGGCACTCTTCACGGCCTACGGGGATGGGTCGTGACAACACCCATGAATAAAACTCTATTTGAAGCAGCATGTTAGACACCCTAGGACACTTAAACCTTGTGCTCTGATACCAAATTTATCATGACCCTACTTAGTCCCTAGTCGTAATACGTCGATCGAAACCCCAAATGGCTCCAACCAATCCTCTTGTATATATCATAAGCATACATAAGGTAAACTAAGAGAGGAAACCTCATAAAAGAGTCTTAACCATGAGTACAAAAAGAATAATATCACATGACAACATAGACTCGAAACATTTGTCCAACTAGATGTCTCTACTCATGAACATAGGCAGGGCTAAGACATGTACCTATCTCACCCTGAATATGAAATATAACAAAAGTCTTTGAAAATAATAACCAAATCGATGACTATTCCCTGATAAATAAGGACTCACCACGACACTACCGGATAGGAAAGCTTAACTAGTCACGTGGACCAATAAGATATTCAACCTCAACCCTACATAATGAGATAATGTAGGCAAAAAGTATGCATTAGTAAGTTAGAATGTACTAAGTATGAGGGCATGACATGCAACATAAATCATGGGATGCAATAGTTGAGTAAAACACATGATAAGATAAAATAACTGAAGTCAGGAGAAAAATCATAATGACACAAGCAATAGAAAAGCATAATTCAGATATGAAAATACATATAAGGTCATACATGTGTGGGATAGGAACTATAACTGACAATAATACCATGAGAGCTATAACATGGAATCTCAATGTTACCCATACATCAAAGGAAAGGGAAATCTACTTGCCAAGGTTAACTCTACCCCGCTAGGCGGGTCATACACACGCTATATATAGATCCACTAGCTAGACCAGAAAGGGAAATCTTATGGTGGTACATAGTTGGGACAAGACACTTTATATAAAGACCCAATATTTCGAGCCCCTACCTCAAGTCCACATTCGATACTAAGTCAAATCCCACAGAGTACATACATAACATAGAAATCATAATTGCATATATTATAGCCATGATCATAGGTTTGAAATAATAGAGTTTCTCAACTTCATAAGATAAGTAAAATACGGGTGTTGTCCTTCCACATTACAAATCATACATACATAGACATAATTCATACTTGGAAATTCATGATCATAGCTTATACTTGAAATTAGGGTAAGACATGACTGCATGATCAATTGATTTGAAAACCACAAAAATGACTTGAAAATATGTATGATCATATACCTCCTATCAGTCCATACACAATTCATAAAGATAATATCATTTGGAAGTATAATTAAAAATACCCATAATTCATAACATGAACGCTAAAGATAAATATAGGAAAATCATGGATAACCTCTTCAATTCAATGTAATAACTATCAATTTATATTAAAATACACTCATAATTATAATTTGAATCATAATTCATGTAATTGGATTAGAGATCATAAGACACATAAAATACCACTCTTTAATTTGATAAAAAATTTGAGAAATTAATTGGGCTTCATAGATGAAAGAATCCATGAATATTCCCACATACCTTAGGTGAGAAAACTAAATAATTTGGAAGAATTTGAGAGTTTTTATGAAGTGCTTGAGAAAATTTATTTGAAGGCTTCAATGGAGTTCTTGAGAGTCTTTTGTAGACAGAGAAATATTTGCGTAGGAAAATTGTAGAAGAATGAATATCATCAAAGGTTTAGGTTAATTTATAGAGCTGAATTAAGTCCTAAAAATGTCCAGTTCATTACTAACAATTAGGGAAAAGTCCAAAGTGACTTTTCTTAAAAACCGAATTCAGACAAAAACCATCGCGCAGGTCCACGATGCAGAGGTGTTCTCTGATAGGCAAATTTTGAGCGAATGAGATTTTTCCCAGATTTTGACTTGAGAAAAAATGTACTGAACGGGAGCAAGTCCGCGGCGCAGACTTGACTAACACTTTACTATTTTGTGCAGTTTCTTTAAAAAACCTATCTTTTGATATACGGATCCTAAAAATTCCCGAGACTATTTTCTCGCAGGTTTTGACTCCCTGATTGATATTCTGGACTCAAATTTGCCAAAAATATTAAGAATAATGGATTACACGAGCGGCCTATTCCTAAGGCATTCTTAAGGTACTTGTGAGTATTTTAAGGAATGTTACAGTGTATGAGCGCAACTACCCCACTCATGACTTAAAGTTTTTGACGGTAGTATTCGCGCTTTGGTTGTAGAGGTACTATGTTTATGGGGTGTATTGTGAGTTTTAAACTGATCATCGCAGCCTACAGAACATTATGAGCCAAATGGATCTTAATTCTAGGCAGCATCATTGGATTGAACTTTTGGCAAAATACGATCTTTCTATTCTCTACCATTCAGGCAAGGCAAATCTAGTAAGGGATGCCTTAACCCGGAAGGTGGGGAGTATGGGTAGCCTAGCTTAATTTCCTATTGCAGAGCAACCTTTGACTTTAGACATATAGTATTTAGCTAACATGATGGTCAAATTGGATATTTTAGATTATAGGTAGGTACTGGCCTATGTCAAGGTTCAGTGTTCCTTAGTTGAGTGGATTTGTGCTTGAAAGTAAGAAGATGAGTCTCTAGTTTTATTTAGACACAATGTGTTTCAGGGTGAAGACAGTCAGTCCACTATTTGTTCAAATGGGATTTTGCAGTTCGATAATCATCTATGTGTTCCTAAAATAGGATATTTGATTCAGTTGATTCTTTATTAGGCCCATAATTCCAGATATTCTATTCATCCTAGCACTGTGACTATGTATCGTGATTTGAGATAAAATTACTGGTGGGACGGTATGAGGAGAAATATTTTTTAGTATATGTCCCATTGTTTGAGTTGTTAGAGGTGAAGGCTGAGCATTAGAGGCCTAGCAGAGAGTTCTAGAGATTACCTATTCCTAAATGGAAATGGGAGCATACCACCATAGATTTTCTGATAAGATTGCCTTAGACTTCTAAGGGTATTGATAGTATATGATTCATTATTGATCGATTGACCAAGTCATCCCACTTTCTCGGAGTTTGGTCTTCTTAAAGTGCAGAGCGGTTAGCCCATATTTTTATTTAGGAGGTGGTTTGCCTACGTAAGGTGCCTATATCAATTATTTCAGATTATGGGTAACAGTTTACTTCTAGTTTTTAGAGAGATTTCCAGAGGGATTTGGGTACCAGGTTGATCTCAGCACTACTTTCCACCCACAGACCAATGTCTACTCAGAGTGTACTATTTAGGTCCTTGAGGACATGTTACAGGCCTATGTGTTAGAGTTTAGGGTCAGTGGGATTAGTTTTTGCCTTTGGCTGAGTTTGCGTACAAACAAAATTACCACTCTAGTATTCAGATGGCCCCGTTTGAGGCCTTATATAGTAGGCATTGTCACACTCTAGTTGGATGGTTTCAGTCTTTGAAGCCTGGGTCGTATAATATAGATTTGCTTAAGGAGGCTTTAGCTAGAGTCTGGGTGATCCGGGATAGACTGAGGATAGTTCAGTGGAGACACCAGAGTTATGCTGAACATAGAAGATGTCCTTTGTGTTTTTGTGTTGGTGATTGAGTGTTTCTATGGGTATCACCCTTGAAGTGTGTGATGAGATACCCCCGGTAAGTGGTCTATTTGAGATTCTAAGGAGAGTGGGTAGGGTTGCATATAACTTAGCTCTACCTCAAATATTTTTAGCCATTCACCCAATTTTTTATGTGTCGATGCTGTGCCAGTACATTCCAGATGATTTTCATGTGCTGTATTATGATTTAGTTGAGTTAGATGATCGTCTGACTTTTGTTGAGGAGCGAGCTGCTATTTTAGCTTGAGATGTCAGACAGCTACGCTCTAGAGATATTCTAGTGGTTAAGGTTCAGTGGCACCATTTTCCTATCGAGGAGGCTACCTGGGAGACTGAGTGAGACATGTGGGATTAGTACCCCAGCCTATTTGAGCCTCTAGGTATTTCTTGACTCTTACTTTAGCGGACAAAAGTTCTTTTAGTAGTGGATGTTGTAATGAACCAATAGGTCATTTCTATGTTAATGCCCCTTTTTCATTGGTTAGAGCTTCCCTATAGCGACATTTATTTATGACTTTCTAGAACTGATGGTTTGGTTGCCTGGTTGCTTGTTTGGATTTTGTGCAACTTTTTGTGTTTGGAGGCCTTTATAACTTGAAAAGTTGACTTCCGTAAAAAATGTAGGTAAACAACCTTAGAATGGAATTCTGACAATTCCATCAGTTCCGTAATGGCCATTTTAGGCTAGAAGCATGGTCGGCTTGAGTGTCGAGGCTTTCGGTGCGAGTTTGAACCATTCAGCGTTTTAGCTTTAGAAATTTGGCCTAAAGTTGACTTTGGTCAATATTCCTAGAAATTGCACTAGAATAAAAATTTTGTTAGTGTGGTTAGCTCCGAACCATCGTGTTTGATCTAGAATGACCTTTTTTTGGTTGTCGAGGCTTTTGAGCTCATTCCGAGCCCTTTGTAGGATTTAGTTAAAAACTACCTTTGGGAATGGGATCCACTTTTTTGTTGAAACCACCTCATATGGAAATTTTGACTGAGCCATTGAGTCTAGAATATCGAATTTAGTGTGGATATCAAAGACTATTTGCATGCACGAGATTCCAAATGAATCCTAATCATCCTGTCAAAAACTTTGAAAATGGGAAAAGATTTGCTGGTTCACTAAATGGGGTGCAGCCTCGCCTATAAAAAATCCATTTTTAGATTTTATTTCTAATTTTTAAACTTGAATATATTGAGCTATAGAGCTTCAAATTGGGTGATTCAAAAAGAAAAATTATAAAGATTTTCTGGAAGAACGCAGTTGTGTGGAGTCAATTCTAAAATATCCGATGCATGTCCCACTTTTCCATTTTGGACTCCAAAAATGATCTGTCTCTGTTTTATGTAAATTTTGTGTCAAAACGATCATAATGACGTTGTCATTCTATTTTTGATAGTGTGGCAGTATTCAGAGGCCGTACGGAAGGGAAAAACTCTGGCGTTATGATTTAGACAACACGTGATCGGCCTACAGGTAGGATACGACTTCCCTTCTTTTAGATTGAGTTCGAATATGCAAATGTAGTTGGATTTACATGAATATTTGGGTAGGGAACTACTTTAGTAGGTTATGCTTGATAGAATTCATATTTTGGACTGTTTTCGAGTTAGACAGGTATGTGAATTGCTATAATTGAGTTTTCTTGCATCTCCAGTTATTTGTATTGACCTGTATATAATATTAGATCATGTTTGGGCTTAGTCTAGCCTTATACTTACAATATTCCAGTGCCAATAGTCCTTTTTTCCTCTTTTTAAGCATCGTACCGAATGACTTAGCTCCTTATAGATTGATCTAGAAAACTTGGGTTTAATAGAGATGGGCTTAGCTAGGAAGTAACTCAACTCAAAGACTTATTATCCATGATCCCTGTACTTCCCTACTTTTGTATCTTCGACCACACTTTCGGACCCATTTGGAGAAATTGATCTACTACAATGCTCCCTCGACTACGTTGGGATTATTATGAAGGGGCGAACGATGATCCATATAGACTTTTATGATAATGGTTGGTATGGGAAACTTTTGAGAGAGTTACTTCAGTTAGATATTCTTTGTATGATATTATCAAGAGGATTCATCTGCGATTCAAGGTACAAACTCATTACATCCTAATTTAGCAATATTTCCTCCTACACGGTGTCAACATATAGTGTTCGACCCCTTGGATATCATCACTACACTTATGGGAAGGCGACAACTGCAGTTCAAGGTCCAGGATCTGCGCTAACCATTATAGGGTCTGGTTTATTGACATTCTATAACTGGGAGACTCATCTGCGGTTTTAGGTCTAGGCTCTATGGTTCATACCATTTAGAGCTTGGAAGTATTGGCACTTGTGAAATATCTTGGTTCCACCGGTTCTTTTATTCTCAATTTAGCATTTCTGTGTACCTATTGGGGTTATGGGGGTCCCTCTGCGTTTTCAAGTCAAGTTGGGCACACGTGTACCTTCTAGGCTTATAGGGGCTCAGTTGGGTTTAGTTCTTTGGTTCTGGTTGTTCTTTTAGACCCGTGTGCATACCTTTACTATTCTTATTCTTTACCTCTATTTATATTTTTATTCTAGTATTTCCTATTGCATTTCCTTTTCTTACTTAGTCAGCCTATGATGCCTATTGGGTTTCTTTTATTGGTACTAATACTACACTATGCATTTATTTTTGATATGTAAGACATAGTACTAGTTATCTCCGCCGTCATTCGAGCCAGTAGAAGCCAAGATTCGAAGAAGAGGGTGAGCACATATAGTTCTAGATCATTGTCATCTCCTTCTGTTATTTCATGACTTGTCTTTTGTATTTGAGACAGTACCTTGTGGTTGTATATAGTTTTGGTCTACTTTAGGGACTTGTACTCTGTTAGTGGCTATGTACTAGTAACTTCTAGGTTCGGGAAGGGATCCATTTTCCTTATGTATATATTTTTTTCTTGCTTTGTATTACTTATGTATTTCTTCCTTTCTGTTATTTAGTCTCTTCTTATGTATCTATTACTAGTTATTTCGGATTACAGATTGGCTTACCTACTGGTGGATTATAGTAGGTGTCATCACGGCTCGAGGAATTGGATGGTGACAAGACGACTAGCCAAGGATACACTAACAATAAACACCACTATTCACCAATGCAAACCAAAGGCTAATATAACACTATCAACACAATAGCACCAATAATATGATAACTCTTAGCCATAACACCTAGATAACTATTAGCACAATAACACTTGAATATAGAATATAGCCAAACAATTACCTTACTGGACCCCCATTACAATAAACCAACCGGCCCCTATAAAACTGTTCGGTAAAATCATTAACCAATATACAGGTGCTAGGCGATGTATATGAATGTAAGTTATGAAGAAAAATCCATAGTAATATTTGTAACGAGTGGCATCCGTAAGAAAATGTAATACCTCGAAAGTGGTAAGGCCAAATAATAGGAAATGACGCAGGAAAAAGTTGAAGAAAACTATGGGTGCAGCCTCCTAGGGGTCAACCTATGAAGCGTAGAAAGTTCTACGGACCGTAGGAAGCCCATTCCTTGGAATAATTTTGGTGTCTCAGATAGTTGGGCTTGGCGACCTGTAGACATACTGATGATTCATAGAAAAAACCCATAGAAAGAGTCCTAAGCTATGAAATTTCACTAAGTATGAACCCAACCTACAAGGGGTTCCTATGGATCGTAGGAGAGGTTCAAAGACTCAGGTTTTCATGTTTAGAAAAAGTTGCTAGGATGAGCAGCATTTATGACCCATAGGTCCTTCGATGGCCCATATATAGGGTTCATAAGTTGGGTCCTGAAGCTTGGGTGGTTTGGCTAAGTATTGGGGTGGTGGACGAGTTTCCTTGACGACCCGTAGAACCATCAGCGACTTGTAGACCTAGTTTGTAAGTCCTAGTTGTAGATTCCAATGGCGTATGTTTTTAGTAGACAACTGGTGTAGATGACCTTTCAACACACCTATTACCACTAGGTCCTTGCCTATAAATCCCTCCATCCAAGACTAATGAAGGGAATTTTGTTTTTTTTTTACATTATTTTATCAATGTATCTGAATGTTTTTGGGGTATTACCCAAAGCCTCTAACTATCTATATCCTTCAAATTCCTATCATTTCCTCTTATTTTCTCAAAATCACTTTAAGGAATCAAGGACTTCTCTCCCAAAAGGCTCTTCATCTTCATCAAGCTTGGGTTGCTATGATTCAAGCTTCTTCTTCAAGATTTAAGTTTGATCTTCATCAAGGTATATGAGAATTCATCCATGGACCATTTTAATCCATGGAGTCCCAAGAAGTTTTCTTCTTTTACCAATTTCAATTCTTCGAATTCTAGGGTTTGCTCAAGTAGCATGTGGGTTGACTCAATTATGATTTATTTCAATCATAATAGTCTATTCATGCTATATTTAAGTTAAATTACATGTTTTAACTAGTCCTTTTAATGACCCATGCATTATGCTATGAATTTCATGTTTCAAGCTATGAATTTATGTTCAAAGAATTTTGGATAAGTTATGAATCATTATGAAAGTTATGTATTATGATTCAAGTATGATTTCATTTAGAAAACCATGAATTGTGAAAGGTTTTTCTCACAATATGCAAGTTTTGATGATTTTTTGGATGCTTAGAAAGGTTAGTATCTACAAGTTCAAGTTATGATCATGGATTTCAAGGAGCTACTCTCATGTTATATTTTCATGATGTTGGATTGGTTGATTTACCTTTCCTAATAACTATATTTTATGTATTCTATTAGGATTAAGTTATTACCGAGCAAACTCTTGGTGTGGATCCCTAAGGAAACCCTAGTAGCGACCATTAGTTCCTAAACTATGTACCACCGTAGGTTTATCACTATGGCTTAGCTAGCGGATCTATATATAGCTAATCATTATGTTTATATTTATGATATGGAGTCTACCTTGGCAAATAACCTCTCTCTTCTCGGTGTGGAAGTTACAGCGGATTTCATGTTAAAGTTCACTAGATCTTACATATTATTTAAGGTTAATATCCCACATATGTATATGCTATGTTTTATAAGATGTTATGATATTTTATGATTCATTGACCACATGTTTACGATATTTAAATATTTTTATATTTTATCCATGCTTTCAAGATACTGGTGATGCATACCATTCTCATATTGAATATGTCCTATTATCATTGTTCATGCATCCTTCTCACATACATAGTACATTGCATGTACTAATTCATACTTTTTCCTACATTGTATCATAATGTGGGATTTGATGATCTGCACGTGCACTCCACTCGTGGTTAGATCTTGATATTTTTCCCTCATTGTTGGTGAGTCCTCAAGATTTAAGGACAATACATTTATCTTTTATTGATCTTTATGATGCTTACTTCTTTGTTTTTGGGTGATCTAGGAGATTGTCCTATGCCTCCATCTAATTAGTATACGCATGTTAGATTGCTATGGAATCTATGTCATCCTGATGTCTTTGGAGTTTGATTCTCATCTATCTAGACACTTATATTTAGACCTTTATTCCACTTTTATGATGTTTTCTTTTTATGTATTGATTATCTTATGTATGATCATGAATGACTTGGAAAGAGGCTTGGTTGGAGTCTCTTTAGATTTTAATCACCATGTTTCACTGATATCCTAACTTGGGCCATGAAAACTTGGTATTAAAGCACAAGGTTTAAGGTGTCCTAGGGAGTCTAACAGATGCATCAAGTAGAGTCTTATTCATTAGTATAAAGTGGGCCACATATTTAAATAGGAGGCTTTGAGGCATTTAGGAAACTTTACTTCTTTCATCACTCTTATGTCATGCGATAGAGTTGAATTTAAGGCTTCTCCTTCTAACGCTTTATCTTTGATATTACAGAATCATACCTTCAAGAAGAATACCTACAAGAAGGAATGCCAACTAGGAGCAACAAGCTCACCAAGTTCCAAATTACCCCTTGAATGAACAAGTCTCTTATACGGAGTTGTTTCCAAGTTCATGCTCAAGCCATGGCATCTCAAGCCATGGCATCTCAAGCCAATTGGAAATTCATAGCTCCTGTTAACCCAAATGTGGGTACGACGGCTAGCCAAGTTTTTGATTTCACCTTTATTAACCCTCCTTAGTTTCATGGCTCTAAGGTGGATGAGGATACACAAGAATTCATGAAGAGCATTGCGAAGATTGTTGATATTTCGGTGTTAGTTTGGTGAAAAATGAGGACTTGGGGGCTTATGAACTCAAAGGGGTTGTGCAAGTTTGGTATGATCAATAGAAGGATGAGAGGGATAGGGATGATGGTCCTATTGAGTGGGAGGAATTCAAGAGTGCTTTCCTTGACTGGTTCTTTTCGTTGGATTTAAGGGAAGCTAAGGTACAAGAGTTTATCAATTTGTGACATAACATAAATGTGAGGGAGTACGCCCTCAATTTCACTAAGTTGTCAAAATATGCTCCTTTTCTAGTTGCCGATCCAATAGCTCATATAAGCAAGTTCATGTTGGGTGTGTCTGACTTGGTGGTTGAGTACTATAGAACCGCCATGATTATTAAGGAGATGGACATATCGAGGCTCAAGACACATGTCAAAGAAACAGAGGAGGAGAAGTTTAAGGAGAGGTATAGAAGGGAGTCCAAGAGGGTTCAAGCCGATAGTGGTGAATTTTCACATGGTTAGTTCGGAAATAGTGGTTATCCTCAATTTTGCCAAAAGTACTATGACTAAAATTCTTATAGAACTCTGGATCCTAAGTTCAAAAAATATATGGTGTCTAACCCTAAGCCTCAAGGATGAACTCTGAGTGGTTAACCTATTTCCGCATGCAAGAAGTGTGAAAAAAAGTATCTTGGAAAATATTTAGCGGGTTCAATTTCTTAATTTGGTTATAGTAAGATGGGTCATCAAGTGAAGAATTATCCCTCGAATGCTACTAGAGGTGGAGATAGTCGACCCTAGACTAACACTAGTACCGGCCGACCGGCTCAGCATGGTACTACTTCAGGTGGCGGACAATGCCAACATAAATTTTATGCCCTTCATACTCGTCAGGAGTTACGTCATTCACCCGATATTGTGACTGGTATGTTGAAAGTCTTTGACTTTGATAATTATGCATTGTTAGATCCAGATGCTATTCTATTATTTGTTACTCCTTATCTTATTGTAAAATTCATTGTTAGTCCTGAAATCTTGTTAGAGACTTTCTCATTCTATACCCCTTTTGGTGATTCAGTTTGGCTAAGAGAGTCTATAAAAATTGAACCTTTTTAGTTTTCCATAAAAATACCTCAATTGATCTTGTAGATCTTGATATGATCAATTTTGATATTATTCTTCATATTGATTGACTTTATGCATATTATGCTTCTATATATTATAGAACCCGTGTGTTCAAGTTCCACTTTCTTAATGAACCAGTCCTATAGTGAAAAAGTAGTAATTCTATGTTTAAGGGTCAATTCACCTAGTTCCTTAAAGCTCGTAAAATGATTTCCAAGGACTCTATCACAACCCAAACTAAGGCATAGCTGTGACATAACAAGTAGGATACCATTCATGTACATATATAAAGTAAATAGATCGAATAAAGCCAAAGATATGGAAGCATAGTCTCAATAATATGAGCATAAGTCTTGAAAGGAACAAAAGTGACAACATACTCTCATCATCTATCATGCATAAGATGGGAGCATGACACAAGCTCCTAGATCACCCATGACAAAATGAGAGAATGAAACTAATTAAGTGACATAATGAACTAAAGTGTTCAAATGAAATCAAGTGTATTATCCTCGGAACTTGAGGACTCACTAAGCGTATTATTCCAGACTCAATTCAAATCATGAATAGGATGTGCGCGATAATCGTCCTTCTATATATTATGATACACTATGGACAAAAATTATACGTTAGTACATGGAATGCACTACGCATGTGAGAAGATGCATGAATCATAAACATAGGACATAATCAATATAACAAAATGAGATGAAAGATAATTATCTTAAAAGATGAGTGAAACCATGAAAAACATTAAAACATCATAGGATTGGTCAATGCATCAAAACTTTATCAACATAAGAACTATACATATGTTGGAGATAAGTCTTTGTGAGAGATATTGTTAACTAACATAAACTATATGAGCTCTAACATGGGGTCTGATGTTTACCCATACACCAAAAAGAGAGAGTCCATACTTGTCAAGGTACGAACTGTAATGCCTAAGTGGATCTACTAAGCTAGTAAGGAATCAAGCCTCTACTAATAGGTGGTCCTTCTTCCTATGATGGCACATAGTTATAGGAAAATGGGATTTTTACTAATGGTCTCATGCCCCTATTAACAGATGATCCTCTTATCCCAAGGTCCCCTCGGTGTTTGGTCAACTCTCAATGAAATAGCATACATAATATATCTTAAGCTTTGAAGATAGTAAGAATCTATTAACACCAAGTTCCACATAAATACTTGAAAATCATAAGAATAGCTACTCTAACATATCATGATCATAATCATAATTTATATAGACTCTCGCTTCTATTAATGGCGTCTAAAATTATGATTTCTTTCATATCATGGGAAAATCTTTCATAATTCATGGTCACTTGCTTGAAACATCATTATAAACATCATTATTAACTTTCATGACTCATTCATAATCTCTGTTAAACATTCATAAAATATTAATGGAAATCCTTCATAAATTATGATCATAAATCCTTGAAAACATACTTAAAAATAGTATGTAGCATGGGTCATTGAATTTCATCTTGAAATCATGCAACGTAATGTGAATTATGCATAATCTAATAAATAATTATAAGATATATAATGATTAAGAATAACCATTGCAACATCATAGAAGGGAATTTAGAAGAAGAAATCATAAGAGAATTTTAGAGAAAAATTGAGATTCCATGGGTGAAAGGCCCTAGATTGAGGAGAAGGATAGGCTTACCTCTAGTCCCGTGTTGAGTTTACCAAAGGTTTTGATAGGTTTTTTTGTCTATTGTGATGCCTCAGTATTTGGTGTTGGTTATGTCCTAATATAAAATGGTAAAGTAATAGCTTATGCTTTAAGGCAACTCAAGGTTTATGAGAAGAATTACCCAACCCATGATTTAGAGCTAGCGGTTGTGGTATTTTATTTGAAGTTGTGGATACACTATTTATATGGAGTCCATGTGGATGTATTCATCAATCAAAAAAACTTGCAATATATGTTCACTCAAAAGGATTTCTATCTTCGTAAAAGAAGGTCACTTGAATTATTGAAGTATTATGACATGAGTGTGCTATACCATGTGGGAAAGGCAAATGTGGTTGCCGATGCTCTTAGTAGAATGTGCATGAACAGTGTTACCCATATTGAGGATGAGAAGAAGGATCTAGTTTGGGATGTTCATAGATTAGCCCATTTGTGTGTTCGCTTGGTTGACTCCGATGATGGTAGTGTCATTGTGCAAAATGGTTTCAAATCGTATTTTTGGTGGATGTTAAGGAAAAAAAAGATAATGATCCTTCTTTGGATGAATTGAAGAAGAAGATTGTCGAAAAGGCCATTGAGGATTTCTCCTTAGGAAGAGATGGAGTTTTTAGATATCAAGGCTGATTATATGTTCTTGATGTTGCTAGCTTGAGGGAAATGATATTGTCCGAAGCTCATAGTTCACAGTATTCTATTCATCCGAGTTACACAAAGATGTATCGTGATTTGAGAGAAGTGTAATGGTGTAATGACATGAAAAGAGATATTGGAAAGTTTGTGGCTTTCTGTCTAAATTGTCAACAAGTGAAAGTTGAGCATAAAAAAATGGGAGGTTTTAGGATATTGAGATTTCCACTTGGAAGTAGGAAGCCTTGAATGTGGACTTCATTAATAGTTTGCCTTTTACTAGTAGGCAACATGTTCTTTCTTTTAAGACTTCATATCCAACCGAGGACTAAACTAGATTGTATAACCAAGAGAGAGTTGGTTAAGATTCACGGTGTTCCATTTTCTATCATCTCGGATCGAGGTACTCAGTTTACATCTAAATTTTGGAGATTTTTCCAATAGGGTCTTGGTACTCAAGTGAAGCTTAGTATATCTTTTCACCCACAAATGGATATTCAAGCCGAGAGTACCATTTAGACATTAGAGGGCAAATATTATCAATTTTAGGGGTAATTAGGATGAAAATTTTCCATCGATATAGTTTGCCTAAAATAACAATTATCATTCCAACATTCAGATGGCTCCATTTGAGGCCTTATATGGTAGGAGTTAGGTCTCCTATCGGATAGTTCAAGGATGGTGAAGTTGCTTCGATAGGACCTGAGTTGGTGTTTAAGGCTATGGAGAAGGTTGGACTTATTAGAGAGAGATTGAAGATAGCACAAAGTCGACAAAAGTCCTAATCGGATGTGAGGAGAAGGAACTTGAGTTTGAATTTAATGATTGATTTTATTTGAAAATTTCATCTATGAAGGGTGTGATGTGGTTTGATAAGTAAGGGAAGCTTAGTCCCTACTATGTTGGCCCTTATCATATTTTGAGGATGATTGGCAAGGTGGCTTATGAGTTGGATTTGTCTACTTATTTAGCATCGGAGCATCCAGTGTTTCATGTGTCCTTGGACAACATTGCTATAAGGAAGAGTCTCCACTATGAGGAGGTCCCGGTTTAGATCTTCGACTGGCAAGTTAGAAAGTTGAGAAACAAGGTATTGGCTTTAGTTAAAGTATTATGGAGGAACCAAGAGGTTGAGGGTGATACATGGGAAGACGAAGCCGATATGATGTAACGATAGCCTCATCTCTTTCCATCTGTGCCTTGTTGAGGTATTTAGTTCCTTCATGATCCATTCAACCCAAACTATATTTTTCAGTCATTCTTATGTTTTCATATGTATTCATGATCGTGAAATGAGTTTTAAAGTCATGTTTTAGCTTGAGATTAAACATTTCATAGTTTATTCAATTTTGAGATGTTTTGCATTCATGTTCGGCTACTATGTTCCTTTTGTATTGCATTCATTCTAGTTTGATTCCCATTCGAGGATTAATGTTCCCATGGGGGAGATATTGTATGTCCCCAACAGTCAAAAAGTCACAAAATGAGGCTCAAAAGAGATTGCAAGGAAAAATATCAGTTTTTGGCATCAGATAGCCACCACGGGCTCAGACCATGAGCCATGGTCCTAAGTGCGGCCCATTTTGGCAATCGTAGTAAATGTCTCAAAACTTAGGATTCCGCAAAGAAATATCCACAATAGGGACCATATTCCTTGGAGAGTACCATAAATTGTGGTGCCCTCCGAGGTAGAAACCCTCCTAGAGCCCCTTATTTAGTCCCCTCACTATGCATGACCACCAAGGGTCGTATTGCCAATCACGGACCATGGTGGGTCTCATAGTGGGAGCCCTTGCAAAGACCTGTATCCTTAATGGAAACTACTATAACCCAAGAAAATAGACCGTAATGTACATCACGGACCATTATAGTGTCACGGCCCAATCTGGGCCATGATGACGCCTACTATAACCCTCGAGTAGGCAAGAAAACTCCCAACTAATGCGATGGTCAAACCTTAATTTAAATAGATAATTGATAACAGAAGAAGGCGAAGGCAAAAAGAATATAACAAAAGAACAGCCGTACCAAGGTATAGATATGTAAATAGGATACAAAATGTACAAATGGCCCTATATTGACCAAAAGAAATGATGAACTGACACTAGACCAAACCTCGGACCTGGTATCACCCATACATGAGCTACTAAGTTTAAAAGCTGATAATGTATAAATATACAATACAGATCTAACTATACAAAATTATAAATGAATTCAATAAAAAGAGGTAAAGTGTCAAGTATCGAATTGTCGAGAGCTCACCATAATCCGAATTTGGCATCGCTACGGATGATCAGGATCGCGCTGGGGGTGACTCAAACTGGGAGCTGCATCAAAAAGACGGAGAAGTTCAGTATGAATACCAAAACATGGGTACTCAGTAGACATCAAAGGCCTACCGAGCTTAGAAAGAATATATGTATATATTAAGCAACACGATTATACCACTAATAATAATTGAGAATCATAAAACTACAGTTATGAGAAAAAAGGGTACGGGGAGAATCATACGGTAAACAAGTAACTTCCAAACAAACAAGTATTAATAATACTCTCAACCCACAAAATACCACAAAATACATCAACATATAATAGTATATATAGGTCAATACTCACTCAAAAGGATCATGGGGCACCCTGAATTCATACTTCGAACTTCTCAATAATAATAATAATAATACTAGTAACACGAATATGTATCAATGGGCCACCCGAAATTCACGCCTCGAGCTTCTCAATAACAATAGTAATAATAATAATAATAACCCAAAATATGTGTCAACGGACCACCTGGAATTCACACCTTGAGCTTCTCAATATAAAATGTCATAAGTAAAATATCGCCGGTATTTCTTTAATAAAATCCTTACCCTTATTCATCAACTAAAAGTATTAATCTCATCATTTTATTCTTTCTTCAAAAAAGGTTTTTAACACTGATGAGGAAAATCAATGCAAGTAGTATGTCAAAATCATATGCCCCCAAGCTAAGTAAAATGCCCTTCAAGGGTACCAAATCACTAATCTTAGACTTTGGTGTACCAAAAATACCCCCTCGATCTCAACATTTCAATAACTAAGGCAATCAAGATACAAGCACAAGCCAAAATTCACAATAACTAGCAAATGCAACCGAACAAGTCAAACCATGACATCCTAAGTCCAAATCACCAAGAAGCAAATTCTAAGGATTCTAAGCGGTGCAAGCATACCACAATATTACCTAGACTAAGGCTCCAAGGGAAAACCCAAACTAGTCCCAACAATGATAATCGGTTCCAAAAGCTAAATAGGATATAGAAACCTAAATCACTAACCTAATCAAATGTTACCACCTAAAATATACCAATTTCAACCAAGCCAAGTCTAACAAGAGTAAGTCATAACCTACCTCAAGTCAAAACCGCAAAAGAGTCGCTAAACTTGAGCCTTTCCTTTTTGGTCTACTCCAAATGATGTCACACTATCAAATTATCGAAGAACACATAAAAACAAGAACAACGATACCTATATTGCTACAATTAAAAATGGAACCAACATTGGGTAAAAAGTCAACATTGGGACTCGCGCACGAAATCAAAAAACAAAGGTCCCCAAAGTCTTAAGAAACTTGTGCTCCATAAATGGGCACATTTCAAGAACCTAAAGAGCTCAGACAACCCCACCAATTTCAATCCCTAGATCAGTCAAAAAATACAAAGAAATGATGAATTTAAGCGAAACTTACAAGGTTTGTAGTACTACAAAAGGTCTTGGAATATCGCTGCAAGAATTCCCAACACAATGAAGAAAGAATGATCCAAAATGGACAAGAGAAAGTCTGAAAATCCCTAAACTTCTAAGTCTCAAAATAGGAATTAGCTACTGAAAACGGCACTTTTAATTCACTGAAGATAGTGAATTTTTGCATCTCGATCGCTAGCTGAACTCACGATCACGAGGTCTAATCCAATTAACCCATCACGATCTTGATGTTTAATCACGCAATCATGATGCCCAGGGTCTCAAACCTTCGCAATCGCAGACCACTAGTTCGCGAATGCGAAAAGCAAAAGCTCTTGCACCAGTAGTTCAGCTGGTGCTAAATTTGGAGAATGGAGATTTGCTTTGATGGGGTTCTAAAATTCATTCGGAACCCTGCGAATGCAAATGGACTATGGTATCCAAATAGAAATGACATTATAGACTCAGTGGAATCGATGGATTTTCCAACAGAGGTTGTTTCATTGAAATATTGACCAAAGTTAATACTTTCCAAAGAAAGCTTTCAAAATGAACAAATGGCCTAATACTCATTCCAAGCACCTCAGGGATCGAACCAAAGGTCATTTTAGACAAAAATCAGCATCCCAAAGCTTACCGCATAGACAAAATTTTCATTCGAGCTCGTTTACTCAAAATGTTGACTTAAGTCAAAATTGATCAAAACTTTAGAATTAAAAGGACAAATCACACAAACTCAAAATGAAGACTCCAAAACCCAAACCAACCTTCCTTCTAAAGAAATATTACCTTCTGAAAGTTGATAGAACCGTCAGAATTGTCATACGATGCCTAAATCTCCGAATGTTGACTAAATTCAACTCTTTCAAACTTTAAGCCTCAAAAATGGCCAAACCACCTCAAAACCCCAAAAAACACCTTGGGAAATGTTCCACCCATATAAACATCACATATTAGCTATAAGGAAGCTACGAGAAAGTGTAAAATCATAAAAGCACACAAAAGTACAAAAATAACCTTAGAGATCATTATATATAGTCTCTGTGAAGGAGGTCCTGCAGATCCCCTTTTTCCTCAAGTTTAAGGCATAGACCATGATCACCACCACGACCCTTGGTTATGTTCATGGACCATGGTGGGTCCTTCGTGAAACTTAATTTCCAGTGACCTCCTCCATCGGACAATGCCTTTACTGGACTTTTAACGATGGAATCTCCTTAGACCTCAACTTCCTAACCTTCTTGTCTAAAATAGCTATAGGCTCCTCTTCAAAGGCTAAGGACTCATATAATTGGGCTGAATCCCATTGAAGCACGTGAGACTCATTTGAAATGTACCACCATAGTATAGAAACATAGAACATAAGGTGAATATCTACAAGTATTGGGGGCAAGGCCAACTCATAATCTACCCCCTACCCAACTCATGATCTTAAAAGGGCCAACAAACCTGGGGCTGATCTTACTCCTCCTTTTGAATCTCATCACGCCATTTATGGATGACACTCGAATGAATACCCGGTATCCAACCATAAACTCCAAACACCGAACCCTTTGATTAGCATAACTCTTCTTCCTACTCTAGGAAGTATGGAGCTTCTCCTGGATCATACGAACTCTATCCATCGAGTCACACAACAAATTGGTGCCCCAAGACCTAACCTCAAAAATATCAAACTAGCCCACTGGGAATGACATCTCCTACCATAAAATACCTCAAAAGGTGCCATCTCGATGCTCGAATATTAGTTATTATTATATGCAAACTTTTTCAAAGAAAATAAACGATACCACTAACCTCTAAAATCAATAACACAAGTCCATAGCATGTCCTTGAAGACCTGAATAGTCTTCTCTGACTGACCATCAACTTGGGGTTGGAATATTATGCTGACTAAACTTAGGTACCCAATTCTTTCTATATAGAGTCCCATAAATATGAAGTGAACTGAGTACCATGGTCCTAAATGATAGATACTGGAACCCCATGCAATTGGACCAGTATTTGGATTTAAATCTAAGCTCACTTTTGTGAATTGTAGGTAGTTTGGATAGGTAAGTAGTAAGCCAACTTGATCAATCGATCTACGATGAACGAAATAGAATCAAAACATTGGGAGGTATATGGTAAACCTACTATAAAGTCCATAGCTATCCGCTCCCACTTTCGATATAGAATGGGTAGCATGATTTGAGATAGTGTTACTAGAGGATGGTATAAGAAGAGATATTATTGAGTATGTGTCTTGTTGCCTGAGTTTTTAGTAGGTGAAGGCTGAGCATCAGAGGCATAGCGGAGAGTTCTAGAGATTATCCATTCCTGAGTAGAAATGGAAGCGTATCATTATGGATTTTGTGATGGGATTGCCTCGGATTTCTAGAGGTATTGATAGTATATAGGTCATCGTTGATCGATTGACCAAGTCAGCTAACTTTTTCCTAGTTTGGTCTTTTTATTATGTAGAGCGGTTAGCCCATATTTATATTCGGGAGGTGGTTTGCCTACACAAAGTTCACGAGTTGATCTTAGCACTTGTTTCAACTCACAGACCAATGTCCAATCAACACGTACTATTTAGGTCCTTGAGAACATGTTTCAAGACTGTGTGTTAGAGTTTAGGGGTCAGTGGGATCAGTTTTTGCCTTTGGTGAAGTTTGATAACAACAACTACCACTCTAGTATTAAGATGACCCCATTTGTGACCTTATATGGTAGAGGTTATCATACTCCAGTTTGTTGGTTTAAGTCTTTGTAGCCTAGGTCGTACAGTACATATTTGCTTCAGAGGCTTTAGCCAGAGTTTGGGTGATCCAGGATAGACTGAGAACAGCTCAGAGTAGACACCAGAGTTATGCTAATAATAGATGCCATCCTTTGCATTTTTTTGTTGGTGATTGAGTGTTTCTACTAGTATCATCCTTGAAGGGCGTGATAAGATTTGGTAGGCAGGATAAGTATTTCCCCTAGCAGAGTGGGTGAGGTTGCATATAACTTAGCTCTACCTCCAACATTTTCAGCCATTCACCTAGTTTTTCATGTCTCGATGTTGTGCCGGTATATTCCAGATGAGTCTCATGTGGTGCAGTCTGATCCAGTTCAGTTAGATGATCGTTTGACTTTTGCTGAGGAGCTGACTGTTATTTTAGCTTCAGATGTCAGACAGTTTTTCTCTAGAGATATTCTAGTGGTTAAGGTTTAGTGTCTCTATCGTCCTGTCGAGGAGGATACTTGGGAGACTGAGAGGGACATGTGGGAGTAGTACCCTAGCCTATTTGAGCCTTTAGGTATTTCTTGTCTCTTACTTTCGCAGATAAAAGTTCCTTTAGTAGTGGATGTTGTAATGACTGACCAGGTCATTTTTGTGTTAATTCCTATTTTTATCAGTTAGACCTTCCCTATAACGACCCTAGGTCATTCATTTGGATTGTGTGCAACTTTTCATGTTTAGAGGTCTTTATAACTTAAAAAGTTGACTTTGATCAAAAATGTAGATAAATGGCCTCAAAATGGAATTCTGAGAATTCCATCAGCTTTTTAATAATCATTTTAGGATAGAAGCATGGTCATCTTGAGTGTCGATGCTTTCTGTGCGAGTTTGAACCATATAGCATTTTAGCTTCAGAAAATTTTCCTAAAGTTGACTTTTGATAATGTTCTTAGAAATTGGGCCCGAATGAAAAATCTGTCAGTTTAGTTAGGTTCAAAACATTGAGTTTGATCTAGAACATCCTTTCGTTTGGTTCTCGAGGCTTCTAAATTCATTTCAAGCCTCTTGATAAGATCTAGTTAAAAATGACCATTGGGAATAGGACCCACTTTGTTTTTGAAATGAACTCATATGAAATTTTTGACTGCGCCATTGAGTCTAGAATATCAAATGTAGTGGGGCTATCATAGACCATTTTGCATGCACGAGGTTCTGAATGAATCCTGAACACCCTTTCAAAAATATTGAAAATCAGAAAAGATCTGCTTATGCGCTGAATGAGGCTCAACCTCGCCTATAAAACAATCCATTTTCATATTTTATTTATAATTTTTAAACTTGAATATCTTGAGCTATAAAGTTGCAAATTGAGTGATTCAAAAGGCTAAATTGTGGAGATTTTCCGGGAAAACACAGTGGTGTGGTCGGAAATTGTTGAAGAGGCTCTATTTGAGGTAAAAATCATTATTTAGATTCTGTCCCTAGTGTATATTCTTAGCTTAAATTGGATTTTTATTGCATGGCTGATTTTCGAGGACCAATTGTGATCCATTTTGGGAAATAAGTTCGTAGAACTATTTAGAACCATTTTATGGAGTCAATTATGAAATTTCCAAAGCGAGTCCCACTTCCCATTTTTGACTTCAAAATTGATTCGTCTCCATTTCTTGCAAATTTAGTGTCAAAATGATCATAATGACATTGTAATTCTATTTTTAATAGTGTCGCAGCATTCATAGGCCATACGAAAGGGAAAAGCTCTGGCATTGTAATTTGGTTTACACGTGATTGGCCTATAGGTAGGCTATGACTTTTCTTATTTTAGATTGAGTTAGAATATGTGAATGTATGTGGTTCTACATGAATATTGGGGCAGGGAAATGATTTAGTAGGCTATGTTTGATAGAATTCATATTTTTGCTTGTTTTTGAGTTAGGCGGGTATGTGAATTGCTATAATTAAGTTTTATTGTATTTCAATTGCTTGTATTGATCTATATATCATATTAGAGCATCTTTGGCCTTAGTCTACGCTTAGACTTGCAATATTTTGGTGCCGATAGTGCTTGTTTCCTCTTTTTCAACATCGTACCAGATGACTTAGCTCCCTGTAGACTGATGTAGCAAATTTAGATCTGATAGAGATGGGCCTTAGATATGTAGTAACTCAACTCAAAGCCTTATTATCCATAATCCCCATACTTTTCTACTTTTGCATCTTCGGCCATGCTTTTGGACCCGTTTAGAGAAATCGATCAGTTATGATGCACCATCAGCTACTTTTGGGCTTATTCTGAATGAGTGGACGATGATCCGTGAAGACTTGTATGATAATGGTTTGTACGGGAAACTTTCGAAGAGTCACTTCAAAATAAATTTTCTTCATATGATATTATCGAGAGGATTCATCCACGATTTGAGGTCCGAGCTCAATCATTCCAGATTTGGCAAAACATCCTCTAACTGGTGTTAAAATTTAGTGTTCGTCCCCTTCTATATCATCACTACACTTACAAGAAGGCGACATCCGCGATTCAAGGTCTAGGCTCTGCGCTAACCCTTACAAGGTCTGGTTTATTGACATTCCACAGTAGGGAGACTCATCTATGGTTTGAAGTTTGGGCTCTACACTTCATCCTAATTAGATCTTGGAATTATTAGAACTTCTGAAATATCTTGGTTCTATTGGTTCGTTTATTCTTAGTATAGCATTTTTGTGTATCAGTTAGGCTTATGGGGGTCCGTCTGGGTTTTCACCTTAACTTGTGCACGGGTGTACTATCTGGGCTTATGGGGTCTCAGTTGGGTTTGGTTCTTAGGCTTTGGTTATTCTTTTACACCCATCTACATACCTTAACTATTCTTGTTCTTAACCTCTATTTGTGTTTTTATTCTAGCATTTCCTATTGCATTTACTTTTCTTACTCAGTCAACCTATGATCCTTGTTGAGTTCCTTTAATTGGTATTCATACTATACTCTGCATCTATTTTTGTGATGGAAGACAAAGCACAAATTATCACCACCGTCATTTGAGATAATAGCAGCCAGGATTCAGACAAGAGTGTGATCGCACAGGTTTTTGGATCATTTTCGTCTCCTTCTATTATTTTGTGACTTATCATTTGAATTTGAGACAGTTCTTATGGATGTGTATAGTTTTGGTCCACTTTAGAGACTTGTACTCTGTTAGTGGCTTTGTACTAGTGACTTCGAGGTTTTGGGGGGATTCATTTTGCTTATGTATATATTTTTTTCTTAATTTGTATTACTTCTGTATTTCTTCCTTTCTATTATTTAGTCTCTACTTATATACCCATTACTAGTTGTTTCGGGTTATGGGTTGGCTTACCTACTGGTGGGTTATAGTAGGTGCCATCATGACTCGAGTAATTGGATCATAATAAGCCGACTAACAAAGAATAGACTAACAGCAAACATCGCTTTTCACTAATGCATACCAAAGGCTAATCTAACACTATAAACACTTAGGACCAATAATACGATAACTCTAAGCCACAACACCTGGCCAACTATTAGCACAATAACACATGAATATATAATATAGAGAAAAAATAACCTATCTACACCCCCATAAGAATGGAAGGTATAAAGAAGCGAACACAAACCAACCGGCCCCAATAAAATTGTTAGGCAAAATTATTAACCAAAGTACAGGTGTTAGGCGATGTATATGAATCTAAATTATGCAAATAAATCCATAGTACTATTTGTAACCAGTTCCATTCGTAAGAAAAATATAAGACCATGGAAGTGCGAAGGCCAAACAAAAGGAAATGATGCAGAAAAAGTCATAGAAAACTACTGGTGCAGGTTCCTATGATTCAACCTATGAATCGTAGAAAGTTTTATGGACCGTAGGAAGCCCATCCCTTAGAATAATATTTGATTCTCTGATGGTTGGGGTTGATGACCTATAGATGCATTGATGATTTGTAGAAATGATCCATAGAAAGATCCCTAAGGTATGAAAAATTCACTAAGTATGAACCCAACATACAAAGGTTCCTACGGATTGTAGGAGAGTTTCAGAGACTTAGGTTTTCAGGTTTTGGAAAAGTTTCTAGGACGAGCAGGGTTTACAAACCATAGGTCCTTCGACATTCCATATATGGGGTTCGTAACTTAGGTCCTGAAGCTTGGGGATTTGGGTAAGTGTTGGGTGGTGGATGAGTTTCCGTGATCACTCATAAGACCATAAATGACTTGTAGACCTAGTTTGTAAGTCGTAGGTTTAGATTCCAATGGCTTATATTTTAGGTATAATTTCACGACCCAACCCCGTGGGCAGCGACTGGGTCCGACCTAGACTCCCGTATACATATTTGTCAACTGTAGTCAAATTGAACTATGAGCAAGCGATACTACTCATGAGAACCCTAATTAGTTAAAAAAAAATTGTGTACGTATGACCTCTTTTATTCATATCGTATCATGAAAGAGAATGCAAGCCAACAAGACTTCCATAATGTAAAAACATTTACAATGTGTCGTATAGGCACAACCGAAATAAACTCATGAACAATCCACACATATATGTCTACAGACCTCTAAGAATAGGAACGACAACATATGATGGGACAGGGCCACCATCGTACCCTTGTGTAACCAAATATATACATCGGTGGTTTGGTACCAAAACTTGGCTCCGAATTAATGGAGCTCCTTCTAAACTTGCTAAGTGGAATCCTGAGCTGGTGGACTCCCAAAATCTGTATGGTACTTGTGGGCATAAAACGCTACCCCTCAAAGAAAGGGGGGTCAGTACGATACATGTACTAAGTATATAAGCATAACATAACTGAGATAACAACTGAAACAGGGATGCAAGAAACCAAGTATAACATTTAATAGGGTACCGTACCTGCATCTCATAAAATAAAGTCATATATACCATTATCACGTACCGTATCAGGCCCACTCGGGGACCCAGTGTTACAAACAAATCATCTATCATGATAGGTATATATATACCATTAACGTTGTAGGACATACAGTCCAATCCCTGTATATAGAAAGTACATGCCAAGGAATGATGGCCCGATCCATGTATCATATAATAATGTCGAGGAATGACGGCCCGATCCATATATCGTATAACAATGTCGAGGTACGATGGCCCGATCCGTATAATGCATAATAATGTTGAGGTACGATGGCCCGATACATATAATGCATAATCATGCCGAGGTAAAATAGCCCGATCCGTATAATGCATAATAATGCCGAGGTACGACGACCCGATCCGTATAATGCATAATTTGTCGTGGAATGTACGACCCGATCCTTACATAGAAAAATGTGCCGAGGTACGTCCATCCCAATCCATATATATATCATAATACATATACGTGCACGCAAAACTCTGTAACATATCAAATATACCTCAACCATTATCGTAAAGTATGCCCAAGAACCCCCAGGTTTAGGAGCTTACACATCCAATCACTATTCAGTCTATAGAAGGCTCAAGGGTCATAGTTTAACTACTTTAAGGCCCTTAGCATTTAGGAGTGAACTCGAGTCACGAGTTATACTAGGAACTTACAACTGGAACTACCTCTACTCTCAAATCAAATCTTATTCCATTTACATTAAGACGTCACATAAGAAAGAAACAATAGGCTCTACATATATTACCTTTTATCATATAGAAGACTTAAACGTTAATAACTCAACTATTACAGGAGTTCTACCATCACGAAGTGGATAAGAATTATAAATTGTACTCAAAACTTCACGAATGGAGTTATTCCCATGTTTCATATGTATAAACCATTCATAAATTATATGTAATACATGCCAAAAGAACGAGGAATAGCTTTACATACATTACTTTTTAGCGTATAGAAGACTTACAAGTCCATAACTCAACTATCGCAGGAGTTCTAATATCTAGAAGTGAATAAGATTGATGAACCATACTCGGGGTTCTATGAATGGAATTATTCTCGCCTTACATACACAATTCACTTAAGACTAGGACATGCCAAAACAAAAAAAAGATAAGCTTTACATACTTATGCCGAAAATATGCCAACAGAAAGCTTCACATACCTTGTCTGAATTATTCCTTATCCTGCTTGCCTCGCCGTCCTTTGAACCAATTCAACATGAAAGTAGTATGAATATGAACCCCTTTTACTTTCCAGCACCCTAGGTTACATCTTAGTATTAATGGAATCTATTTCCTTAGTCATTTTCCCGACTAGTTCTATTACTCGCTAAGGCGTCGACGAAAATTGGGCAGCACCTCACCTATAATGTGCCCTATCCAAATTTTCAATTAGGTCCCTAATAACTACAACCAACCAACAACAACAACCTGCAGCAATTCACACCAACAATATACAACATAAACTCCGAATGACTTATTCAAAAATGCGGTAGCACAATAGGGCGTCTAGCCTTTATTTTGTAACGCCTTTCATTATACGCAAAGAGGAGTCGTGTGGCTGAATTCATCAGCATACACACCCATTTTAGAATGTGTTTAGTCCCTGCAACAATGCATTACACCCCTGCAGCAACAACTTACAAGAACGACACTTTATTTCGATGACAATTCACTTCTAGCGACTCCAATTTAGTTTATTTCGGGCGTCAAACATATTTATCATATTTTCACATTTCCAGCCACTTAAACAACGTATAATACCCTCTATAACAACACCATAAACTTCAATTTAAAAGGAAAGGCCTTACCTTACGTTAAACTTGTCAAACTCGCCAAAACTATCAAAACGCGAAATCTGTACAGCCCATTGTCTTATATTGTCGCTTAGTTTCGGAGGGTTAATTGAGGGCAACAGGATTTGTGGCCTCAATGAAAGTTATATACATGTGTATCAAGGTCGCAAAAAATTTTGAATTACCCCTACAACAATTTTGTACGAAAATATATGACCAAAATACTCACAGCTGTCCATGTAGGATTTCCAAAGCAAAATCTGGGCAGCAGCTCCCCCATGCTTCACCACCATTTTTCGAGCAGAGAAAAGCAAATATGGGTTGTAGAGTCTAAATGAAAGTTGTATCCCCATGAAATATCTTTCCAAAACATCTTGAATCACTCAAAATTAAGCCTTACACAAGGAGTTATACTCGTATTACTAACTTGGCGTTTCTCCAAACCAGGGCTGCCTTTGCTTTCTTCTCCACGTTTCTCTCTCTATTTTTGTTCAAGTTTTTGGCTAAAAATGACTTAATAGTCATCCATACATAGATATATATCTTTTTGGAGAGTGACACATGTCATCCCTTAAGGGTGACATGTGTCACACCCTTAGGCAGCCACCTCAATTATGCAACTAATCCATGGTTGCCACGTGGAAGGTGGGGATCCACCCCATGGTGTGTCACCTGCTGCCACGTGTCACTTTCATGTGATACCATGTGTACCTATCACGTGCTACCATGTTTCAAGTAGGTGAGTCACCTACTTGCTTCAAGTAGGTGCATCGTTTTGTTATTTCTCTTCCGTGGGTTCGTAATTTCGTCGCACTTTAAGAGCCTATGTATTCCTTGCTACTTAGTCTCAACACGCACTTGAGTAGATTAAGTATGTAAGACCTCCAAGTTGGTAGTTTACGCAAGTCAATCGAGTGCTATGACTCATTTTTTGGCCTCCAACTCCTTTCAAATTTTTATAACCTTATTTCCAATCTTCCGTATTATGAAGCATTTCGTTCTCCTTTCCTTGGAGTTATTTGATAGCATTATAAACTATCCAACTCACATAACGACTTTTGAGAAACTTAAGAGCCTTTCCAGAAACTTGAGAAGCTTATGAAGCATTCTAAGGTACCAAAGTACGGGGTGTAACATCCTTCCCCCCTTTAGAACATTCGTCCCCGAATGTTAACTAACCTCATAAGGTCTTATGAGTGCTTCAGGATTCTTCTATACTGGCTGCCGTTCATAGGACTTGTATCAACTCATATGGTCTATTTAAGAAGGTAGATTACCTGTAGGCATAGGGAACAGGTGATATTTCTTTTCCATTACTTCTTTCCAGTTTCTTTACCACCCATCATATTGCACCCTTTACACGAACATGTGTAGGAGCTTAAAATAGCCCAAAAGATGCTTTAGCATCACCATACTAGTCTGTACATAAACCTGTATCATTTCTTACTTCCTTTCTTTACTTACCCTTGAGTTTCCTCATATTCCAGTATAGGACAGATCTCTCATCCTTTCCTTGTTTTGTTGCTTGTACACCATAATATTAGTAGTCAGTAACTTTGTTACCAACATCTTACCTTCATTCGAGTATAGCCTGGATATTCCTTATAGTATGTTTAAGTTCTCATCATAATTCTCTTGTTGTATTCATCCCCTTTGTATGAACCTATTCTTTGATGTCATACTATTCAAGTCCTTATTATTAATTCTCTGCACTGTCTCTAGTATCATGGATTTTATCCATTTATTGATGGCCTTTAGATCTTATTAACTCGTGCCAGTATGGGATCTCACTTGAAGCCACTTCCCCCCTTTAGGGTGTACCCATGTCACTATCTGTTGTGTTCTACCTTACGCCCTTATTTCCAATTTTCCAATACGTATGATTCTTTTCCAACACATTCATTATATTGCACCATATCTATGTCTTCCTATATATCTTCCATACCTTTGGTTGCCTAGGTACGACAACTTAACACAATCATGAGGTGCTAATCCAGTCTAATTATGGGTACTTGAGTCACGTAGCAATTTATTCGAAACCACTTTCTCACAAGGCTTTACTTATTTTCATAACTATCCTCATTATATTCACATCATATCCTGTTCGCATTCTAACCCATAGTATAACACTTCTTAACCTTTTTCACGATTCTTACCGTGGGTTGCTTACCCTTCTTAGTTAGTCTTATCCTTAATATATCATTCTATCCAGAATTACCAGTCTTTCCTAAATCATTTTCCTTTTATTTCAAGGAAAATTTGGGCAGAGTTTCCTCTGTATTTCTTACTATCTCAACACCTGCACACAGAAAATGCCAACAATGCCTCACAGGGACAACACGCATAAAGATACATATATACGTATCATATCACATCATATCGCAGCCTCACAGGGCACCCAATATCAACAATAGTATACACTGATGGACTTACCTCGTATGTCTAACTCGAACTGCACCTGTTTAGACTTTCTGTCTACTTTTCCTTTCAATTTTTAACTTTACATGTCAACCGTAATTCAATACCTTACCTGGCACCTATCATTCATGTCTTGCTTACCTGCGTGCTGTATAACTTCCAATATCGTTAGTAACCTTCTTATATTGATGTTGTCCTTCTGCTGAAATCACAAGTTAGTATGAGGAATTTTATTCCCTATGACTTGGCTCTATCGCACGATCGTAGATATGAAAGAAAGGTAACATCCTAAATGTCCTGTAGCCTCTTGTCTATAGATGTGGTTCACAACACACCAATAAACAAGACTCTACTAGACACGGTCTGTAGACACTCTAAGGACGAATTGCTCTGATACCACTTCTGTCATGACCCAACCCCGTAGGCAGCAACTGGGGTCCGACCTAGACCCTCATATATATATTTGTCAACTATAGTCAAATTGAACTATGAGCAAGCGATACTACTCATGAGAACCCCAATGAGTTAAAACTTTTTCGTGTATGTGTGGCCTCTTTCATTCATATTGTATCATGAAAGAGAATGCAAGTCGACAAGACTTCCATAACGTAAAAACATTTACAACGTGTCGTATAGGCATAACTAAAATAAACTCATGAACAACCCACACATACATGTCTATAGACCTCTAAGAATAGGAACGATAACATATGGCGGGACAAGGCCCCCGCCGTACCCTTGTGTAACCAAATATATACAATGGTGGTTTGGTACCAAAACTTGGCTCCGAATCAATGGAGCTCCTTCTAAACTTGCTGAGTGGAATCCTGAGCTGGTGGACTCCCAAAATCTGTATGGTACCTGCGGGCATAAAACGCAGCCCCCCAAAGAAAGGGGGATCAGTACGATACATGTACTGAGTATATAAGCATAACATAACTGAGATAAAAACTGAAACAGGGATGCAAGAAACCAAGTATAACATTTAATAGGGTACCGTACCTGCATCTCATAAAATAAAGTCATATATACCATTATCATATACCGTATCTAGCCCACTTGGGGACCCAGTGTTACAAACACATCATCTATCATGATAGGTATATATATACCATTAACGCTGTGGGACGTACAGTCTGATCCCTGTATATAGAAAGTACATGCCAAGGAATGACGGCCCGATCCATGTATCATATAATAATGCCGAGGAAAGATGGCCCGATCCATATATCGTATAACAATGCCGAGGTACGACTACTCGATCCGTATAATGCATAATAATGCCGAGGTAGGACGACCCAATCCGTATAATGCATAATAATGCCGAGGTATGAAGACTCAATCCGTATAATGCATAATAATGCTGAGGTACGATAGCCTGATCCGTATAATGCATAATCTATCGTGGAACGTACGACCCGATCCTTACATAGCAAAATGTGCCGAGGTACGTCCGTCCTGATCCATATATATATCATAATGCATATACGTGCATGCAAAACTCTGTAACATATCAAATATCCCTCAACCATTATCGTAAAGTATGCCTAAGAACCCCCAGGTTTAGGAGCTTACACATCCAATCACTATTCAGTCTATAGAAGGCTTAAGGGTCGTAGTTTAACTACTTTAAGGCCCTTAGCATTTAAGAGTGAACTCGAGTCACGAGTTATACTCGGAACTTACAACTGGAACTACCTCTACACTCAAATCATATCTTATTTCATTTACATTAAGACGTCACATAAGAAAGAAGCGATAGGCTCTACATATATTACCTTTTATCATATAGAAGACTTAAACGACAATAACTCAACTATTACAGAAGTTCTACCATCACGAAGTGGATAAGAATTATAAATTGTACTCAGAACTTCACGAATAGAGTTATTTCCATGTTTCATATGTATAAACCATTCATAACTTATATGTAATACATGCCAAAATAAGGAGGAATAGCTTTACATACACTACTTTTCAGCATATAGAAGACTTACAAGTCCATAACTCAACTATCGCAGGATTTCTAATATCTAGAAGTGAATAAGATTGATGAACAATACTCGGGGTTCTATGAATGGAATTATTCTCACCTTACATACACAATTCACTTAATACTAGGACATGCCAAAAGAAAATAAGATAAGCTTTACATACTTATGCCGAAAACATGCCAACAGAAAGCTTCACATACATTGTATGAATTATTCCTTATCCTGCTTGCCTCGCCGTCCTTTGAACCTATTCAACATGAAAGTAGTATGAATATCAACCCCTTTTACTTTCCATCACCCTAGGTTACATCTTAGTATTAATGGAATCTATTTCCTTAGTCGTTTTCCCGACTAGTTCTGTTACTCGCTAAGGCGTCGATGAAAATTGGGCAGCACCTCCCCTATAATGTTCCCTATCCAAATTTACAATGAGGTCCCTAAGACCTACATCCAACCAAAAACAACAACCTGCAGCAATTCACACCAACAATATACAACATAAACTCCAAACGACTTATTCAAAAATGCGGTAGCACAATAGGGCGTCTAGACTTTATTTTGTAACGCCTTTCATTATACGTAAAAAGGAGTCGTGTGGCTGAAACCAGAAGCATCCATACCCATTTTATAATTCGTTTAGTCCCTGCAACAATGCATTACACCCCTGCAGCAACAACTTACAAGAACGACACTTTATTTCGACGACAATTCACTTCTAGCGACTCCAATTTAGTTTATTTCGGGCGTCAAACATATTTATCATATTTTTACATTTCCAGCAACTTAAACAACGTATAATACCCTATATAACAACACCATAAACTTCAATTTAAAAGGAAAGGCCTTACCTTACGTTAAACTTGTCAAACTCGCCAAAACTATCAAAACGCGAAATCTGGACAGCCCATTGTCTTATATTGTCGCTTAGTTTCGGAGGGTTAATTGAGGGCAACAGGATTTGTGGCCTTAACAAAAGTTATAGAAATGTGTATCAAGGTCGCAAAAAATTTTTAATTACCCCTACAACAATTTTGTACGAAAATATATGACCAAAATACTCACAGCTGTCCGTGTAGGATTTCCAAAGCAAAATCTGGGCAGCAGCTCCCCCATGCTTCACCACCATTTTTCGAGCAGAGAAAAGAAAATATGGGTTGTAGAGTCTAAATGAAAGTTGTATCCCCATGAAATATCTTTCCAAAACATCTTGAATAACTCAAAAATAAGCCTTACACAAGGATTTATACTCGTATTACTAACTTGGCGTTTCTCTAAACCATGGCTGCCTTTGCTTTCTTCTCCACATTTTCCTCTCTATTTTTGTTCAAGTTTTTGGCTAAAAATGACTTAATAGTCATCCATACATAGATATATATCTTTTTGGAGAGTGACACATGTCATCCCCTAAGGGTGACACGTGTCACACCCTTAGGCAGCCACCTCAATTATGCAACCAATCCATGGTTGCCACGTGGAAGGTGGGGGGTCCACCCCATGGTGTGTCACCTGCTGCCACGTGTCACTTTCATGTGATGCCATGTGTACCTATCACATGCTTCCATGTGTCAAGTAGGTGAGTCACCTACTTACTTCAAGTAGGTGCGTCATTTCCTTATTTCTCTTCCGTGGGTTTGTAATTTCATCGCACTTTTGGAGCCTATGTATTCCTTGCTACTTAGTCTCAACATGCACTCGAGTAGCTTAAGTACGTAAGACCTCCAAGTTGGTAGTTTATGCGAGTCAATCGAGTACAACGACTCATTTTTCGGCCTCCAACTCCTTTCGAATTTTTATAACCTTATTTCCAATCTTCCTTATTATGAAGCATTTCGTTTTCCTTTCCTTGGAGTTATTTGATAGCATTATAAGCTATCCAACTCACATAACGACTTTTGAGAAACTTAAGAGCCTTCCTAGAAACTTGAGAAGCTTATGAAGCATTCTAAGGTACCAAAGTATGGGGTGTAACATATATGACTGGAGTTGGTCACCCTTCAAGACACCTACTATCCGTAGGTCCTTGCACATAGTTCCCTTCATCCAGAATTAACGAACGACATTTTGTTTTTTTTGACATTATTTTATCAATGTACCTTGATGTTTTTAAGGTATTATGCAAAGAATTTAACTACATATATCCATCAAATTCCTACCATTCACTCTTATTTTCTCAAAATAACTTTAAGGAATCAAGGACTTCTCTCCCAAAAGGCTCTTCATCTTCATCAAGCTAGGTTTGATAAGGTTCAAGTTTCTTCTCCATCAAGGTATGTGGGAATTCATCCATGGAAATTTTTTGTCCATTGAGTTCCAAGAAGTTCTCTTCTTTTACCAATTTAATTCTCCAAATTCTAGGGTTTGCTCAAATTACATATGAGTCAACTCAATTATAATTTATTTCAATCCCAATAGACTATTCATGCATGATTTAAGTTAAATTACATGGTTTCAATAATCTTTTCAATGACCCATACATTATGCTACAAATTTCATGTTTCAAGCTCTGAATTTATGGTCAACAACTTATGGATAATTTATGAATCATTATGAAAGTTATGTATTATGTTTTCAGTATAATCTAAAGTAGAAAACCATGAATTGTGAAAGATGTTTCTCACAATATGCAAGTTATGATGACTTTTTGGATGCTTAGAAAGGTCAGTATCTACAAGTTCAAGTTATGATCATGGGTTTCCAGGAATTATTCTCATGTTATTTTTTCATCATGTTGGATTGGTTGATTTAGCTTTCCTAATAACTATGTTTTATATATTTTATTGGGTTTATCTTAGCACTGAGCAAACTCTTGGTGTGGATCCATGAGAAAACCTTAGTAGCGACCATTAGTTCCTAAATTACATGCCACCATAGGTTTATCTTTATGGCTTAGCTAGAGGATACACATATAGATAATGCTTATGTTTATGTTTATGGTACAAAGTCTACCTTGGCAAGTAGCCTCTGTCTTCTCTTTGTGGGAGTTACATCAGGTTCCATATTATAGTGTACATGGTCTTATAATTGGTTAAGGTTAATATCTCACATATGTATATGTTATGTTCTATAAGATCTTATGATGTTTTATGATTCATTGACCATATATTTTCGATCTTCAAATGTTTTCATGTTTTATCTATGCTTTCAAGATATTGTACATGCATCTCATTCTTATATTGAATATGTCCTATTATCATTGTTCATGCATCCTTCTCATATATATAGTACATTCCATGTACTAATACATACTTTTGCCTATATTGTATCATAATGTGGGGTCTGAGGATCTTCATGCACATTCCACTCATGGTTAGAGATTGATACTATTCCCTCATTGTTGGTGAGTCATCAAGATTCGAGGATAGGAAATTTATCTTTCATTGATCATTACGACATTTACTTCTATATTTTTGGGTGAGCAAGGAGCTTGTCTAATGCCCTATCTAGTTAGTATAGGCATGTTAAATTGCTATATAGTCTATATCGTCATGATCTCTTTGGAGTTTGATTATCATCTATCGAGATATTTATATTTAGACCTTTATTCTACTTCTATGATATTTTCTTCTTATGTCTTGATTACCTTATGTATGATCATGAATGATATGCTAAGATGCTTGATTGGAGTTTGTTTGGATTCTAATCACCATATTACATTGATGGCCTAGCTTGGGTTGTGACAAACTTGGTATTAAAGCACCAGGTTTAACGTGTCCTAGGAAGTCTAATAGACGCATCAAGTAGAGTCTTATTCATCAGTGTGAAATGCACCACATCTATGAATATAAGGCTATGAGAAATTTAGGAAACTTTACTTCTTTCATCACATATGTCGTGTGATAGAGTTGAACTTTAAGGCTTTTCCTTCTAACGCTTTCTCTTTGATATTACAAAATCATGCCTCCAAGAAGAATTCCTGCAAGAAGGAAAGCCAATGAGGAGCAACAAGCTCCTTAAGTTCTAAATTACCCCTTGAATAAGATAGTCTTTCATACTGAGTTGTTTCCATGTTCTTGCTCAAGCCATGGCACCTCAAGCCAATAAGGAAGTCATAGCTCCCATGAACCCAAATATGGGTACGGCGGCTAGCCAAATTTGTGATTTCACCTGTATTAACCCTCTTGACTTTCATGGCTCTAAGGTGGATGAGGATCCACAAGAATTCATGGAGAGCATTGCAAATATTGTTGAGATTATGGGTGTTAGTTTGGTTAAAAAGGTGAACTTTGTGGCTTATCAACTGAAAGGGTTGTGCAAGTTTGGTATGATCAATAGAAGGATGAGAGAAATAGGGATGATGGTCCCATTGAGTGGGAGGAATTCAAGAGTGCTTTCCTTGATTGGTTCTTTTCATTGGATCTAAGGGAAGCTAAGGTACCAGAGTTTATCAATTTGTGACAAGGTAACATGAATGTGAGGGAATATTCCCTCAAGTTCTCCAAGTTGTTTAAATATGCTCCTTTTATGGTCGCCGATCCAAGAGATCGTATGAACAAGTTCATTTTAGGTGTGTTTGGCTTAGTGGTCAAGGAATATAAACTACCATGATTATCAAAGAGATGGACACATTGAGTTTCATGAAACATGTCTAACAAATAGAGGCGGAGAAGTTGAAGGAGAGGTCTAAAAGGGAGTCCAGGAGGGATTAAACTGATAGTAGTGGATTTTCAGATGGTTAGTCCAAAAATAGTGGTCGTCCTCAATTTCTCCAAAAGTACTATGGCCAAAATTCTTATAGCACTCCGGTTCCTAAGTTCAATAAGGATAGAGTGTCTAACCCCAGGCCTCATGGACTAGCTCTGAGTGGTTAACCTATTCCCCCAAGTAAGAAGTGTGAGAAAAAACATCTTTGAGAATGTCTAGCAGGTTCAGTTTCTTGTTTTGGTTATATTAAGATGGTTTATCAAGTAAAGAATTGTCCGTCAAGTGATACTATAGGTGGATATGGTTGACCCTAAACTCATACTACTACCAGCGAACCGGCTCAATATGGTACCGCTTCGGATGGAAGACAACGCCAAAATAGATTTTATGCCCTTCACACTCATCAGGAGTTACATCATTCACCTAATATTGTGACTAGTATGTTGAGAGTCTTTGAATTTGATATTTATGTATTGTTAGATTAGAGTGCTACTCGCATTATTAGATCTAAGTGCTACTTTATCATTTGTTACTCCTTATCTTTCTGTGAAATTCACTGTTAGTCCCAAAATCTTGTTACAGCCTTTCTCGATTTATACCCCTTTTGGTGATTCGATTTTTCCTAAGAGAGTCTATAGAAATTGTCCCATTTAAATTTTCTATAAAATCACCTCAGTTGATCTTGAAGAGCTTGATATGACCGATTTTGATATTATTCTTAATATGGATTGACTTCATGCATGTTATGCTTCAATATATTGTAGAACCATGTGTCCAAGTTCCACTTTGCTAATGAGCCAGTCCTAGAGTTCAAAGGAAGTAATTCTATGTTCAAGGGTCAATTCACCTCATGCCTTAAAGCTTAGAATATGATTTCAAAGGATTGTGTCACAACCTATCAGGACCCGACTTAGGGCCTAGATGTAAGACGATGATTAAAACCCTGAGGGGCTCCAACCAAGCTTCTTGTATATATCATAATCATACATAAGGTAAAGCAAAAGCGGAAACATCATAAAAGAATCTAAACCATGAATAGAAATTTAAGAAAGTCACATGACAACATAAACTCAAAACATTTGTCCAACTATATGCCTCTACTCATGAATATGGACGGGGCCTAAGACATGTACCTATCTCACCCTCAATATGAAACATAGCAAAAGTCTTTGAAAACAATAACTAACTCGATAACTAGTCCCCGATAAATGAGGACTCACCATAACCACCACTGAATAGGAAAGCTTAACTAGCCATGTAGATGAGTATGATCTTCAACCTCAACCCAATGTACTATGTATGAGGGCGTGACATACAACGTAAATCATGGAATTCAATGGTCAAGTAAATCACATGATAAGATGAGGTAAGTAAAGACATTAGAAAATCATATTGACCAAAGCATTTAAAAAGCATAATTTAAAATCATAACATACATAAGAGATCATACATATGTGGGATAGGAACTATAACCAACAATAAGACCATGTGAGCTTTAACATGAAATTCTGTTGTCTCCCCATACAATGCAGAAAAAGGAGAATCTACTTGCCAGGGTAGACTCTACCCTAATAAGTGGGACATACGTACGCTATATATGGATCCAATAGCTAGGCCATGAAGGCAACCTATGGTGGCATGTAGTTTATGGAACATGAGGTTGCTACTAAGACTTTTGGTAGGGCCCCCACCTCAAGTACACTCGGTGCTAACTCAAATCCCATGGAATACATGTATAGCATAGAAATCATAATTAAATATATCATTCTCATGATCATAGGTTTGAAATCATAGCGTATCTCATTTTCATAACATACTTGTAATGTGAGAATTATCCTTTAATCCTTACAATCATATTTGCATAATTCATGTAGTTAGTCCTTAGGTCACCACATACGGCCCTAGATCGCCTCTTAGGCCTTAGGTCACCACATACGACCCTAAGTCACCTTACTTCATAAATCTGCATGAAATTCATACCTTGAATTTAGAGTGGAACTCAATTACATAATCAATTGACTTTGAAAATCATGTAATTGACTTGAAAACATGTATGATCATAAAATTTATATCATACCATACATAATTCATATAGATAATATCCTTTGGAAGTATAATTTAAAATTCTCATAATTTACATCTTGAACCCTAGAGATCAAAATAGGAGAATTCATGGAAAAACTCTTCAATTTAATGCAATAACCATCAATTTATATCAAAATTGACTCATGATCATACTTTGAATCAAACTCATGCAATAGGAATAGATATCATAAAAACCATAAAATACCATACTTTAATTTGATAGAAAGCTTGAGAAATTAATTGGGCTTCATGGATGAAAGGATCCATGAATCAATACCCACATACCTTAAGTGAGGAAACCAAATAATTTGGAGGAACTTGAGAGTTTTGATGGAGATCTTGAGTTGTTTTACTTGAAGTATTCAATGGAGTCCTTAAGAATCTTTTGTAGAGAGAAAAATATTTGAGTAGGCAAATTATAGAAGAATGAATAGAATTAGAGGTTTAGGTTAATTTATAGAGTTGAATTAGGTCTTAAAACATCTAGGTTCATTAGCTATACAGAAAAGTCTAATGTGCCCTTGTTAAAAACTAAATTCGACCAGAAATCATCACTAGGTCCATGATGCGGAGGCAAGCAAGTCCGTTACACGGACTTGTCGCGCACCTTACCGGTTTGCGCAGTTCCTAGAAAATCTATCTTTCGATCTACGGGTCCTAAAAATCTACCTAAACTATTTTCCTACAGGTTTTGATCCCCTGATTGATATTCCTAACTTGGATTTTCCAAAAAGATGAAGGATAATGCACTACATGAGCAGCTAAATCCCAAGGCATTCTTAAGGCACTTATGAACATTTTGAGGGATATTACACAACTGGAACCAGGGCCTAGCTGTGACACAGTGATTAAAATCGTGAGGGACCCCAACCAAGCCTGTTAGCATACCATTCATGAGCATAAATAAGGTAAATACAACGAATAAATCCAAATCAAAGATATGGAAGCATAGTCTTAATAAAAGGAACATAAGTCTCAAAATGAAAAAAAGCGACAATATAGACTCTCAATATATAACATGCCTCTACTAACGAGATGGGGGAATGACACAAGCTCCTAGCTCACCCATGACAACATGATAGAATGAACTTAATCAAATGACATATTGATATAAAGTGTCTTATCCTCGGAACTTGAGGACTCACCAAGAGTATTAGTCTAGAATCAACTCTAATCACGAATAGGATGTGCGTGATGATCTTCCTACCCTACCTTATGATACAATAAGGACAAAAAGTATGACTTAATGCATAGAATGCACTAAGTATGTGAGAAAATGCATGAACAATAAACATAGAACATAATCACTATGAATCATGAGATGCAAGACCAATATATTAAAGCATGAGTGAAACCATGAAAAATATTAAAACATCATAATCATTGGTCAATGCATCAAAACTTTATCAACATAAGAACTATAAATATATGGGAGATAAGTCTTTGTGAGAGATACTGTTAACTGACATAAACCATGTGAGCTATAACATGGAGTCCTATGTTTACCCACACACCAAAAAGAGAGGGTCCATATTTTCCAAGGAAAGAACCGTAATGCCTATGTGGATCCACTAAGCTACTAAGGAATTAAGCCTCAACTAATAGGTGAGCCTTTCTAAGGAATCAAGCATCTACTAAAGGATGATGCTTCTTCTTATGGTTGCACGTAGTTATGGGATAATGGAATTTCTATTAACGGTCTCATGCCTCTTATCTCAAAGTCCACTCGGTGTTAGGTCAAATCTCAATGGAATATCATACATAATATATCATAATCTTTGAATATGGTAAGAATCTAGTAACACTAAATTCAACATAAATACTTGAAAATCACAAGAAAAGCTCTTTCAACATATCATGATCATAATCATAATTTATATAGACTCTCGCCTCTACTAACGGCATCTAAAATCATAATTTCTTTCATATCATGGGAATTTTTTTTATAATTTATGGACACTTGCTTGAAACAATATTATAAATATCATTATTAAGATACATGATTCATTCATAAGATTTGATAAACATTCATAAAATATTAATGGAAATCCTTCATAATTAATGATAATAAATCCTTGAAAATAGTATATAGCATGGGTCATTCAAATTCACCTTGAATTCATGCAATGTAACATGAATTATGCATAATCGAATCAATAATCATAAGATATGTCTTGAGTAAGAATACCCAATGCAACATCATAGAATTAGGACTTTTAGAAGAAGAAATCATAAGATAATTTAAGAAAAACTTGGGATTCCATGGGTGAAAGTTCCCAAGGATGAATTTCCACATACCTTGATCTTTAGAAGTCCTAGATTGAAAAGAGAGGTAGGCTTACCTCCAGTCTAGTACCGAAAGGTTCAGATGGGTTTGTTGTCTATTGTGATGCCTCACGAGATGGTCTTGGTTGTTTCCTAATATAAAATGGTAAAATAATAGCTTATTCTTCAAGGAAACTCAAGGTTCAGGAAAAGAACTACCCAACCCATGATTCAGAGTTGGAGGCTGTGGTATTTTTTTTGAAGTTATGGAGAAACTATTTGTATAGCATCAATGTGCATGTATACACCAATCTCAAAAGCTTGCAATATGTGTTCACCCAAAAGGATTTGAATCTTTGACAAAGAAAGTTGCTTGAATTGTTAATGGATTATGACATGAGTGTGCTATACCATACGGGAAAGGCAAATGTAGTTGCCAATGCTCTTAGTAGAATGTCCTTGAATAGTTTTTCCTATATTGAGGCTGAGAAGAAGGGTCTAGTTTGAGATGTTCATAGATTAGCCTATTTGGGTATTTGTTTGGTTGACTCCGAGGATGGTGGTGTCATTATGCAAAATGGTTTCAATTCATCTTTTTTTGTGGATGTTACGGTAAAACAAGATAATGATCCTTATTTGGATGAATTAAAGAAGGCGGTTGTCAAAATAGCCATTGAGGCTTTCTCCCAAGGAGGATATGATCTTTTTAGATATCAAGGTCGATTATGTGTTATGATATTGCTGGCTTGAGAGAAATGATATTGTTTGAAGATCATAGTTCATAGTATTTTATTCATCTGAGTTCCAAAAAGATGTATCATGATTTGAGGAAAGTGTATTGGTGGAATGACATGAAAAGAGATATTGCAATGTTTGTGGCTAAGTATCCGAATTGTCAACAAGTAAAAGTTGAGAATAAAACATTGGTAGGTTTGTCTCAAGACATTGAGATTTCCACTTGAAAGTAGGAAGCCTTAAATTTAGACTTTATTAATGGTTTGCCTCGTACTCATAGGCAACATGTTCTTCCTGTTAAGACTTCATATCCAGCCGAAGACTATGCTAGAATGTATATCCAAGAGAGAGTTGGTTAAGATTCATGGTTTTCCATTGTCTATCTATCATGACCCAACCCCGTAAGCCATGACGGGTGCCCAAACTAGACACTCGCGTGTACCCTTGCTAACTATAAGGAAACATGTCTCCTATTTGAGTTATAGAGTGCCAACAGGTAAGACAATATATATAAGCCGACGAGGCTACCATAACTTATAGACACAACTATTCACACATACATATACAACCCACTTACATGTCTACAGACCTCTAAGAGTAAAAAGAAACAGAAACATATGGCGGGACAGGGCCCCCGCCCTACCCTTGAATAAACAACTATATACATTCTACGATCAGCACCAAAAGCTAGGCTTTGGAATAGTGGATCACTTCCTATATAGCTGAGTGGGAGTCCTAAGATGGAGGATCTCTAAAGTAAGTATCTGTACCCGTAGACATAAAATGCAGCCCCCCCTATCCCCCTCCCTGAAGAGAGGGAGGTCAGTACGATATATGTACTGAGTATGTAAAATATAACATATCATAGCTGAGACCAAAACTTAAACAAGGATGCAGGGGACAAGTGTAACAATTAACAAATTAATGTACCTGCACCTTAGGACACGTAGTCATATACATAATTATACGCTATGACCGGCTCGCTATGGAACTCGGTATCATAAATATTTCATCATATTACCATATCACCCTATCATCATCCCTTCTCATCATGTATATAATTTCATCAGGTCATCGTATACGGCATCATATCACCATATATGGAATAATCTTATCGTATATATCATCATAGTACATCTGATCCACTATGGGGCTTGGGGTCACAAGTGTATTCCTATATTTTCATATGCATGCCTACGTAAGTATCCGGCCCTTTAGTGAGGGACTCGGTGAAAGAGTAGTGTACATAATGTACTGCACCCGACCCCTTTATGAGAGTCGATGCCATTATTACATAGTAAAATATATCGAGGAACGTTTGGCATGATCCATAATTTAAAACAATGTTGAGGAACGTACGGCTTGATCCACATTTTCATCATATTATCATATATATATATCCGGGACGGGACTCAATGAATTACTTTATCACATAAGGCATCATTGTATGCTTCAACTTCATCGTATATGGCATTTCATCATCATATACTTCATACATACATATATAGCCATCTTGGGATGTAGTGATAGAGTAATAAAGCTTTGTACTATAACGTTCCCGGCCCATCATGGGACTCAATGAAAGAAGGGTTACCGTATGCATGAGTAGAGTAGTGAGAAACTATATGCAACTAGGTCATCTCCTGAGACTCAATAAAACAGTTAAGTGAACCATCACTTGAAGACCAGGAAGTAATTCTCCGAGGTACACTTTAGATGTTACTAGGGATTTCATCAATTAGGGCCTCAGGAACCACAAGCATGTACCAAGATAATGCCACACACTTTATGCAATCAAAGACACAATTTATGCAATTAGACACAAAGCTTATGCAATCATAGAAATTTATCCTCTTAGAGCCTTTCAGAATAGGAGCTTATATTTCCACTTACTATTCAAAATATAGGTGGCTCGGGAGTAGTAATCTAACTTCTTTAGGACCCTTAGTATTCAGAGGTGACTATGAGTCACGAATTACGTTTGGAACTTCTAAATGGAATTATCTCTAAACTCATATCAGACATCATTTCCCTTACCTTAAGCCCCTTTCAAAGAGAGAAATAGGAAATCCTTATATGTACTACTTATCATCCTACAGAAGACTTGAAAGGCGAGGACTCCACTTATTGCAGGAGTTCTAACATCCAGAAGTGAACAAAATGGTATTGACTCCTAATCAACGCTTTATGAATGGAATGACTCCCAAATTTTATATATATATAACTTAAGGCTAAGACATGTCAAAAGAAAAGAAAGGGTAAGCTTCACATACCTTTTGTGGATTAAGTGTAATTCAGATCTCCTCATTACCTCCTTGACCTAATAACATGAGAGTAATACTAAGGTTAATGACATTTCTCTTTCCTATTTCCAACTCTACAACCAAGTACCCATAGGAATCATTTCCTTATCCAATACCCTCGACTAGTTTGTTACTAGTTCCAAAGTTATCGAAAATTGAGCAGCATCTCCCCTATAACTTCAACATCCCCGAGATTTCACTCGGCCAAAATTTCAACAACCATACCAAAAACACCAACCAGCATCATATATATAAATAAATCACTTCAACATTACCCAATACAACTCCGAACAACTAGCTCAAAACGACGATACCAACATAGAGTTTTTAACCTTTATTTCGTACAACCTTTAACCATACTAAATGGGGGGTCATGTGGCTTAAAACAGAAGTAACCAAACACCTTTTATAACACTTTCCATTCCTGAAACATGCCATCCAACCAGCTGCAACCGCATCACCACAATCGCAACATACTACTCGACTTCGATATAACTACGATGACTTTAATTTAGTTTGTTCCTAACGTCAACCATACTTATGTAAGTTTTACACTTCCAACCTTGTTTAAGACATGTAATATACCTTATAACATCATCATAAACTCCAATTTAAAAGGGAAAACCTTACCTTGACCGAAACTCGCCAAACTTGCCTCGGAAGTTCCTTTAGTGCGACTAAAACTTTGTGGCTGCTTGCTAATGTTTTGGTGATACTCCAAACCATAAATTTACATTACTAACATCTTAATAACATCGTGGTATACCCTAGATAATTAATTCACAGAATGAAATCGGAGGCTTATCTTTCTTTCTTCTTGGCCGAATCTACTCTCTCTCTAGTTCTAAATTTTTCTTCTCTTCTTTCTTTCTCTAGAAGTCTCTTGAACTAGGAAGATAAATGACTTTCTTGTAGATAAGAATGAGTCATAACATATTTATAGGCTACTTTATGGGGTGACACATGTCAAGCCCTAAGTGGTGACACATGTCAAGCCCTAAGTGGTGACACGTGTCAAGCCCTCATTAGGCTAACACATCCCTTCCTCCTACCATAGGCTGCCACGTGGAAGGTAGGGGTCCACCCCTTTCTCTAGCTGCTGTCACATGGCACTCTCCGTTTCTGCCATATGGCACTCTCTCATGCTTCCACATGTCTCTCTTTTTTCCTCTTCATAGGTTCGTAATCTCGTCTTACTTTACGAACCTATGTAATCCTTGATATGTAAGCTTGGTATGTACTCAAGTATCTTAACTATGTAATATTTCTAAGTTGGTAGCTTACGTAAGTAAGTCGAGTCCTACGACTCATTATTTGGTCTCTAACTTTTTTTGGATTCTTACAATGCTATTTCCAATCTTCCCTATCATGAGGTGTCACAATCTCCCTTCCTTAGAGTTGTTTGATAGCGTTATGGACTATCCGGATCCCATGGTAACTTCTAAGAAGCTTGAGAAGCTTTAAGAAGCTTTAAAAAACATAAAAATCCTTACAAAAACATAAGAACCTTTCAAGATACTTAAGAAGCTTAAGAACCTTCCAAGGTACAAAAGTACGGGGTGTAACATCCTTCCCCCTTTAGAACATTCATCCTCAATTGTGAAAAAAAAACCCTCCTCAAGATCTTATACCGACTATATAGAGAGTTTCTCTGTTCTATCGCAATAAAAAAATACTTTCACCAAGCAATCAATATCAGAGATCCAAAGGTTGGGATTACCTATAGATGTAGAGAAAAGGTACCGATACTTGTGCTTCATTTCCCTTTCAGCTCCCTAGGTCATTTCTTCATGACTCTCACTTCACCATAACACCTTGACAGAAGTTACGCCCTTAATTCACTACCCCCTACTCCACCGATCCAGGATGGCGACCGGTTGCTTCTCATAGGATAACTCCTTTGTGTCCTAGATATCCTCTATGCATATACTCAGGATGGATCACCAACACACTTTAGAAGCATCGATACTTGGAAGACTGGATTTACTACTTCTAGATCCACTAGTAAGTCCAACTTGCAGGCAACCTTGCCTATTCAGCGGAGGATCTAATAAAAGCCAATGCATCTCAGACTAAGGTCCTCTTTCTTATTCGATCTCATAACTTTCTCTGTGGATGACACTTTTGGGAGTGCTTAATTATAACTTGAAACCCTAGAGATCGACGTCGATTATCCACGTATGACTTCTATCGATTCGAAGCTGCTAATAATCTCTCCCGAATAAGCTCACTTTCTATACCACTTATTGAACCACATATGGGTGAATTAGTTGTGTTTTACTACCATCAAACTAATTAATTGGCGACCTACGCTATCCGCCATACTAAGTCTCGTATGGGGACATTTGGATACTAGAATGATAGTTAATATCATAAATACTTTTGACAGGTGGTAGCCAATTGTCCGAGCTACCTTTGGGGTCAACTATATAGGCCCGCCATATATCGTCTAACATTTAGCTAGTAAACTTAGTCTTTCCATCAGTCTGAGGGTAAAATGGTGTACGAAGACCTATCTGTCTTCCCAATCTCTTTGTAAATTGATCTTCGGTAGTTAACTGTAACTTAGGCTCCTTCATCTAGGACAATAGCTATTGGAACTCCGTAAGGTCCTACCACCCTCTTGACCTATAGTTTCACACCATCTTGGCTAAGTAGGTAGTCTTTGACTGGAGGAACATGGGCAGATCTTGTTAATTTACGGATAACATTCCATATAGAATTATTTGTCTAGGGAGTGCAAAGTGAGTCTTGTAGCCAAGGACGTGTTGTGGAATCTTCGACATCGTATATTACTTCTTGCCTTCTTTAGATGACATCAACTGGTACCCTCACTTTTTTGGGTTTTTCTTTTTGCCCATCAGAGTCGGCTACTAAGTTGTGCTAAAATCCCCTCAGACAATAACCGGTATAGCCGTTTCGTGGTTTGCCTATCATGAACTAGTATTATGTTGAAGAACTGTGGAATACAAGTGCTCCATCTGTTAGTAATCAGCTAATCCTGCTTGCTTTGCTTAAGCCCTTTTATAATTCCCTTAACATAACTTATAACACTCTAGGTATATAATCTCGTGTCGTTGCTTCGCCGCTAGTTCAGATTCTTCCATCTCGTGCGATCATAGCAGCATTAATGCACCAGATCCCACTGGAATTTCAAAGTTAAATATGCTTAGGAGAGAGTAGTACTGGGATGGGTGACCCCCCGGGAAGTCCTCATGTCACATTCCATTGCAATCCTTGCAATAATGTGTGAAGGCACTCAACCTAGCCCAAGATTTACCTTAGCATCTTCTCGATAGTCTTCATGCTTTGCCTTTCCCTATCCGCCCCTGTCTTACACTCGACATTGGGATAGATTGTTGGTTCAACCACAGCTAGGTCCTATTTTTCCATTAGTACTCACCCCATATCAGTAGTTTTGTCTAACCCATCTTGACATCTCTCTGTAACATATCGAAAACATCCTAGCTCATTTTTTCGTGTACTTCTCACTTGACCCTATACTCAACATATACATATACATAGGTATATAACCATTCCGATACAACTTGTATAAGATAGATATAATATTTTCATTTCCCGGCCCATCTTGCTTTACATATCGACTTCACACTAGAACTTGCTCGTGCCAATGCTATTTTGTCCTACTCCTTTATTTTCTTCCTTTACGTACTCCTTGGTATCCTTATTTCCTACCGTAAGAGATTTTCTATTCTTTCTCTTTGCTACTTGTATGTCCAGATATCAGCAACCAATGACGTTGTTTCCATATCTTAATCTTTACTCAAACACGACTCTACTACCATTTTCGCGGCCCTTAGTTTGCTCAGTCCTACTCTCTTATCGTATTCACCCCTTTTTATAGGCACCCATGATTCTTTGCATGGTCTCAGATACCGCGGCCTCTATCTATTTATTGTTGGCCTCGAGCTCCTGCTAACTTGTGCTAGTATGGAATCTCGCTTGAAATTTAAGCATTCCTATCAACATGTGATAGTTTCAGTTGATTTTATCTCAGGCATGTATTTCTCTCATCCACTTCCCCCCTTTAGGGCGTACCTATGTCATCCTCTATTTATTTTCAACTGTTCATACACATATGATTCTATTCCAACACATTTGACATACTGCACCATGTCTAGACCTTCTATTAAGTCATCTATACTTTAGGTTTCCCCTTTAAGAAACCTTAATACAACCATGGGGTGCTTAGAATTATGGATAAATAGTACACAATCTAGTCTAAGTACTGGTACTCGAGTCATATAATTAATGTAGTAGCTTAGTCGAAGCCGCATTTCCTTTATCCCAATCAGTACGTCACTAGTGCTTATAATCATGTCTGATTCTCCATTCGGGGGCAATTATACTTTGATGACATATGTTTGTAGCTTTGCTATAACAGTATCTTCATCCTAGTGAATACCACTTGTTCCTGTTAATGGACTCACAATGCATCAATGGTCTTGCAGAGCTACCTCCCTCATCCTTGAGGGGTCTTACTATTTTCCACGGTGGAGGTACATATACACAATACCCCTTTTGTGCTTTATGCGCTGTCCTCCTTATCGTGTACTCGATGCTGATTCCTAATCTTACTCACAATCACATTCTTTAGTTACTTCATTACTAGGCCCTACGTACTTCCATGATAATCCTCATTATATTCACACTATATTCTGATCATGGTCAATCCCGGAGGGTAATATTTCTTAACCCTTATTCACGATCCTTACTCTGGACTATTCCACCTGGTGGAGCAAGCGTACTTAACCCCCTTATCCTTCCTCATCATTGTCATCCTTAATACCTCACAGGCAGTCTTAAGACGTTTATATCCATCACCCTTCTTCTCACCACATCAGTATCGACCTTCTAATTACCACCTTTACCGCAATTTACTTATTTCCCAAAGTCAGTTGTACTTCTAGTTTAGTTGGATCTTATCGTTACCATGGATATAATCTCTCAAGATATAATACAACCTTATATCTCATTCTCTTTTTATTTCAAAAATAAATTGGCAGAGTTTCCTCTATATTCCCTACTATCCCAAACCTGCACTCAGGAAATACCAACAATACCTTATAGGGCCAACATATATATATTCATATCACCGCCACACAGGGCACCCAATATTAACAACAATATAAAATAATGGACTTACCTCGTATGTCTAACTCGAACTGCACCCGTTATACTTTCTTATCTACGTTTCCCTTCAATATTCGACTTTACATTTCAATCATATTTTAATGTTCTTACCTTATCCAGCATGCCTCCTTCACACCATTATTTACCTATATACTGGGTAGCTTCCAATATCATCCGTCATTTTCTTTTATCGATGTCCTATAGCTAGGCTCTATCGCACAATCTTAGATATGAAAGAAATGTGACATTCTAAATGCCCTATAGCCTCCTTTTTATAGATGTGGCACACAACACACTAATAAACAAGACTCTACTAGACACACTTTGTAGACATTCCAAGGAAGGACCGCTTTGATACCACTTCTGTCATGACCCAATCCCGTAGGTCATGATAGGTGCCCAAACTGGAGACTCGCATGTACCCTTGCTAACTATAAGGAAACCTGTCTCTTATTTGAGTCATAGCGTGCCAATAGGCAAGACAATATTTATAAGCCGACGAGGATGTTACACCCCACACTCTCGAGCTCAGAATGTCTCTTAAGTTCCTTAGACATTATTATGTGAGCCGGATAAGTTACGACACTATCAAATAACTCTAAGAAAGGGAGAATGTGTTACCCCATAGTAGAGAAGGTTGGAAATAGAGTCAAAAGAATCCAGAAGGAATTGGAGGCTAAATAATGAGTCGTAGGACTCGATTTACCTACGTAAGCTACCAACTTAGAGGTCTTACATACTTGAGCTACTTGAGGACAAACTAAGCTTACGTATCATGGATTACATAGGCTCTTAAAATAAGATGAGATTACAAAACTACGAGAAAGGGGAAAAGACGACACGTGGCAGCCAATGGAGGAGTGACACATGGCAGAGCCTCAAAGAAGAAGGTGACCCACCTGTTTGGGGTCAAGTAGGTGACCCACCTGTTTGGGGGAGGTGGGCCGCACTGCCACATGGCAGCCCCTCCTTCAATGCATGGCTACGGTGGCCCAATATGGACTGGACACATGTCCCCCTTAGGGGATGAAATGTGTCACCTCTTGGGACCATATATATGTATGTATATGTAACATATACTTCAGTTCCTGCACCTAAATCTGCCGCAAAACAAAGAAAACAAACCGTAAACTTGGAGAGAAAAGTGTGGCAGCTAGGAGGAACAAAATAGGTAAGTCCCAATTTCATTCTATAAATTAATTTTCCAGTGTATACCGCAATGATATGTAGGTATTAGAAGTATAAAATCATGACTTGGTGCAGCCAAAACGGACAGCAAACAGTCCACACAGTTTCAGTGCGACTAGAGAAGTTCGAGGCGAGTTTTGGCTAATTTCGGGTAAGGTAAGAATTCTCTTTTAAATTTGGAATTTATGGGGGTTTTATGTAGGGTATTATATACCTTTTATACTACTGTAAGTATAAAAAAGGTCGTGGAAATACTCGACAATAGAAACAATCGAAAGTGAAATCGTCGTAGTTAAATTGTAGTCGAAATAGGGTGTTGTGTGTGTGGGGTGATGCTGCAGGTGTGTGGTGATGTGTTGCAGGGACTAAATGTATTTTAAAAGGGTTTGGGTGCTTCTGGTTTCATGCCCACGACCCCTCATTTCGTATAATTAAAGGTTCTGCGAAATAAAGACTAGAAACCCTATTTTGATATTACAATTTTCAGCAAATTAGGTGGAGTTTATATTGTGTAATGTTTCCATGTTTTACTTGTATATGATCTGCAGGTTGTAGTTGTTGGTTGGCTATATTAATTAGGTATGTAATTGGGAATTCGGATAGGGCATATAATATAGGAGATACTGCCCAATTCTTTGCAGGTAAAAGAGTAATTGAACAAACATTGAATAAAACAGTACCCGAAGGTTCACAAGCAGCTGAATACTTATCTTTAAATGAGTTAAGGAACTAGTCGAAGAGGCGAACGAGGAAATGAATTATGTGAATACTAAGGTGCAACCAAAGGGGCTGAAAAGTTTAAGGTTGTTGATACTCGCCTTGCTTTTATGTTAAATAGGTTTGGAGGACGACGTTGTGGACGTGATTAAGAGAAGTCCATATGAGGTATGTGAAGCTTTCTTTTAGCGTGTTTTGGAATAAGTATGTAGAGCTATCTTTCTTTTCTTTTGACATGTCTTAGATGTAAGTTATTGTTATAACCCGTATTTTGCACATTAGGGCATTTCGGGATAACGGTAATAAGTCAAGGGCAAGGCTATGGTTGATCTTGTTGGATACAAAATTCTTATGACTAAATTGGAATTTCAACTTGGAAATATTAGAAAAAGTAAGGGGCAAAAATTGGTATTTCTCATAGAGGATGTTATATCCCGTATTTTATACGGTTGGATGTTTTAAGGTAGCCGTGGTAAAGTTAAGGGAATGAACATCTTCCAAAATTTATTTAATATACAAGTTGGATATGAATATTATTTATGATCATTAATAGTGTGGAAATATTGGAAAAGGCAAAGGGCAAAAAGGAAAATTCACAAAGTGGCCTATGGTAATATTGTGGAAGGCTAGGGGTAAAATGGGAATTTCACAAAGTCTTCAAGAAGACTCATGTGGGACCCACATTCCACATGGCATCCCATGATTGGAGAAAAGGGGTGTGTTGGACCAATGAAACCTTGACATGTGTCACCACTTAGATCTTGACATTTGTCACCACTTAGGGCTTGACACGTGTCACCACTTAGGGGATGACATGTGTCACCCCTAAAGTTGTATATATATATATATGAGTCTTATGACTCATTAATTTCCACACTCATCTAGAGTGTTCAAGAGCAAGAAAAATGAAATGGCAAGAAAAAAAAAAAGAAGAGAAGAGAAGAGAAATTAAGGTAGAAAGAAGGAAAGAGCTACGGTTTTGAGAGGAGAAAAAGGTAAGTTCTCCAATTCCGTTCCAAGAATTAATTATATGAGCTATAGCATGATGTTATGAAGATGTTATTAATGAAATTTTATGGTTTGAAGAAGCCCAAAACGTTACCAAACAGCCAATAAGTTTCAGCTGCGCTAAAGGAAATTTCGAGGCAAGTTTTGGCGAGTTTTGGTGAATTTCGGGAAAGGTAAAGTTTTCTGTTTTGAACTGGACTTTATGATGATGTTATGAAGTATATTACATGTCTTAAAATATGCTGGAAGCGGAAACAATTTATAAGGATGTTTGACGTTGGAAACAAACTAAATGGAAGTCGTAGTAGTTAAATCGAAGTCGCGTAGTGTGTTGTTGTTGTGGTGCTGCAGTTTGGTGGTGGTTTAATTGCGTGTTGCAGGGCTGTAAAGTACTCAAAAATGGATGTGGGTGCTTCTGGTTTCATCCACACAACCCTCCATTTGGTATGACTACATATTTTACGAAATAAAGGTTAAAAACTATATTTTGGTACCGTAGTTTGGAATGAGTTGTATAGAGCTTGTATTGTGTAAAGTTGAAGTGATTTAATTGTATACATGCTGCTGGCTGTTGTTGTTGGTATGGTTGTTGACATGGTGGCCGATTTGAAAACTCGGGGATGTTCAAGTTACAGGGGAGATGCTGCCCGATTTTTGGTAGATTCGGAGCTAGTAATAAACTAGTCGAGAGACATAGATAAGGAAATGATTCCCATGGTTACTTGGGTGTAGAGTTGGAAATTGGAAAGTGAAAGTTTATTAACCTTAGTATTAATTTCATGTTAAATAGGTTCAAGAGACGACGAGGCGAGCATAGTTAAGAGTAATCCGTAAGAGGTACGTAAAGCGAACCTTTCTTTCTTTTGGCATGTCTTTGTCATAAGTACGTAAAGCTTATACTTTCTCTTCTTTTGGCATGTATTTGTTATAAGTATGTAAAACCTTTCTTTCTTTTGGCATGTTTTTGACATAAGTATGTAAAACATATTCTTTCGATTTTCATGTTTTGACATAAGTAGGTAAAGCTAATCTTTGTTTTGGTATGGTATTTATGAAACAAAAATATGACTTTTATATAATTTCAAAGAGGTTCCTATTCCTAGAGCCATTAGGATGGCCAATTCCTTGATTTCCAAAAGGTATTTTATTATGCTTCAATACGTCTATATGATTCCAGAAGATTTATTCTGATATAATCCAGGATAACTTTCGAAAGGTACTTGACATGAGTCTCGTATCAATTTTTAAATGATAGTTCATTCTGATTATTCCATTGAGTCTTAAATATGATTTAAATTGCATATAGTTTCTCACTACTCCACTCGTGGATGCCTTAATGCTTCCTTCACTGAGTCTGGGCCAGGATATGTTATCGTGCATACTTCTCTGCATTGTTCGCCGTGTCCCGACGTGAGGGGGCAGGTATGACATGTACATGGGGTGGTAAATGTTATGCCACGGAGTTATGCTGTGCCATGTACATATATGTTTGTGATATGATATGATATGATATGATATGATTTGATATGGCCATCTGATATGATATGATTTGTTACGGAGATATTCCCTACTCTGGTGTTATGCTGTGCTGTGGCGTCGATGATGGGAGGGCGACCACACTTTGTTCACCGAGTCCCATAATGGGGCCGGATATGGCATATGATTTTCTGCATACATTATCTGAGGTTTTGATCAGCATTTGATATCTCCGGACATTTTTCTCAGTTTTGTACATTCTATTGCGGTAATGACTTTACTTATTACAACCCATTTATGTGGTTTGATAAGCATTTGATATTTTTGGATATTTTGCTCATTTTTGCACTTTCTACTCTGGAAATAACTTTACTTATTACAGTTCATGCTCTACATACTCGATACATTTTCCGTACTGACCCCCTTTCTTCGGGGTCTGCGTTACATGCCCGCAGGTACAGATAATTGGTTTGCTGATCCGCTCGCTTAGGACATCCACCATGTTGGTCGACAGTGCTCCTTTGTCCGGAGCCCTATTCTGGTACTGACACTTTCTGTTGTATATATATATATATATGTTGTTCAGGGGTACGGCGGGGCCCTGTCCCGTCATATGACTAGGATATCATTCCATAGAGGTCTGTAGACATGAGATGTGGGTTTTGTATATATGTTTTGGGTTTTGTTTTGTGTTTCGTGATGGCCTATCGGCCCTCGTGCATTATATCTATTTAGAGATCCCTTCTAATCATTACCTATGTTTATTCGATTAATGTACTAAGTGGGGTTAAGGGTACGTATGGGTGCCCAATTCGGGCACCAGTCATGGCCTACGGAGTTGGGTCGTGACAGAAGTGGTATCAGAGTGGTCCTTCCTCGGAATGTCTACAGACCGTGTCTAGTAGAGTCTTGTTTATCGGTGTGTTGTGCGCCACATCTATAAATAGGAGGCTACAGGGCATTTAGGATGTTACCTTTCTTTCATATCTAAGATCGTGCGATAGAGCCCATCCATAGGACATGAAATTCCTTTTTCTAACATTTGATTTCAGCTAAGGAACGATATCGATAGAGGAATGCGATGGATGATATTGGGAGCTACATAGTGTACGGGTAAGTAATGGTATGAAAGCGATATGTTGAGTAAGGTGTTGAGCTTGAAATGTAAAGTTGAAAATTTAAAGAAAAGTAGATAGGAAAGTGCAATAAATGCAGTTTAAGGTAGACACATGAGGTAAGTCCATTATTTTCATACGGTTATTGATATTGAAAGCTCTGTGTGACTATGATATAAGGTGATATAAAAAAATGTATATGTTGGCCCTGTGAGGCATTGCTGCTATGTTCTGCGTGCAGGTTTTAGATAGTACAAAATACAGAGGAAACTATTCCCAATTATTTTTTTGAGAATGGAACAAAAGCAAGGAAGAGACTGAGACATACGTTTAGAAGGTGTCTTGGAAGTTGATACCGATAGGGTAAAATTTATAACGTTGGACTAAAACTGAAAGAGGTTCCCTCTATGTTTTCGGTAAAAGGAGTACCATTTTTACTTGGAGAGTCATAATTCGAAAGAGAATTTCGGTTGGAAGGAAAAGTGTCCAGCGATTGAGTTTTATTATTGCTGGAAAGTACAAAACCCTCAGCTGTTATTTGAGGACTAGAAAAAAATTGTTCATGACTCAAGACCATGTGAGTCAAGTACTAGGAAGTACTCTGATGCTTAGTGGATATTAGTTCCTCTCTGGTGGAGGTTGGGAAAATATTGTATAGGGACATCTTATTAGTTCCTAGTCGACTAATTGGAGGTGTAACCTGTGAATGGAAAAACATAAATTTGTAGGCGATTCAAGGTCACGTGTTTCATGTGGTGGAAAAATGCTGGGGTGATTCATTAGTGCCTGCAATACGGAGGGATGATTTAGACAAAGGTTGAATACGTTTGCCTCACCAACTAGAATTAACCTGTAGCAATAATTGTGAGGAAGGTGAAGAAGTGTTACACGAGTAGGGTATACTGTGAATATACGAGAATCGTTATGGAAATAAATAAAGCTTAGTAAGGAAGCAACTACAATATATGGTCGTGAGTAAGATTAGGAGTTAGTATCGGGTACACGATAATGATGAAAGCTCATGAGGCAGAAAAGGGTATTATGTATATGTACCTCCATATTGGAAAATACTGGGATACCTAGAGGAGAAAGAACAGAAATTACAAAACAACCGAGGCATTATGAAATTATTAAAGGAACAAGTAGTATCCATTGGGAAAAACTGTGATAACAAAATATGAAACATGTGTCATCAGAGTATAAGTGCCCCGAATGGAGAATCGGACACGGCCATAAGCACTAGTGACGTACTGATTGGGATGAATTGAATGTAGCTTCGACTAAACTACTACATTAGTTATATGACTCGAGTACCAGTACTTGGACTAGATTGTGTACTATTCATCGAGAATACTAAACAACCCATGGTTGTACTAAGGTTTCTTATAGAGGTAACCTAAAGTATAGATGTTCTAATAGAAGGTGTAGACATGGTGCGGTATGTTAAATATGTTAAAACAGAATCATTTGTGCATGAATAGTTGAAAATGAACAGAGGATGACATGGGTACACCCTAAAGGGGGAAGTGGACAAGAGAAATACAAGCGTAAGAGAAAATCAACTGGTGCTATCATATGTATATGGGAACGCTTACACTCCAAACGAGATCTTATAACAGATGGATGGATCTCGAGGCTAATAATAAATAGATATAAGCTGCGGTATCTGAGACCGTGTGAAGAATCATTGGTAGAGACCTTGATGGATGGTGCGATCACTACCCTCGGGAATCTGGTAGTCCAGGATGAAAGATAGTCACGTACGAAAGCAAAAAGTAAAGATTGAGGATCAAAAAAGGTAAAACAGTAATTGTAAAAGATGGATGTGTTACGAAAGTGTCTCAGAATTTGTAAGATCTCGACTCGCTCCCAATAATGTAATACAGGTCAAACGAGGAAATGGACGCGATTATATCAACATTAACGTACCCAATTCCATCAAAGTTATGAGGTTAAGCGTGTTCAGGTGGGAGCAATTTTAGGATGGGTGACCCCCTGAGAAGTATGCAAGAATTCTATATATTCAGACGTAAGACACAAATCAGAGGCTAGAGTAACTTAAGGGAAAACTAGAGTTTATGGAATGGCTATAAACCGCAAGAGGCCGCGTAAGACGATGTAGACTAGGCTGGTGAAGAGACAGAAAGTACATCACAGCTCTAGAACAACGATATGCTTGAACATCGTTTGGAGCTATTTTGTAGTCTAGTTGATAGTGAATATATACATATATATATATATATAGGATGTCCCACGTACAATTATATCGGTGGACATGTGAGTTCCAACAACTTGTGTCACAGTAAGAAAGGTATTAATCACGCTAGGGTACCAAAGATCGAGCGACAATAAGAATAAAAGGTACAACTGTTGCAACGTACTCTACTATTATTTGACTGTAGGTTAAATTGGAGATTTTAGTAGAGAGATATTTGGGAAATAAAGAGGGTAAGTAGATAGAAAATAAAGAGATCAAACTATTAGAAGGAGGTGAAAAGTAAGGAAACCTCAGTAAGTGAAACTCCCGAAAGAAATCACCGGCAAGGCGCGAGACCATATTATATTAGGCCAAAGAGGGATCACAATATTCTCAAGTACCAAAAAAGGAAACCCATAACGGGGAATGAGGACTCGTGTAAGACCTAGTAGTTCGAGTATATTTTCAATTCTCAGGAGAACTAGTGATGGAATGGGCAGTTAATACAGCATCGCCGAGAGGGAAGTTTATTTCCTACCTTAAGGTGAGAAAAATAATCAGAAAAGGTTGTGTTTATCACCTGGTTCGCATACAGTATTTGGAAGCGGAAGCGCCAACCCTTCAGTCAGTTCCCGTAGTTAATGAATTCTCATATATATATCCAGACGAGCTTCCAGGCCTTCCTCCCGAATGAGAGATAGACTTTACCGTAGATGTGCTGCTAGATACCCATATGATATATATTCCTCCATACAGAATGGCATCTGCAGAATTAAAAGAGCTAAAGGAGCAGTTAGAAGACTTACTGGAAAAAGGCTTCATCAGACCGAGTACTTCACCTTGGGGAGCCCCGGTATTATTTGTGTAAAAGAAAGATGGGTTGCTGCAGATGTGTATTGATTACAGGCAGCTGAATAAGGTAACCATTAAGAATAAACACCCCCTTCCCAGGATTGATGATTTATTTGATCAGTTGGAGGGTGCTAAGTGGTTTTCAAAAATAGACTTGCGATTGGGTTATCATCAGGTGCGGGTAAGAGAATCAGATAAACCAAAGACAACATTCTGGACCCAATAAAGCCATTACGAGTTCAGAGTGATGTCTTTTGGCCTGACAAATGCTCCAGCGGTATTCATGGACCTGATAAATCGGGTATTTAGACCATTCTTGGATATGTTCATGATTATATTTATTGATGATATTCTGATTTATTCTCAGTCAGAAGCAGAGCATGCAAATCATCTGAGAGCGGTACTTATAGTACTCTGACACCAGAAACTGTATGCTAAATTTTCCAAATGTGAATTTTGGTTGACTTCTATGGCACTTCTGGGATATATTGTTGGGGTTGATGGTATTAGGGTAGATACACTGAAGATCGAGGCCGTAAAGAACTAGCCTAGGCCGACGACACCTATAGAGGTACGCAGCTTCTTGGGATTAACAAGTTATTATAGGATATCTGTAGAGAAATTTGCTTCAATTTCAGCACTACTGTCAAGATTAACTCAGAAGGGAGTCAAATTCTAGTGGACTCGTGCCTGTCAACGAACCTTTAAGTTATTGAAAGAGAATTTTACTACAACTCCAGTTCTAACTCTTCCAGAGGTACCATATGGGTATGTTATTTATTGTGATGCTTCGGGTGTAGGAATAGGTTGTGTCTTGATGCAGCACGGCCAAGTTATAGCGTACGCTTCCCGGCAGCTTAAAAAATATGAAAGAAGGGATAGGTAATGGGCATACTTAAAAGGACAACAATAAGAGGAACCCTTCTGAAGTATGAAGACACCGTATGAGGTTAGTTCAACATTCGAGGACAAATGTTCAAAAGGGGGGAAGAATGTTATAACCCGTATTTTGCACATTAGGGCATTTCGGGATAACGGTAATAAGTCAAGGGCAAGGCTATGGTTGATCTTGTTGGATACAAAATTCTTATGACTAAATTGGAATTTCAACTTGGAAATATTAGAAAAAGTAAGGGGCAAAAATTGGTATTTCTCATAGAGGATGTTATATCCCGTATTTTATACGGTTGGATGTTTTAAGGTAGCCGTGGTAAAGTTAAGGGAATGAACATCTTCCAAAATTTATTTAATATACAAGTTGGATATGAATATTATTTATGATCATTAATAGTGTGGAAATATTGGAAAAGGCAAAGGGCAAAAAGGAAAATTCACAAAGTGGCCTATGGTAATATTGTGGAAGGCTAGGGGTAAAATGGGAATTTCACAAAGTCTTCAAGAAGACTCATGTGGGACCCACATTCCACATGGCATCCCATGATTGGAGAAAAGGGGTGTGTTGGACCAATGAAACCTTGACATGTGTCACCACTTAGATCTTGACATTTGTCACCACTTAGGGCTTGACACGTGTCACCACTTAGGGGATGACATGTGTCACCCCTAAAGTTGTATATATATATATGAGTCTTATGACTCATTAATTTCCACACTCATCTAGAGTGTTCAAGAGCAAGAAAAACGAAATGGCACGAAAAAAAAAAAGAAGAGAAGAGAAGAGAAATTAAGGTAGAAAGAAGGAAAGAGCTACGGTTTTGGGAGGAGAAAAAGGTAAGTTCTCCAATTCCGTTCCAAGAATTAATTATATGAGCTATAGCATGATGTTATGAAGATTTTATTAATGAAATTTTATGGTTTGAAGAAGCCCAAAACGTTACCAAACAGCCAATAAGTTTCAGCTGCGCTAAAGGAAATTTCGAGGCAAGTTTTGGCGAGTTTTGGTGAATTTCGGGAAAGGTAAAGTTTTCTGTTTTGAACTGGAATTTATGATGATGTTATGAAGTATATTATATGTCTTAAAATATTCTGGAAGTGGAAAAAATGTATAAGGATGTTTGACGTTGGAAACAAACTAAATGGAAGTCGTAGTAGTTAAATCGAAGTCGCGTAGTGTGTTGTTGTTGTGGTGCTGCAGTTTGGTGGTGGTTTAATTGCGTGTTGCAGGGATGTAAAGTACTCAAAAATGGATGTGGGTGCTTCTGGTTTCAGCCACACAACCCTCCGTTTGGTATGACTACATATTTTACGAAATAAAGGTTAAAAACTCTATTTTGGTACCGTAGTTTGGAATGAGTTGTATAGAGCTTGTATTGTGTAAAGTTGAAGTGATTTAATTGTATACATACTGATGGATGTTGATGTTGGTATGGTTGTTGACATGGTGGCCGAGTTGAAAACTCGGGGATGTTCAAGTTACAGGGGAGATGCTGCCCGATTTTTGGTAGATTCGGAGCTAGTAATAAACTAGTCGAGAGACATAGATAAGGAAATGATTCCTATGGTTACTTGGGTGTAGAGTTGGAAATTGGAAAGTTAAAGTTTTGTTAACCTTAGTATTAATTTCATGTTAAATAGGTTCAAGAGACGACGAGGCGAGCATAGTTAAGAGTAATCCGTAAGAGGTACGTAAAGCGAACCTTTCTTTCTTTTGGCATGTCTTTGTCATAAGTACGTAAAGCTTATACTTTCTCTTCTTTTGGCATGTATTTGTTATAAGTATGTAAAACCTTTCTTTCTTTTGGCATGTTTTTGACATAAGTATGTAAAGCATATTCTTTCGATTTTCATGTTTTGACATAAGTATGTAAAGCTAATCTTTGTTTTGGTATGGTATTTATGAAACAAAAATATGACTTTTATATAAATTCAAAGATGTTCCTATTCCTAGAGCCATTAGGATGGCCAATTACTTGATTTCCAAAAGGTATTTTATTATGCTTCGATACGTCTATATGATTCCAGAAGATTTATTCTGATATAATCCAGGGTAACTTTCGAAAGGTACTTGACATGAGTCTCGTCTCAATTTTTAAATGATAGCTCATTCTGATTATTCCATTGAGTCTTAAATATGATTTAAATTCCATATAGTTTCTCACTACTCCACTCGTGGATGCCTCAATGCTTCCTTCACTGATCCTGGGCCAGGATATGTTATCATGCATACTTCTCTGCATTGTTCGCCGTGTCCCGACGTGAGGGGGCAGGTATGACATGTACATGAAGTGGTAAATGTTATGCCACGGAGTTATGCTGTGCCATGTACATATATGTTTGTGATATGATATGATTTGATATGGCCATCTGATATGATATGATTTGTTATGGAGATATTCCCTACTCTGGTGTTATGCTGTGCCATGGCGCCGATGATGGGAGGGCGACCACACTTTGTTCACCGAGTCCCATAATGGGGCCGGATATGACATATGTTTTTCTGCATACATTATCTGAGGTTTTGATCAGCATTTGATATCTCCGGACATTTTTCTCAATTTTGTACATTCTATTGCGGTAATGACTTTACTTATTACAACCCATTATATGTGGTTTGATAAGCATTTGATATTTCTGGATATTTTGCTCATTTTTGCACTTTCTGCTCTGGAAATAACTTTACTTATTACAGTTCATGCTCTACATACTCGATACATTTTCCGTACTGACCCCCTTTCTTCGGGGGCTGTGTTACATGCCCGCAGATACAGATAATTGGTTTGCTGATCCGCTCGCTTAGGACATCTACCATGTTGGTCGACAGTGCTCCTTTGTCCGGAGCCCTATTCTGGTACTGACACTTTCTGTTGTATATATATATATATGTTGTTCAGGGGTACGGCGGGGCCCTGTCCCGTCATATGACTAGGATATCATTCCGTAGAGATCTGTAGACATAAGATGTGGGTTTTGTATATATGTTTTGGGTTTTGTTTTGTGTTTCGTGATGGCCTATCGGCCCTCGTGCATTATATCTGTTTAGAGATCCCTTCTAATCATTACCTATGTTTATTCGATTAATGTACTAAGTGGGGCTAAGGGTACGTATGGGTGCCCAACTCGGGTACCAGTCATGGCCTACGGAGTTGGGTCGTGACAGTTATGAATGATAAGTATGTGATATTTGGAATTCAATCCATTCATAAAGCCCAGAATATAAGTCAAAACTCTCATTTACTTTTTGATGTTAGAACTCCTGCAATAGCGGGGTTGTTGCCTTTAAGTCTTCTATGTGATGAAAAGTATTACATGTAAAGCCTATCTCTTCTTTCTTTTAGAATGACTAGTTTTAAGTAAAATGATATATGATATGGGTTTAGAGTAATTCCATTTATGAGCTCTAAGTGTAACTCGTGACTTGTAGTCACTTCTGAACATTAAGAGTCTGAAAGTAGTCAAACTACTATTCTCGAGCCTGCTATATAAGGAATAGTAAGTGAAGGTATTATCTCTTCTTTTTAGAGGCTCTGAAATGATAAATGTATCTGATTGCATAAGTTGAGTCTTTGACTAGATAAATTGTGTTTCTGATTGTATAGACTATATTTCTGATTGCATAAATTGTGTGGCATTATCTTGATGAATGTCTGTGATGCATGAAGCCCCAACTGATGTAAGCCCTAATGACATCTAAAGGGGTACCTCAGATAATTACTCCCCTAGTCTTCAGGTGATGGTTCACTTGACTATTTCATCGAGTCTCAAATAATGACTTAGTTGCATATGGTTTCTCACTACTCTACTTGTGTATACTATAACCCATCCTTCCTCGAGTCCCACATGGGCCGGGAACGTTATCGTGCGCAGTTTTACTACTTCTTTCACCATATCCTGGGCCGAATGTGTACAGTTCCACGCATGAGGAGACGATTCCATACGTGAGGTGTGATATATGTTATATTTTATGACAATATAATTATTCATAGAGTCCCGGGCCAGCTCTAATATGATGGTATATGTGGCGAAATAAGGAAGGAACATCGAGTCCCTCCTTAGAGGGTCATATACAGTATGTATATTATGATGGTATACTATAGATGTACACCACTCCATTCACCGAGTCCCTCACTAAAGGGTCTGATACTTTATGTAGGTATGCATATGAGATTAGAGTGATACATTTGTGACCCCGAGCCCCATAATGAACTGGATGTAATACGATGACATATACAATAAGCTTATACCATATACAATGATATGATGCCGTATACGATAATATGATGACATAAAATATATGATGATACGATAACATGCGAATGTGATGAAATGATTATGACACCGAGTTCACTAGAGAGTCGGGCACAGTATACAATGATGTATATGATTACATGTCCTAAGGTGCAGGTACAGTAATTCATTAAATTATTATACTTGTCCCCTGCATCCCTATTTTAGTTATGGTCTCAATTATGATGTGTTATGTTTTACATACTCAGTACATCTATCGTACTGACTCCCCTTTTCTTGGGGGGCTTCATTTCATGCCCGCATGTACATGTGTTCATTTTGGAGATCCGTCAGCTTAGGATTTCCTCTTATCTATGTTGGAAGTGCTCCACTGTTCTGGAGCTTAATTTTTGATACTGGTCATGTAATATGTATATATTTGTATATTCAAGGGTACGGCAGGGGCCCTGTCCCGCCATATGATGCAGTTATTACTCTTAAAGGCCTGTAGACATGTGTATGTGGGTTATTTGTAAGTTCGTTTCAATTTTGCTCATACAACATATTGTAAATATTTTTATGGTATGGCAGCCTCGTCGGCTCGTGTGCCCTTTCCTGTTATGATACAGGTGAATGAGGCTACAGATTTATGAACAAAAAGTTTTGACCTATTGGAGTTTGTGTATAGTGTCACATCACACACGGTTCAAATTAAGTGTAGCTGATAGGTATGTATACGGGGGTCCAAGTCAGACCCCAGTCGCAGCCTACGGGGTTGGGTCATGATAGAAGTGGTATCAGAGCAGTTCGTCCTTGGAATGTCTATAGGCCGTGTCTAGTAGAGTCTTGTTTATCAGTGTGTTGTGCACCACATCTATAGACATGAGGCTATATGACATTTAGGATGTTACTTTCTTTCATATCTAAGATCGTGCGATAGAGCTGAGTCATAGAGAATGAAATCCCTGATACTAACTTGCGATATCAGCAGAAGGACAATATCGATAGAAGAAAGTAACTGACGATATTGGAAGTTACAAAGCATGCAGGTAAGCAACAGCACGAAAGACAAATGGCAGGTAAGGTGTTTCAATAAGATTGATATATAAAGTTGAAAAAAATGAAAGGAAAAGTATACCGGAAAGTGTAACAGGTGCAGTTTGAGTGGACATACGAGGTAAGTCCCTTTCCATACTGTTAATTATGGGCGCCCTGTATGGCTGCGATATGAGATGATATGAATATATATGTGTTCCCTGTGTGGCTGCGATATGATACGATACAAATATATATATATATATATATATATATATATATATATATATATATATATATATATATATATATATATATATATATGTGCCCTGTGAGGCATTGCTGGTATTTTCTGTGTGCAAGTATTGAGATAGTAAGAAATACAGAGAAAACTTTGCCCAAAGTTTCCTAGAAATAAGAAGAGAATAAGATACAAGGTTGTAGTATGTCTTGAAAGGTTCTGCCCACAACAATAATGAGATTTGATTAAACTACGAGTGTGGATGAACCCGAGAAATGAGTTAATTGCTAAATTAATGGCAATAAAAACTAGGAGGTCGATACAGGTATAGTAGAACAAAGTTGGAAAGGACCTATAAGCCAAAGAAGATGACTTAGAGAAAACTGATAGATCGGGATAAAATGATATAGTAAGACATCGCCTGAATTGATACATAGGGATAAACTATGACGAGTTATAGTTGAAAGAAGTAACAGTATGATTACAACAAGAGTACAAGGGAAAAAGGATTATGACGAAAATGAAGTGTTAATAAGACAGCTTTTGAAACATTAAGGATAAGACTAACTAAGAAGGGTAAGTAGCCCATAGTAAGAATCGTGAAGAAGGTCAAGCAGTGTTATACTGTGGGACTGAATGTAAACAAGGTACTGTGTGAATATAACAAAAACCGTTACGAGAATAAGTAAAGCTTAGTAAGAAAATAACTAGAAGGTATGACGCGGTCAATGTGAATGGAATGTAAAGATAGGTGTAAAACGGAAAAGCAAGCTATGGAGCAAATAAGGAAAGGTTATGTGATGACGAAAAAGATAGCTTGTGCAAGGAAATAAAGAGTAATTTGGAATTCCTTGCGCCTAACCAAAAATTCATATGATCTGGAGGAATAATAGAGAAGTTCTAATGGAGACACTCAAGATAGATGTGATTAATTAAGTGTGAGTATCGAACAAAAAGAGAATTAAACAGTTACGAACTGAAAGTATAGTACGATGAAAAGGTGATAAGATAAGGCCACTACTACAACAAAGTTGATGGTTTTAAGCAGGATTAGAAATGCGCCTTAAGCACATGACAAAGATGAAAGCTCAGGAGACATAAGGAAGTATTGTGTATACGTGACTTCACCTTGATGATTAGTGAGATGTGCAAGGAGAGGGAATGTTGATTTGCAGAACAACTACTGTATTATGAGGTTATTAGAAGAATAAGTGGTATCTACTGGAATAAGGTTCGTATAATGACGGAGCTTGAAATACGAATCATCAAAGTATAAGTACTCTCGAGGGGAGAATTTGAACCAATTATGAGCCGTGCTAATTACTGATTGGGATGAATGGAATATGGCTTTGAATGCACTAATACATTATAGATATTACCCGAGTATCAACCATTAGATGGGATTTTATACGATACATTGTGAATACTAAATAACCCTATGATTATGCTAGGGTTTCCTATAAAGGCAACCTAACATATGGATGATTTAACAGAAAATGTAGATATGGTGCGGCACGTTAAATATGTTGGAGTAGAATCATTCACGTATGAATAGTTGAAACTAAATGGAGGATGACATGGGTACACCTAAAAGGGGGAAGTGGACAAGAGAAATACAAGTGTAAGAGAAAATCAACTGACGCTATCGTATATAAATGGGAACACTTAAACTTCAAATGAGACCCCATAAAGGATGGACGCGATCATACCCACACTAATGCATTGGATTCCGTCAAAACTCTGAAGTTAAGCATGCTTGGGTGAGAGTAGCGCTGGGATGGGTGACCCCCTAGAAAGTGAAAAAGGGAACGAAACAAGTATAACAAAAAGAGATTGTAAATGCGTGTTAGTACAATGACATATATAGAACAGAGTAAGCCAACAACAGAAAAGATTATGACTAAATTAGAACGCACCTCGTGCAAATGGCAGAAGAATAATTGTGCAGCCTACGAGCATTGGCATACTAAGAGTAAGATCAAGTGATTACTCGATAAAAAGAAATCAGTAATAGCAATGTGATTGCCATACTTAGAATTTATTCAACGAAAGTGTAAGATGGTTCGAGGGAGAACTATTAAGCTATAATTGGTATTAAGGACAAAAGCCATGGCGGAGCCCTGACCTCGACTGAAGGAGGTGAGCCGCTAGTATAGCGACGCTAAGGCATTTTCTGAATTGCTCTAAGTACCTACACACATTTATGTAAGAACTATTACATAATGTATGGTAATAAAACTGGAAAAAGAGGAGTTGGATAGCATACCTAAAGTGTTACAAGTTGGATTAAGAGGAGTTGTATAATAGCTTAAACGAAGTGGAGCATCAAAGGCTTGATAGTTTGTTACAGGGGATGGGAATCCCAACTCAAAAATGGAAGGCAATTAAGGTAGGTTATAGTGCAAGCTGACCTCGCACTCTATGAAAGTATAAGTTTATATGGGTTATGATAGAAAAAGCTGCCTATGAGTGGGACCTACCATCCGGTTTGAAACAATACATTCAGTTTTCACAGATCAATGCTCCGCAAGTATATAAACGACCCTCCCAGAATATTTCTCGTGGAGGAGGTCTATGTAATAGGGAGTTATCCTATGAGGGGCAACCTATTGCCATCCTGGATCGGCAGATTAAAAGGGTTGAGAACTAAGGACGTAGCTTTTGTTAAGGTGTTGTGGCAGAATAAGAATCATGAAGAAAATACTTCTGTAAGCTGAAGAGGACATGAAACATAGGTATCCATACCTATTCCCAATGTCTACAGGTAAACCCCCACTCCTGGAACTCATATATTAATTACTTGGATGAAAATGTATGTTATTGCAATAGAAAGGAATCTCCCTACAATTTGTATAAAGTCTTAAGGGAAGTTTTATTCAACATTCGGGGACGAATGTTCTAAAGGGGGGAAGGATGTTACACCCCACACTCTCGAGCTAAGAATGTCTCTTAAGTTCCTTAGACATTATTATGTGAGCCGGATAAGTTACGACACTATCAAATGACTTTAAGAAAGGGAGAATGTGTTACCCCATAGTAGAGAAGGTTGGAAATAGAGTCAAAAGAATCCAGAAGGAATTGGAGGCCAAATAATGAGTCGTAGGACTCGATTTACCTACGTAAGCTACCAACTTAGAGGTCTTACATACTTGAGCTACTTGAGGACAAACTAAGCTTATGTATCATGGATTAAATAGGCTCATAAAATAAGATGAGATTACAAAACTACGAGAAAGGGGAAAAGATGACACGTGGCAGCCAATGGAGGAATGACACGTGGCAGAGCCTCAATAAAGAAGGTGACATACCTGTTTGGGGTCAAATAGGTGATCCACCTATTTGGGGGAGGTGGGCTGCAATGCCACATGGCAGCCCCTCCTTCAATGCATGGATACGGTGGCCCAATAGGGGCTGGACACGTGTCCCCCTTAGGGGATGACACATTTCACCTCTTGGGACCACATATATGTATGTATATGTAACATATACTTCAGTTCCTGCACCTAAATCTGCAGCAAAACAAAGAAAATAAACCCTAAACTTGGAAAGAAAAGTGTGGCGGCTAGGAGGAAAAAAATAGGTAAGTCCCAATTTCGTTCCATAAGTTAATTATACAGAATATAAAACGAAGATAAGGAGGTATTAGAAGTATAAAATCATGACTTGGTGCAGCCAATACGGACAGCAAAAGGTCCACACAGTTTCAGCGCGACTAGAGAAGTTCCAAGGCGAGTTTTGGCGAGTTTTGGCTAATTTCGGGTATGGTAAGACTTATACTTTAAATTTGGACTTTATGGGGTTGTTATGTAGAGTATTATATACCTTTTATACTGCTGGAAATAGAAAAAAGGTCATGGAAATGCTCGACAATAGAAACAATCAAAAGTGAAGTCGTCGTAGTTAAATTGTAGTCGAAATGGGGTGTTGTGCGTGTGGGTTGATGCTGCAGGTGTGTGGTGATGTGTTACAGGGACTAAATGTATTTTAAAAGGGTTGTGGGTTCTTCTGGTTTCAGACACACAACCCCTCATTTCGTATAATTAAAGGTTTTGCGAAACAAAGACTAGAAACCCTATTTTGGTATTACAATTTTCAGCAAGTTGGGTGGAGTTTATATTGTGTGATGTTGCCATGTTTTACTTGTATATGATCTGTAGGTTGGCTGTAGTAATTAGGTATGTTATTGGGAATTTGGATAGGGCATATTATACGGGAGATGCTGTCCAATTTCAGGTAACTCTTTAAACAAGTTAAGGAACTACTCGAAGAGGCGAACGAGGAAAAGAGTTATGTGAATACTAAGGTGCAACCGAAGGAGCTGAAAAGTTTAAGGTTGTTGATACTCTCCTTGCTTACATGTTAAATAGTTTTGGAGGAAGACGTCGTGGACATGATTAAGAGAAGTCCATATGAGGTATGTGAAGCTTTCTTTTAGTGTGTTTTTGGAATAAATATGTAGAGCTATCTTTCTTTTCTTTTGACATGTCTAAGATGTAAGTTATGAATAATATGTATGTGATATTTGGGATCAATCCATTCATAAAGCCCTAGATATATGTCAAAACTCTCATTTACCTTTTGATGTAAGAACTCCTACAATAGCGGGGTTGTTGCCTTTAAGTCTTTCATGTGATGAAAAGTAGTACATGTAAAGCCTATCTCTTCTTTCCTTTAGAATGATTAATTTTAAGTAAAATGATATATGATATGGGTTTAGAGTAATTCCATTTATGAGCTCTGAGTGTAACTCGTGACTTGGAGTTACTTCTGAACATTAGGAGTCTGAAAGTAGTCAAACTACTATTCTCGAGCTTGCTATATAATGAATAGTAAGTGGAGGTATCAGCTCCCCTATTTAAAGGCTCTTAAATGATAAATGCATGTGATTGCATAAGTTGAGTCTTTGACTAGATAAATTGTGTTTCTGATTTCATAGACTATATTTCTGATTGAATAAATTATGTGGCATTATCTTGATGCATGCCTGTGATCCATGAAGCCCCAACTGATGTAAGCCCTAATGACATCTAAAGGGGTACCTCAGATAATTACTTCCCTGGTCTTCAGGTGACGGTTCACTTGACTATTTCATCGAGTCTTAAATAATGACTTAGTTGCATATGGTTTCTCACTACTCTACTTGTGCATACTGTAACCCATCTTTCCTCGAGTCCCATGATGGGCCAGGAACGTTTTCGTGCATAGTTTTACTACTTCTTTCATCGCGTCCCGGGCCGGATGTGTACTGTTCCACGCACGAGGAGACGATTCCGTATGTGAGGTGTTATATATGTTATATATTATGACGATACGATTATTCACTGAGTCCCGGGCTGACTGTAATATGATGGTATATGTGGCAAAATAAGGAAGGAACATCGAGGACCGGATACATTATGTATATTATAATGGTACGCTATAGACGTACACCACTCCATTCACCGAGTCCCTCACTAAAGGGATGGATACTTTATATAGGCATGCATATGAGATTAGAGTGATACATTTGTGACCCCGAGCCCCATAATAAGCCGGATGTAATATGATGACATATACGATAATATTATACCATATACGATGATATAATGACATGTGAATGTGATGAAATGATTATGACACTGAGTTCACTAGAGGGTCGGGCACAGTATACGATGATGTATATGATTAGGTGTCCTAAGGTGCAGGTACAGTAATTCATTAAATTATTATACTTGTCCCCTGCATCTCTATTTCAGTAATGGACTCAGTTATGATGTGTTATGCTTTACATACTCATTACATATATCGTACTGACTCCCCTTTTCTCGGGGGGGGGGGGGGGCTGTGTTTCATGCCTGCAGGTACATGTGTTCATTTTAGAGATCCGTCAGTGTAGGATTTCGTCTCAGCTATATTAGAAGTGCTCCACTATTCTGGAGACTAATTTCTGACACTGGTCATGTAATATGTATATATTTGTATATTCAGGGGTACAACGGGGGCCCTGTCCCGCCATATGATACAATTATTACTCTTAAAGGTCTGTAGACATATGTATGTGGGTTATTTGTAAGTTTGTTTCAATTGTGGTCATACGACATATTCCAAATATTTTTGTGGTATGACAACCTAATCGGCTCACGTGCCCATTCCTGTTATGATCCAAGTGAATAAGGCTACATATTTATGAAAAAAAAAGTTTTGACCCATTAGAGTTTGTGTATAGTGTCACATCACACATGGTTCAACTTAAGTGTAGCTGATAGTTATGTATACAGGGGTCTAGGTCGGACCCCAATTATGTCCTATGGGGTTAGATCATGACAGATGCTATCGTAACATATAGGCACAACTGTTTACACATACATATACAACTCACATACATGTCTACGTTGTAAGAGTAAAAAGAAACAGAAACATATGGCGGAGTAGGGCCCCCGCCATACCCCTGAATAAATAACTATATACATTATACGATCATCACCAAAAGTTAGGCTCTGGAATAGTGGAGAACTTCTGACATAGCTGAGTGCGAGTCCTAAGCTAGAGGATCTCCAAAGTAAGTATCTGTACCTGCGGGCATGAAACGCAGCCTCCCCTCCCACCAAAGAGAGGGAGGTCAGTACGATGTATATACTGAGTATGTAAATTATAACACATCATAGGTGAGACCAAAAATGAAACAAGGATGCAGGGGACAAGTATAGCAATTAACAAATTAATGTACCTGCACCTTAGGACACGTAGTCATATACATCATCATACGCTATGCCTGGCTCGCTAAGGAACTCGATATCATAATTATTTCATCATATTACCATATCGCCATATCATCATCCCCTCTCATTATGTATATTATTTTATCTGGTCATCGTATACGGCATCATATCGTCATATACGACATAATCTTATCGTATATGTAATCATAGTACATCCGGTCCAATATGGGGCTCAGGATCACAAGTGTATCCCTATATTTTCTTATGCATCCCTACGTAAGTATTCGGCCCTTTAGTGAGGGACTCGGTTAAAGAGCAGTGTATATAACATACCGTACTCGGCCCCTTTATAGGACTCGGTGCCATTATCACATAGTAAAATATACTGAGAAACATTCGGCCTAATCCATAATTTAAAATAATACCGAGGAATGTACGGCTCGATCTACATTTTCATCATATCATCATATATATATATATCCGGCCCGGGATTCGGTGAATAACTTCATCACATACGGCATCATCATATGCTTCAAATTCATCGTATACAGTATTTCATCGTCATAGATTTTTTGTATATTTTATTGCTAATTTATTTTTAGGTATACTTCATACATATATATATATATAGCCGACCCGGGACTCGATGAAGGAGTAATAAAGCTACGCATGATAGCGTTCTTGGCCCATCATGGGATTCGGTAAAAGAAGGGTTACCGTATGTATGAATAGAGTAGTGAGAAACCATATGCAACTAGGTCATCTCCTGAGACTCAATGAAATAGTCAAGTGAATCATCACTTGAAGACCAGGGAAGTAATTCTCCGAGGTACCCTTTAGACGTTATTAGGGATTTCATCAATTAGGGCCTCAGGAACCACAGGAATGTACCAAGATAATGCCACAAAGTTAATGCAATCAAAGACATAATTTACACAATCAGACACATAGCTTATGCAATCAGATATACAACTTATGCAATCAAAGACATTTATCCTCTCAGAGCCTTTTAAAATAGGAGCTTATATTACCACTTACTATTCAACATAAAGGTTGCTCGAGAGTAGTAATCTAACTACTTTAGGACCCTTAGTATTCAGAGGTGACTATGAGTCATGAATTACGTCCAGAACCTCTAAATGGAATTATCTCTAAACTCATATCAGACATCATTTTCCTTACCTTAAGCCCCTTTCAAAGAAAGAAATAGGCAAGCCTTATATGTACTACTTATCATATTATAGAAAACTTGAAAGGCGAGGACTCCACTTATTGCAGGAGTTCTAACATCCAGAAGTGAACAAGGGTATTGACTCCTACTCAACTCTTTATGAATGGAATGACTCCCAAATTTTGTATATATATAACTTAAGGCTAAGACATGCCAAAAGGAAAGAAAGGGTAAACTTCACATACCTTTTGTGGATTAATTGTAATACAGCTCGCCCCGTTACCTCCTTGTCCTAATAACATAAGAGTAATACTGAGGTTAATGACCTTTCGCTTTCCTATTTCCAACTCTACAATAAAGTACCCATAGGAATCATTTCCTTATCCAATACCCTCTACTAATTTGTTACTAGTTCCAAAGTTACCGAAAATCGAGCAGCATCTCCCCTATAACTTTAACATCCCTGAGATTTCACTCGGCCAAAATATCAACAACCATACCAAAAACACCAACCAGCAGAATATATATAAATAAATCACTTCAACATTATCCTATACAACTCCAAACAACTAGCTCAAAACTACGATACCAAAATAGAGTTTTTAACCTTTATTACGTAAAACCTTTATCCATACTAAATGGGGGGTCATGTGTCTGAAACTAGAAGTTAAAAAACCCATTTTAGAACACTTTACATCTCTGCAACACTCCATCCAACCATCTTCAACCGCAGCACCACAATCTCAACACACTACTCGACTTCGATTTAACTACGATGACTTCAATTTAGTTTGTTCCTAACGTCAACCATCCTTATGCAATTTTTCCACTTCCAACCTTGTTTAAGACATGTAATATACCTTATAAAATCATCACAAATTCTAATTTGAAAGGGAAAACCTTACCTTTCACGAAACTCGCCAAACTTGCCAAAACTTCCCTCGGAAGTTCCGTTAGCGCGACTAAAACTTTATGGCTGATTGCTAACGTTTTGGTGCTTATCCAAACCATAAATTTACATTACTAACATATTAATAACATCGTGTTATACCCTAGATAATTAATGCACAAAACGAATTGGAGGCTTAACTTTCTTTCTCCTTGGCTGAACCAACTCTATCTCTAGTTCTAGATTTTTCTTCTCTTCTTTCTTTCTCTAGAAGTCTCTTGAAATAGGAAGATAAATGACTTTATTGTAGATAAGAATGAGTCATAACATATATATATAGGCTACTTTAGGGGGGTGACACATGTCAACCCCTAAGTGGTGACATGTGTCAACCCCTAAGTAGTGACACATGTTAAGCCCTAAGTTGTGACACATGTTAAGCCCTCATTGGTCCAACACATCCATTCCTCCTACCATAGAATGCCATGTGGCAGGTGGGAGTCCACCCCCTTTATCCATTTACTGTCACGTGGCACTCTCCCTTGCTACCACGTGACACTCTCTCATGCTTCCATGTGTCACTCTCTTTTCCTCCTCGTGGGTTCGTAATCTCGTCTTACTTTATAAACCTATGTAATCCTTGCTACATAATCTTGGTATGTAATCAAGTAGATTAAATATGTAAGATTTTCATATTGGTAGCTTACATAAGTAAGTTAAGTTCTACGACTCATTATTTAGTATGTAACTTCTTCCGAATTCTTACAACGCTATTTCCAATCTTCCCTATCATGATGCATAACATTATCCCTTTCTTAGCGTTGTTTGATTGCATTATGGACTATCCGGATCCTATGGTAAATTCTAAGAAGCTTGAGAAACTTTAAGAAACTTAAGAATCCTTACAAAAACTTAAGAACCTTTCAAGATACTTAAGAAGCTTAAGAACCTTCCAAGGTACAAAAGTACGGGGTGTAACACTATCATCTCAGATCGAGGTACTCATTTTACATTTTAATTTTGGAGATTTTTCCAAAAGGGTCTTGGTACTCAAGTGAAGCTTAGTATAACTTTTTACCCACCGATGGATGTTCAGGCCTAGCGTACCATTCAGATATTAGAGGGCATGTGTTATCCATTTCAGGGATATTCGGGATGATTATTTGCCATTTATAGAGTTTGCCTATAATAACAGTTATCATTTCAGCATTCAGATGGCTCCATTTGAGGCCTTATATGGTAGGCAGTCTAGGTCTCCTATCAGTCAGTTCAAGGATGGGGAACTTTCTTTGATAGGACATGAGTTGGTATTTAAGGCTATGGAGAAGTTCAGACTCATTAGAGAGAGATTAAAGATAACCCAAAGTCAACAAAAGTCCTATTCGGATGTGAGGAGAAGGGAACTTGAGTTTGAAATTAATGACTGGATTTATTTGAAAATTTCACCCATGAAGGGTGTCATGCATTTTGGTAAGAAAGGGAAGCTTAGTCCCCATTATTTTGGCCCTTATCAAATTTTGAGGCGGATTGGCAAGGTGGCTTATGAGTTAGATTTGTCTTCTGATTTGGCATAAGTGTATGTAGTGTTTCATGAGTCCTTATTAAGGAAGATTGTTTTTTACCCTAGTTCTATTGTGCCATTGGACAACATTTAGGTAACGGAGGTCCCGATTTAGATCTTGGACCAACAAATTTGAAAGTTGAGAAATAGGAAAATAACTTTAGTTAAAATGTTATGGAGGAAACAAGAGGTTAAGGGTGATACATGTGAAGACGAAGCCGATATGATGTCATGATAACCTCATCTCTTTCCATCTGTGCCTAGTTGAGGTATTTAGTTCCTTCATGAGCCGTTTAACCCAAACTATGTGTTTCTGTCATTCTTATGTTGTCATATGCTTTCATGATCTTGGAATGAGTTTTAAAGTGATGTTTTCGCTTGAGATAAAACATTTCATGTTTTATTCAATTTAGAGATGTTTAGCATTCATGTTGGGATGCTATATTCCTTTTGTATTGCATTCATACTAGTTTGATCCCATTCGAGGATAAATATTCACAAGGGGGAGATATTGGAAGGCCACGAAAGTTAAAAAGTCACAAATGAGATTCAAAAGAAGTTCCAAGAAAAAATCTCTATTTTGGTATTAGGTAGCCACCATGAGCCATGGTCCTCAGTATGGTCCATATAGGCGATTGTAGTGAACGTTCCAAAACTAAGGATTCTGTAAGGAAAGTTCCACAATAGGTACCACAGTCTTAGTGAGCACCACGAGCCGTGGTACTCTCTGTGGTGGACACCCACCTATAAACATATAGTCCCCTCACCATGAACGACCACCAAGGTTGTATTGCCCATCACTGACCATGGTGGGTCTTATAGTGGGAGACCTTTCAAAGATACTCGTCCTTAAGATTAAGCCCCTCACCACAACCCCTACACGATGGACCGTACTGTCCTTTACGGAGACCCAAAGGGTGAGTTTATGGAGGTTACCTTCTAGAACTAAGTAATAAGCATTAGGCATTTTGAGCGAACACTTATAAAACTAGAAGAAATTTTCTTTTTACTTTAATTTAAGCTTCACTCATTAGATTGAGTAATACTATTATTGTCTCTGCGTACGAGATCCTGCATATCCCTTTTTTCCTCGATTTTAAGGCATAGACCACGATCACCACCATGAACCATGGTTAAATTCACAGACCATGGTGGGTCCTTCATGAAACACAATTTCCATTTTTTATATGAGGTTATTTTGGTCTTTCCCTATATTTTATTAATAAATGTGGATGGTTTTTGGGACTATATCCTCACCTATTCACTACCCTAAGCTCTTCTAACCCTCTCATTATCTCCCAACACTCCAAATCATAATCTTCTCTCCTAAAGAGTGCACTCCAAGTCTTTTTCTTTCTCATGTTAATTCAAAGGGTTTCTTCAAGAACAAGTTTCAAATCTCTTCAATCTAGGGCTTCCAGGGATTAAGGTATGTGGAAATTCATCCTAGGGCCTTTTCACCCATGGAATCCTATGTTTTCTCTCAAAAATTCTCTTATGATTTATTCTTATAAAGCCCTAATTTCATGATTTGTTTTGAGTCTTCTTAATTATGATATATTTTGATGGTATTAGCCTAATTATAAATAATTCATATTACATTGCATGATTTAAGATGAATTTCAATGACCTATGCTATATCTAGTTTGAAGTATGATTTATGATTTATGAGTTATGATCATGATTTGCAAGTTATTTTAATGAAAGCTTTATGAATGAAGTTCAAAGATGTTTTTAAGTAAGAAGTTATGAAAGATTATTCAATGATGCTATAAGCAAAGAAGTTATGGGGCAATAAGGATCATTCTTGTACAATCATGTTAAAGAAGTTAAACGTTGTGATGGAAAATTCCTCATACATTCATGATGAATTTAATAGATGAGCTATTCTTATATTATTATATAAATATGGATTGATATCTACTATTATCTTTCCTAATAATGTTAAAGAATATGTTTTCAAAAGTTCCATTGGGATAATGACTTAGCACCAAGATGACTTTAAGGTGGAGCTCGATCCAGTAGCCATTATATCTACCTAAGAGAATCCTAGTAGCAATATTTAGTCCCTAACTACATTGCCTGCATAGGTTTAAAGATACTAATATGGCGAAACTAGTGGATAAATATGTAGCACAATTAAGGAGATGAGTAAGAGCAAGAAGTCTACCATGGCAAGGTAGTCTTCCCCTTTCGATTTGGGGTTCATCAGATTCCATGTAATATCTTGCATGGTGTTATATGTCGTTTAAATGTCTATCCCACACAAGTTAAAGAAAAGTTATAAATCTCTCATAATGATGATGTTTTGATACATTCACCAATGAGTTTAATGTTTTAATATTTTCATGGATTTACTCATGTTTTAAAGATATTGGTCTTAGATCCCATTATTTATATTGATTATGTCCTAAGCTTATTGTTCATGCATATTCTCACATAATTATTGTATTTCATATACTAACACATAATTTTTGCCTACATTGTATCATCATGTAGGGTTCGGCAATCACACTCATCCTCCCATTCATGGCTAGAGCTTGTTAGAGTGTAACTTGTTGGTGAGTTCTAATCTCTTGAGGATGTAACATTTTACTTTCATGTTGTCATTTGAATATTTCATTACTCCTATGTTGTCATGGGTGAGTTTGGACCTTTTCTTATACACTCATTGAGTTAGTAGATCCATGTTATATATTTTTGGAGTCTATGTTATCATTTTTTCTAATTTAAAAATTATGTTCCTTTTATTGAGACGATGCTTCTATATTTGATTTAGCTTTATTTGATCTCTTAACCTTATGTATCCTTATGAATGATATGCTAAGAGGCTTGGTTGGGGTCCTTCGTGATTCTATTCGCTATGTGATGGCTAGGCCCTAGTTTAGATCGTGATACAAACCAACTTTTCTTCTAAACAAAAATAAACCTTTCAAAGCTGATGGAACCACCAAAATTTCCATACAACGATTGAATCTCTGAATATTGACTAAAGTCAATGCTTTTACACTTTAAACGTCTAAAAAGAGAGAAACTCACACAAAGCTCACCTAACTACCTCAAGGAGTGTACCTCCCATGCCAATATCACTCATGGGCTATAAGAAGATATGGGAAGGAAATGACCTTGGAGGTCATTACAGTTAGACCACTAGTCTAGAGATTTTCCCCAGCGGAGGGCAAGACCTCCCTATTCTTAAATAGTATGGTCAGCTCTAGTAGTAGCACCTCCAACCAGAGGCATGAATCAAGTCCAAGACCATAGGGGTGATCAATAGGGTGCTCGAGGTTTATTTAGGGGAGGCAGGTCAGGCAAACAAGGGGATGATCGAAGGAGAGGCCGTCAGGGCTATTTCTATGCTGCTCTAGTAAGGGCAGAGGCTGAGGCATCAAATGAGGTTATTAAAGGTTTGATTATTTATTGCCAACAGTCATCTTCAGCTGTATTTGATCCAGTTTCTATCTATTCATAGGTATCTATATATTTTGCTCTACGACTATTGTGACTCCTAAGCTATTAGCAGAACCGTTACGTGTTTTGACCCTAGTAAGTGATTCTTTAGTAAATGATAAGGCATATAGATCTTGTGTAGTCATCTTACTGGGCCAAGATACCCGAGCTGGCCTTAATCTTCTAGATATGCTGTACTTTGATGCTATTCTAGGCATGGATTATCTAACTCCTCATCATGCAGTTTTGTACTATTTTGCCACGACCATTACCTTAGCCATTCCTATTATACCTCATGTGGTATAGCAAGGGTCTTATAGTTGCACACCGATTGGGATCATTTCTTATGTTCGGGTTTAGAGGTTTATTTCTAGTGGGTGCTTGGATTAATTAGCTTATATTTGGGATGTGGCTAGTGATACTCCTTTTATTGATTCAGTTCCTGTGGTTTGTGAGTTTCTAGATGTGTTTCCAATTGACCTACTCCATAGGGAGATATTGACTTTATTGTAGATTTGGAGCAGCGAACTAAGCCCATGTCTATTCCACCTTATCAGATGGCCCCCGCAGAGCTTAAAGAGATCACTGTTAAGCTTTAGGGCCTCCTAGATTAGGGATTTATTTGGCCTAGTGTATCTCCTTGGGGTGTTCTTGTCTAATTTGTTAAGAAGAAGGATGGGACCTTGTTGATCTATGTGTTGAATAAAGTGATGGTAAAGAACCTTTATCTCATGGTTTGTATTAATGACCAATTTGATAAGCTCTAGGGTGCGAAAATATTTTCTAAGATTGAGATAAGATCCATCTACCACTAGTTGATGATTAGGGCCTTCGACAATGCTAAGACTACCTTTTGGACTTGCTATGGATATTACTAGTTCGTTATAATGTCATTTAGGCTGACTAATACCCTTGCTTCCTTTATGGATTTGATGAATTGTGTCTTCAAGCCTTATCTTGACTCATTTGTTATAGTTTTTATTAATGATATTTTGGTATACTCGCAATGTAGATAAGAGCACGTGCAATATTTGAGGACAGTGCTCCAGACTTTATGAGATCATCAGCTTTATATCAAGTTCTCAAAGTGTGAGTTTTAGTTGTAGTCAGTGACATTTCTTAGGCACGTTGTGCCCAAGAATGGCATTATAGTGGATCCGATGAAGATTGAGGCTATTCATGGCTGGTCTAAGCACACGTCTGTTATTAAGGTTCATAGTTTCATTGAATTTGCTAGTTATTATAGGTGATTTATTGAGGGTTTTTCTACTATTGCAACACCACTAACCTGGTTGACTCTCTAGTATGTTACCTTTGTATGGTTTGAGGAGTGCAAGATGAGCTTTCAACGGCTCAAGGAGTTGCTTACCACTAGTCTTATCCTGACTCTTCCAATTGAGGGAGAGAGTTTAACATTATATTCTAACACTTCTAGTGTTGGTTTAGGGTGTATTTTAATGCAGCATGTCCAGTTTATTGCATATGATTCTAGAAAGCTAAGAGTATATAAGCGCAACTACCCTACTCATGAATTAGAGATGATGACCATAGTTTTTTCGCTTACATTTTGGAGGAACTATCTTACAGGGTGTATTTTGAGGTTTATAATGATACTCGCAGCCTACAGAACATTATAAGCCAAATGGATCTTAATTCTAGGTTGCATCATTGGATTGAGCTTTTGGTAGACTACAATCTCCCTATTCTCTACCATTTGGGTAACGCGAATGTAGAAATGGATGCCTTGAGCCAGAAGGTGGGGAGTATGGGTAGCCAAGCCTAATTTTCTATTGCGGAGCAACCCTTGGATTTAGACATCCAATCTTTAGCTAACATGATGGTCATACTAGATATTTCAGATTCCAGGCAGGTACTTGCATTTGTCAGGGTTCAGTATTCCTTATTTGATCGGATCCATGCCCGTGAGTATGATGATAAGTCTCTGGTTTCAGTTATACACAGGGTGATGTAGGGTGACACCGGTCAGGCCTCTATTCATTCAAAAAGGATTTTATGGTTTGACGGTCATCTATGTGTTCCAGAGTGGAGGTTTAATTTAGTTTATTCTTTGTGAGGTGCATGATTCTAGATATTCTATTCATCCTGGCACTGGAATATGTATCGTGATTTGAGACATGATTACGGGTGGGATAGTATGAGATGAGATATTGTTGATTATATATCTTGTTACCTGAGTTGTTAATAGGTGAAGGTTGAGCATCAGAGGCCTAGCATAGACTTCCAAAGATTACCCATTCTTGAATGGAAATGGGAGTGTATCACCATGGAATTTATGATAAAATAGCCTCGAAATTCAAGGGGTATTGATAGTATACGGGTCATTGTTGATTGATTGACCAAGTCACCCACATTCTCCTAGTTTGGTCTTCTTGCAATGCAGAGCGGTTATCCCGTATTTATATATAAGAGGTGGTTCACCTACATAAGGTGCCCATATCTATTATTTCAGATTGTGGGTCACAGTTTACATCTAGTTTTTACAGAGCTTTCCAGAGAGAGTTGGGTACACAGGTTCGATGGTCATCTATGTGTTCCAGAGTAGAGGTTTAATTTAGTTTATTCTTTGTGAGGTGCATGATTCTAGATATTCTATTCATCGTGGCACTGGAATGTGTATCGTGATTTGAGAAATAATTATGGGTGGGATAGTGTGAGATGAGATATTGTTGAGTATATATCTTGTTACCTAAGTTTTCAATAGGTAAAGGTTGAGCATCAGAGGCCTAGCATAGAGTTCCAAAGATTACCCATTCTTGAATGCAAATGGGAGTGTATCACCGTGGACTTTATGATGGAATAGCCTCGAAATTCAAGGGGTATTGATAGTATACGGGTCATTGTTGATTGATTGACCAAGTCACCCACATTCTCCTAGTTTGGTCTTCTTGCAATGCAGAGCGGTTACCCCGTATTCATATTCAAGAGGTGGTTCACCTACTTAAGGTGCCCATATGTATTATTTTAGATTATGGGTCACAGTTTACATCTAGTTTTTACAGAGCTTTCCAAAGAGAGTTGGGTACACAGGTTGATTCCAAAAGGGGCCCTTTTGAGAACTTATATGGTAGAAATTATCTCTTCTCCAGTTGGTTGGTTTGATCTTTAGAGCCCAAGTCATACAATATAAATTTTCTTCAGGAGGCATTACCTAGAGTCCGGGTAATCCAGGATAGACTGAGGATAGCTCAGAGCAGACACCAGAATTATGTTTACAATAGATGCCATCCTTTATGTTTTAGTGTTGGTGATTTAGTGTTTCTACATGTATCACCCTTGAATGCAGGGAAAGCATAGCCCCCGGTATGTTAGGTCGTTTGAGATTCTGAGGAAAGTGGGTGAGGTTGTATATGACTTAGCTCTACCTCCAACATTTTCAGCCATGCACCTATTTTTCATATTCAATTTTGCGCCGATACTTTCCAAATGAGTGTCATATGCTGCTGTTTGATTCAGTTGAGTTAGATGATCATCTGAATTTTGTTGAGGAGCCAACAACTATTTTGGCTTGAGATGTCAGACAACTTAGCTCTAGAGTTATTATAGTGGTTAAGGTTCAGTGGTGCCATCATGCAGTCGAGGGGGCTATCTAGGAGACTGAGCGGTACATATGGGAGTAGTACCCCAGCCTATTTGAGCCCTCAAGTATTTCTTGACTCTTACTTTCGTAGACAAAATTTCTTTTAGTAGTGGATATTTTAATGACCCACCAGTTCATTTCTATGTTAAGTCCCATTTTTCATTGGTTAGAGCTTCCCATAGAGACCCCAGGTTATTTATGACATGCTGGCATTGATAGTTCAGTCTCCTAGATGTTCATTTGGATTTTGTGTAACTTTTCATGTTTAGAGGCCTTTAAAACTTAGAATGTTGACTTCAATCAAAAATTTGGGTAAACAGCCTCAAAATGGAATTTTGACAATTCCATCAGCTTCGTAATTGTCAATTTAGGCTAGAAGCATGGTCATCTTAACTATCGAGACTTTCAGTGTTAGTTTGAACCATTTAGCATTTTAGCTTTAGAAATTTGGCCTAAAGTTTAGTTTGCTCAACATTCTTAGAAATCATGCCCAAATGAAAATTCTGTCAATGTGGTTATCTCTGGAACATCAAGTTTGATCTAGAATGATCTTTTATTTCATTCCCGAGGCTTCTGAACTCATTCTGATCCTTTTGATAGGATTTAATTAAAAATGACCTTTTGGAATGGGACCCATTTCTTTGTCAAAACGACCTTATATGAAAATGTTGTCTGCGCCATTGAGTATGGAATGTCAAATATATTTGGGGTATCATAGATGGCTTGCACGTACGAGGTTCCAAATGAATTCTGAACGCCCTATCAGAAACTTGGATAATGAGAAAAGATATGTTAGTGGGGTGAAAGGGGTGCAGCCTCGCTTATAAAAAATCCATTTTCAGATTTTTTTTCTAATTTATAAACTTGAATATCTTCACCTATAAAGCTCCAACTTGAGCGATTCAAAAAGCTAAATTGTGGATTTTTTGTGGGAGAACGTAGTTGTGAGGTCGGAAATTGTTGAAAAGGTTGTGTTTGATGTAAAAATCGTTATTTAGTTGCAGTCCCTGATGCAATTTTCATATCTTAAATAGGATTTTTATTGCATTGCTAACTTCGAGCCACGAATTGTGATCTATTTTGGAAAATAAATTCATAGAACTATTTATGACCATTTTAAGGACTTAATTCTAAAATTTCTGACTCGAGTCCCACATTCTCGTTTTGGACTCCTAAATTGATCCATCTCAGTTTCTTTCAAACTTAGTGTCAAAATGATCATAATGATGTTGTGATTCTATATTTGATAATGGAATTGTGATTTAGAGTACACGTTATAGGCCTACAAATTGGATAGGACTTTCCATCTTTTAAATTGAGTTTGAATATGTGAATATATGTGGATTTACATGAATATTGGGGAGGGGAACTGATTTAGTAGGCTATGCTCAATAGAATTCATATTTTTGACTATTTACAAGTTAAGCGAGTATGTGAATTGCTAAAATTGAGTTTTCTTGCATCTCTAGTTGCTTGTATTGACATACATATCATATCAGTGGCACCATCGTCCAGTTGAGGAGGCTATCTAGGAGATTGAGCATGACATGTTGGAGTAGTATCCCAGCCTATTTGAGCCCTCAGGTATTTCTTGATTCTTACTTTTGCGGACAAAAGTTCTTTTAGTAGTAGATGTTTTAATGACCCACCAGGTCATTTCTATGTTAAGGCCCCTTTTTCATTGGTTAGAGCTTCCCTATACCGACCTAGGTTATTTATGACTTGCTGGCACTGATTGTTCGGTTTCCTGAACGTTCGTTTTCGATTTTGTACAACTTTTCGTGTTTGGAGAGGCCTTTATAACTTGAAAAGTTAACTTTGGTCAAAATGTAGGTAAACAGCCTCATAATGGAATTTTGACAATTTTATCAGCTCTATAATATCCACTTTATTCTAGAAGCATGGCCGGCTTGAGTGTCAAGGCTCTTAGTTTGGTCAACATTTTTAGAAATCATTCTCGAATGAAAATTCTATCAATGTGGTTAGCTTTGAATTTTTGAGTTTGATCTAGAACGACCTTTTGTTCGGTTCCCGAGGCTTCTGAACTAATTCTGAGCCCTTTGGTAGGATTTAGTTAAAAATGACCTTTAGGGATGAGACCCATTTTTTTCTCGAAATGACCTTGTATGTAAAATTTAACTGTGCCATTGAGTCTAGAATGTCGAATATAATTACATATCATAGACCGTTTGCACGCATGAGGTTTTGATCATATCCTGAACAACCTATCGAAAACTTTAAAATGGGGAAAGATTCGTTAGTGCGCTGAATGGGGTGAACCCTCGTGTATAAAAACTCCATTTTCAGATTGTAGTTCTAATTTTTAAACATGAATATCTTAAGCTATAAAGCTCCAAATTGAGCTATTCAAAAAGTTAAATTATGGAGATTTTCTGGGAGAACGCAGTTGTGAGATCGAAAATTGTTGAAAAGGCAGTGTTTTAGGTAAAAATCTTTATTTAGCTGCTGTCCCTGACTAATTTTCATAGCTTAAATAGGATTTTTATTGTATGGATAATTTTCGAGCATCGGATTGTGATCCATTTTGGGAAACAAATTCATAGAACTATTTAGGACTACAGGTAGGCTACGACTTCCCTTCTTTTGGATTGAGTTCAAATATGTGAATGTATGTGGTTTTACATGAATATTGGGATAGGGAACTATTTTCGTTGGCTATGCTTGATTGAATTCATATTTTGGACTATTTTCAGGCTAGGCGGGTATATGAATTGCTAAAATTGTGTTTTCTTGCATCTACAATTGCTTGTATTGACCTACATATTATATTAGTGCATGTTTGGCTTTAGTCTAGGCTTAGACTTATAATATTCTGATGCTGATAGTCCTTGTTTTCTCTTTTTCGGCATTGTACTAGAAGACATAGCTTCCTGTAGACTAATATAGCAAACTTGGGTGTGATAGATATGGGCCTTAGCTAAGAAGTAACTCAACTCGCAGATTTATTATCCATAATCCCTATACTTCCCTAGTTTGGCATCTCTTGCCATGCTTTTGGGCCCGTTTGGATAAATCGATCAGTTATGATGCACCATTGACTACTTTTGGGCTTATTCTGAAGGAGCGGATAAAAATCCATAGAGACCTGTATGATAATGGTTGGTACGGGAAAATTTCAAGAGAGTCACTTCAAAATAGATTTTCTTGGTATGATATTATTGGGATGATTCATCCGTGATTCGAGGTCTGAGCTCAGTACTTCCTGATTTGGCGATACAACCTCCAACATGGTGTTAACATTTAGTGTTTTCCCTTGTTCATAGCATCACTACATTTATGGGAAGGCGACATCTTTGGTTCGAGGTCCGAAATCTATGTTAACCCTTACAAGGTCAGATATATTGACATTCTACAGTAAGTAGACTCATCTGCGGTTTAAGGTCCAGGATCTATGCTTCATCTAATTTAGATCTTAGAATTATTGGCACTTTTATTCTTAGATTAGTATTTATGTGTACATGTCAGGCTTATGGAGGTCCATCCGGGTTTTCACCTTAACTTGCACGCGGGTGTACCATCTGGGCTTAACGGGGCTCAATTAGGTTTAGTTCTCAGGTTTTTGTTTTTCTTTTACAGCCATGTGCATACCTTTAGTATTCTTGGTCTTGACCTCTATTTGTGTTTTTATTCTATCATTTCCTATTACATTTAATTTTCTTACTCAGTCGGCCTATGATGCCTATTGGGTTCCTTTTATTGGTACTCATACTACACTCTACATCTATTTTTTGTGATGCAAGATAGAGCACCAGTTATCATTATCATCATTCTAGCCAGTAGCAGCCAAAATTGGAAGGAGAGGGTGAGCACACAGAATTCTGGATCATTATCATCTACTTCTATTATTTTGTGACTTGACTTTTGTATTTGAGATAGTTTATTTTGGTTGTATATAGTTTTGGTCTATTTTTGGTACTTGTACTCTATTAGTGGCTCTGTATCAGTGACTTCCAGGTTCTGAGAGATTTATTTTGCTTATGTATATATATTTTTTGCTTGCTTTGTATTACTTCTGTATTTCTTCCTTTTTGTTATTTAGTCTATGCTTATATACCCATTACTAGCTATTTTTAGTTACAGGTTGGCTTACCTAATGGTGGGTTATAGTAGGTGTCATCATGGCTCGAGTAATTGGGTTGTGACAAGCCGACTAACCAAGGATAAAATGACAGTAAACACCACTATTCACCAATGCAAACCAAAGGCTAATCTAACACAATCAACACAATAACACCAATAATACGATAACTTTAAGCCACAACACCTAGAAAACTATTAGAATAGTAAAACATGCATACAGAATATATTCAAACAATAACTTATATGGACCCCCATAAGCATGGAAGGTATAAAGCAGCAAACATAAACCAATGAGCCCTGATAAAACCATCAGGTAAAATCATTAACCAACATACAGGTGTTAGGCGATGTATATGAATGCAAGTTCTATAGAAAATACATAGTACTATCTATAACCAGTGCCATCCGTAAGAAATTGCAAGACCCTAAAAGTGGAAAGGCCAAACAAAAGGAAATGATTTAGGTAAAAGTTGTAGAAAACTATTGTTGCAGCTTCCTATGAGTTAACCTATGAACCATAGGAAGTTCTATGGATCGTAGGAAGCCCATCACTTGGAATAATTTTAGAGTCTTACATGGTTGGAGTTGATGACATATAGACGCACTGATGATCCATAAAAATGACCCATAGAAAGAGTCTTAAGGTATGAAAATTGAACTAAGTATGGACCCAACCAATGAGGGGTTCCTACGGATCGTAGGAGAGGTTCATAGACTTAGGTTTTTAGGTTTTGGAAAAGTTGCTAGGATGAGCAGGGTATATGACCTATAGGTCCTTCGACGGTCTGTATATGGAGTTCGTAACTTGGGTCCTGAAGCTTCGGGGTTTGGCTAAGTGTTGGGTGGTGGAGGAGTTTCCTTGATCACAAGGACCATAGATGACTTGTATACCTAGTTTGTAAGTCATAAGTGTATATTCCAATGGCTTATATTTTCGGTATACGACTGGAGTTCATGACCCCTCAAGACACGTACTACCCATAGGTCCTTGCATATAGGTCCCTCCATCCAGAATTAATGAAAGGCATTTTGGTTTTTTTAAATTATTTTATCAATGTACCTGGATGTTTTTGGGGTTTGATACAAATCCTTTAACTACCTATATCCTTCAAATTTCGTCCATTCACTCTTATTTTCTCAAAATCACTCTAAGGAATCAAATACTTTTCTCCCAAAAGTTTGTTCGTCTTCATGAAGCTAGGGTTCCTAAGATTCAAGCATCTTCTTAAAAATTTAAGTTTGATCTTCATCAAGGTATGTGAGAATTTATACATGGACCATTTTCATCCATGGAGTTCCAAGAAGTTATCTTCTTTTACTAATTTTTCAATTCTCTAAATTCTAGGGTTTTTTCAAATTGCATATGGGTCAACTCAATTATAATTCATTTCAATCCCAATAGTCTATTCAAGCATAATTTAAGTTACATTACATGATTTCAATAATATTTTCAATGACCCATACATTATGCTACAAATTTTAATATTTCAAGCGGTGAATTTATGGTCAAAGAATTATGGATAATTTATGAATCATTATGAAAGTTATGTATTATGATTCAAGTATGAAAGTATAAAATCATGAATTGTGGAAGTTTTATCTTGCAATATGCAAGTTATGATAATTTTTTGGATGCTTAGAAAGGTGAGTATCTACAAGTTAACGTTATGATCATAGGTTTCAAGGAGCTATTCTCATGTTATATTTTCATGATGTTGGATTGGTTGATTTACCTTTCCTAATAACTATATTTTATGTATTCCATTGGGATTAACTTAGCACCAAGAGAACTCTTGGTGTGGATCTGTGAGGAAACCCTAGTAGCGATGATTAGTTCCTGAACTATGTGCCACTGTATGTTTATCTGTATGGGTTAGCTAGCAGATCTACATATAGATAATGATTATGTTTATATGTGTGATAAGGAGTCTACCTTGGCAGATAGTCTCTCTCTTCTTGGTGTGGGAGTTATATAAGATACCATGTTATAGTTCACACGGTCTTACACATCGGTTAAGGTTAATATCCCACATCTGATATGTTATGTTCTATAAGATCTTATAACATTTTATGATTCATTAACCATATGTTTATGATCTTCAAATGGTTTCATTTTTTATCCATGCTTTCAAGATATTGGTCATGCATCCCATTCTCATATTGAATATGTCATATTATTATTGTTCAAGCATCCTTCTCACATACATAGTGCATTCTATGTACTAATGCATACTTTTGCCTACATTGTATCATAATGTGGGGTATGACGATCTTCATGCATATTTTACTCGTGGTTAGAGCTTAATACTATTCCTTTATAGTTGGTGAGTCCTTAAGATTCAAGGACAAGATATTTATCTTTCATTGATCTTTATGAGGTTTTCTTCTATGTTTTTGGGTTAACTAGGAGCTTTTCCTATGCCTCAATCTAGTTAGTATATGCCTATTAGATTGTTATGGAGTCTATGTAGTCATGATCTCTTCGAAGTTTGATTCTCACCTATCGAGACATTTATATTTAGACCTTTATTCCACTTTTATGATGTTTTCTTCTTATGTCTTGATTACCTTATGTATGATCATGAATGATATGCTACGAGGATTTATTGGAGTCTCTTCAGATTCTAATCACCATATTGCACCGATGTCCTAGATTGGGTAGTGAAAAACTTAGTACCAAAGCACAAGGTTTAAGGTGTCCTAGGAAGTTTTAACAGACACGTCAAGTAGAGTCTTATTAATCATTGTGAAGTACGCCAAATCTATGAATAGGATGAATTAGGCATTTTGGAAACTTTACTTCTTTCATCACTCTTATATTGTATGATAGAGTTGAACTTTAAGGATTTTCCGTCTAACGCTTTTTCTTTGATATTATAGACTCATGCCTCCAAGAAGAATCCCTACAAGAAGGAATGCCAACGAGGAGAAACAAGCTCCCCAAGTTCCAAATTACCTCATGAATGAGCAAGTTTCTCATACGGAGTTCTTTCCAAGTTCTTGCTCAAGCTATGGCGTCTCAAGCCAATTGGGAAGTTGTATCTCTCCCATGAACCCAAATATGGTTACGATAGCTAGCCAAGTGTATGATTTTACTCATGTTAACCATCCTGAGTTTAATAGATCTAAGGTGGATGAGGACCTACAAGAGTTCATGGAGGGAATTGCTATGACTTTTGCGATTATGGGTGTTAGTTCAGTGAAAAAAGAGGACTTGGTGGCTTATCAATTTAAAGGGGTTGCGCTAGTTTGGTATGATCAATAGAAGCATTAGAGGGATAGATATGATGGTCCCATTTTATGGGAGGAACTCAAGAGTGGTTTCCTTGACCCGTTCTTTTCGTTGGATCTAAGGAAAGCTAAGGTACAAGGGTTTATCAATTTGTGACAAGGAAATAATAATGTGAGAGAGTATTCCCTCAAGTTCACCAAGTTGTCAAAATATGCTCCTTTAATGGTCCCCTATCCAAGAGTTCGTATGAGCAAGTTAATTTTGGGTGTGTCTGACTTGGTGGTCATGGAATATAGAACCGCCATGATTATCAAGGAGATGGACATATCGAGGCTCATAACACATACCGAACAAATTGAGGAGGAGAATTTAATGGAGAGGTCTAGAAGGGAGTCCAAGAGGACTCAAATTGATTTTGGTAGATTTTCACATGATTAGTCCAAAAATAATGGTCATTCTCAATTTTGCGAAAAGTACTACGGCCAAAATTCTTATAGCACTCCGGCTCCTCTTGAAGAATGTCTAGCAGGTTCAATTTCTTATTTTGGTTATAGTAAGATGGGTCACCAAGTGAATAATTATCCCTAAAGTGCTACTAGAGGTGGAGGTAGTCGACCCCATACTCAGACTATTATTGGTTGACCAACTCAGCATCGTACCACTTCGGGTGGCAGAGAGATTTTACGCCCTTCACACTCATCATGAGTTAAGTCATTCCCCTTATTTTGTGACTGATATGTTGAAAGTCTCTTGACTTTGATGTTTATACATTGTTAGATCCGGGTGCTAATCTATCATTTATTATTCCTTATATTGCTATGAAATTCATTGTTAGTCCCGAAATCTTGTTAGAGCCTTTCTCGGTCTATACCCTTTTTGGTGATTCCATTTTGGCTAAGAGAGTCTATATAAATTTTCCCATTTTAATTTTCCATAAAATCACCTCAGTTGGTCTTGTAGAGCTTGATATGACTGATTTTGATATTATTCTTGATATGTATTAGCTTCAGGCATGTTATGGTTGTATATGTTGTAGAACCCATGTGGTCAAGTTCTAGTTTCTTAATGAGTCAATCTGAGAGTAGAAAGGTAGTAATTTTATCTTTAAGGATCGTACCTGAAAGCTTGGAAAATGATTTCCAAGGATTGTGTCACAATGTGAACTAGCGCCTAGTAGTGAAACGGCGATAAGAATCCCGAGGGAACTCAACCAAGCCTCTTAGCTTACCATTCATGATTATACATAAGGTAAATAGATTTAATAAATCCAACTAAAAAATACGGAAGCATAAATATCGAAATGAACAAAAGCAATAACATAGACTCTTAACATCTAACATGCCTCTACTAACGAGATAGGGGCATAAGACAAGCTCCTATCTCACCCATGATAATATGACAGAATAAAAGTAATCAAGTGATGCAATGAAATAAAGTATCTTGTCCTCAGAACTTGAGGACTCACCAAGAGTATTAGTCTAGACTCAACTATACTCACGAATAGGACGTGCGTGATAATCGTCCTTCCCTACACTATGATATAATATGGACAAAAAGTATGTGTTAGTACATTGAATGCACTAAGTATGTGAGAAGATGCATGAACAAAAAACATAGAAAATAATCAATATAATTCATGAGATGCAAGACCAATATCTTAAAATATGAGTGCAACCATGAAAAACATTAAAGCATCATAATCATTGGTTAATGCATCAAAACTTTATCAATAAAAGAACTATACATATGTGGGAGATTAGTCTTTGTGAGAGATACTGTTAATCGACATAAATCATGTGAGATATAACATGGAGTACGATGTTTACCACACACACCGAAAAGAGAGGTTCCATACTTTCCAAGTACGAACCATAATGCCTAAGTGGATCTACTAAACTACCGAGGAATTAAGCCTCAACTAACGGGTGAGCCTTTCTAAGGAATCAAGCATCTACTAACAAGTTATCCTTTTTTCCTACGGTGGCACGTAGTTATAGTACAATAGGATTTCTACTAACGGGCTCATGCCTCTACTAACGGATGAGCCTCTTATTCCAAGGTCGACTCGGTGCTAGGTCAACTTTCAATGGAATATCATAGATAATATATCTTAACCTTTGAAGATGGTAAGAATCTAGTAAAAATAAGTTCAACATCAATACTTAAAAATCATAAAAATATCTCCTTCAACATATCATGATCATGATCATAATTCATATAGACTCTCGCCTCTACTAACGACATCTAAAATCATGATTTTTTTATATCGTGGGAAAAACTTTCGTAATTCATGGTAACTTTCTTAAAACATCATTATAAACATCATTATTAAATTTCATGACTTATTCATAATGTTTGATAAACATTCATAAAATATTAATGAAAATCTCTCATAATTAATGATCATAAATCCTTGAAAACATACTTGCAAATAGTTTATAGGATGGGTCATTGAAATTCACCTTCAATTCATGCAATATAATGTGAATTATGTGTAATATAATAAATAATAATAAGATATATCATGAGTAAGAAGATCCAATGCAACATCATAGAATTAGGGCTTTTAGAAGAAGGAATCATAAGAGAATTTGAGAGAAAAATGGGATTCCATGGGTGAAATGACCCAAGGATGAATCCCTACATACCTTGATCCTTAGAATCCCAATATTGAAGATAATTTAAGCTTGAACTTGAAGAAATCCTTTGAATTTGCTTGATGAAGAAGAAGACTCTTGAGAGGAAAATATGGTCCGTGAAAGGTGGCCATAGTGAGGTGTCTGACACAGGCCTATAGGTGGTGTTTCCATAGGGGCCCATAATATCTCTTGGTGTCCTTCATGGTAACCATATTTAAAACCCAATTGGAAGGGCATGGATCACGGTGGCTCTTTACGTCCCGTGGTTCTTTTCAAAGCCTGTTAAGGGCCTTGTGAAGGCCATATGGCCAAAAAGTTGAATTTTTCAGGGAAATCTTTATTTGAAATTCATGTTATGACTTTTCAACTTACGCATCTTACAATTTACATATATCATCTAGTTTTCCTTAGGGATACAAATTCCAAAGCTCATACTCTTGAGTTATTTTCGATTGTTAATGAGTTTTTGGAAATATTTCTCAACGATCTCCAAGTATCCCTATATAGACTTCAATATAGATCTTCTCACAAATACCCAACCTATCTCTATTCCTCCTTATGAAATGTCACTGAAGAAACTTAATGATTTAAACGATCAGTTGAAGGAATTATTGGATAAGGGTTTTAGTAGACCGAGTATCTCTCCATGGGTGCTCAAGTTCTCTTCGTAAGAAAGAAGGATGGTTCTTTTCAAATATGCATCGACTATCGGTAATTGAACAAGGTCACTATTAATAGTAAGTATTCCATTCTAAATATTGATGACTTGCTCGATTAAATTCAAGGAGAAAGTTATTTTTGTTGATTGATCTTTGATCGGGCTATCATCAACATCGAGTAAGGAAATTGACATTCCAAATACAACTTTTAGAATTAGCTATGTTTACTTTGAATTCTTTGTTATGTCTTTTGGACTAACAAATACTCCTATAGCTTTTATTGATTTGATGAACATGGTATTCAAGTAATATTTGAATATGTTCATTATTGTGTTCATTGATGATATCTTGGTATAATCTTGAAGTGAAGAAAAGCACGTCAATTATTTGAGGATTGTCTTACAAAATCTCAAGGATCTATAATTGTTCGCTAATTTTAGTAAGTGTGACTTTTGGTTGAGGTCAGTTGCTTTCCTGGGCCATACTGTTTCTGATGTAGGTATTATGGTTGATCCTAAGAAAATCGAAGTAGTTAAGAATTATCCTAGACCTTTGTCTCCTTTTGATATGCAAAGTTTCTTAGGATTAGCTAGTTATTATAGATGTTTTGTGGAAAGTTTCTCTTCTATTGCATCATCCTTGACTGCTTTTACTTAAAAAAAGGTGAAATTTTAATGGTCCGAGGCATGTGAGAAAAGTTTCCAAGAGTTGAAGGATAGACTTACCTTCACTCTGGTGTTGATTTTACCATAAGGTTCCATTGAGTTTGTTGTTTATTGTGATGCTTCAAAGGTTGGTCTTGGTTGTGTTTATATGCAAAATGGTAAGGTAATAGCCTATGCTTATAGAAAACATAAGGTGTATGAAAAGAACTATTAGACTCATGACTTGGAGTTAGTGGCGGTGGTATTTGCTCTATTGATTTAGAGGAACTATTTATATGGTGTCCATGATGATGTGTTCGCCGACCATAAGAGTTTACAATATGTATTCAACCAAAAGGACTTGAACCTTCAACACAGGATATGGCTTGAATTATTGAAGAATTATGATATGGGTATGTTATACCATTCAGGTAAAGTGAATATGGTTGCCAATGCTCTTAGTATATTAGCCATGGATGGTGTTGCACATGTTTAATATGGTGAGAAGGAGTTAATTCATGATTTTCATAGGCTAGCTTATTTGGGTGTTTGCTTGGTTTGTTCGGAGTATGGTGGTGTAATTGTTCAAAATGGTTCTGAATCGACTTTTGTGGCATATATTCAGGAAAAGAAAAATAGTGATCCCACTTTGGTTGAGTTGAAGAAAGCGGTTGCCGAAAAATCCATTAAGGCTTTCTCTCAAGGGGGAGATGGTGTGCTGAGATATCAAGGTCGCTCGTGTGTTCCCAATGTTGATGGATTGAGAGAAACACTACTGTCTTAATCTTATAGTTTATGGTATTCTATTCATTCAGTTTCCACAAAGATGTATAGAGACTTGAGGGAAGTGTATTGGTAGAATGGCATGAAAAAAATATTGCAGAGTTTGTGACTAAGTGTCCTAATTGTCAATGAGTGAATGTTGAGCATAAAAAATTAGGACGTTTAGGTTAAGATATTGAGATTCCTACTTTGAAGTGGGAAGATTTGAATATGGACTTTATTATAGGTTTGTCTCATACCTGTAGGCAACATGATTCAATTTGGGTAGTTGTTGAGCGAAAAACTAAGATGGCGTATTTTCTTCCCTTTAAGACTTCCTATTCAGCCAAAGACTATGCTAGACTTTATATTGATGAGTTTTTTAAGCTTCACAGTGTTCCCTTATCTATCATTTTAGACCAAGGTACTCAATTTATATCTCAATTTTGGAGTTCTTTCCAAGAGGTCTTGGTACTCAAGTTAAGTTTAGTATGACTTTTGACCTGCAAACCAGTGGTCAAGTTGATCATATTATTCAAACATTGGATTACATGTTGAGTGCTTGTGACATCAACTTCAATGGTAGGTACGATGATAATTTGCATATAACAATAGTTACCATTCTAGCATTGAAATAGCTCAATTTAAGGCCATATATGGTAGGAGATGTAGGTCTTCTATAGGTTGGTTTGAAGTGGTGAAATTGCTTTTATTAGAACCAAATTGGTACATGGAGGCTATGGAAAAGGTTAAATTTATTCGATAAAGATTGAAGACTACCTAGAGTAGACAAAAGTCCTATTCGGATGTTCGGAGAAGGGAGCTTGAGTTTGAGGTAAACTATTGGGTTTACTTGAAAATCTCACCTATGAAGGGTGTGATTCATTTTGGCAAGAAAGGAAAGCTTCGTCCATGCTATGTGGGTCCATATTCGATTTTATGGTGGATTATCAAAGTGGTATATAAGTTTAAGTTACTCGCGGAGTTGGCATCAGTTCATCAGTTGTTTCATGTGTCATTATTAAAGAAATATGTGAGTGATCCTAGCTTCATTATGCCTTTGGAAAACATTAGTATGAATAAAGTCTATCTTATGAGAATGTTCTGGTTGATATTTTAGACATGTAATTTAGAAGGCTGAGAAACAAGAAAGTTGCATATGTTAAAGTGTTGTGGAGGAACCAAGAGGTTGAGGGTGTTACATGGGAGGCTGAGACAGATATGATGTCATGACATCCTTATCTCTTTCCTTCCATTTCTAGTTAAGGTATTCAGTTCCTTCATGATGCGCTCCTTCAAATTCATGCATTTCAGTCATCCTCATGTTTTTACATGTATGTATGTTCATGAAATGAGTTTTTAAGTCATGTTTTAGATCCGTACTAAATATTCCATATGTTTTATGCATTTTGATGTATTTCATTTATGTTGGGTTTTATGTCTCCTTCTTACTCTATTTATGCTAGCTTGAGTCTCATTCGAGGATGAATGTTTCCAAGGAGGAGATGTTGTAAGACCCCAAAAGTAGGAAGGCCAAACAAAAGGAAATGATGCAGAAAATTGCTAATGCAGGTTCCTACGAGTCAACCTATGGACCTAGCAAGTTTTTCAAACCATAAGAATATAGCCATAGGAAGTCCATCCCTTGAAAAAACTTTAGAGTTTGAGACAGTTGGGGTTTAAGAACCTTAGACAGACTGATGTGCCATAGAAATGACCCGTAGAAATAGTCCTGAGGTATGAAAATTTCACTAAGTATAAACCCAACCTATGAGGGGTTCCTACAGACTGTAGGTGTTCCTAGGATTTGTAAGAAGGACCCATAGGAGAAGTTTAGAGACTCAGGTTTCAGGTTTTGAATAAGTTGCCAGGATGACTAGGGTCTACAACCCATAGATCCTTCGATAGCCTGTAGATGGGTTCCGTTAGTTGGGTCCTATAGTTTGGGGATTTGTCTTAGTGTTGGGTTGATTGATAATTTACCTTGACAACCCGTGAGACCGTTGACGACCTGTAGACCTAGTTCATAAGTCCTAGGTGCCAATTCTAGTGGCTAATGTTTTAGGTATATGAGTTCTATGACTGGAGTTGATGACCCATCAACACACCTACGACCTGTAGGTCCTTGCCCGTAAGTCCCTCTGGCCAAAAATAATGAAGGGCAGTTTGGTCTTTTTTTATTATTTTATCAATATACCTGAATGTTTTTGGGGTATTATGCAAAGCCTATAACTAGCTATATCCTTCAAATTCCTATCATTCACTCTTATTTTCTCAAAATGACTTAAGGCATTAAGGACTTCTCTCCCAAAAGTCTCTTCTTCTTCATCAATCTAGGGTTCCTAAGGTTTAATCTTTTTCTACAAGATTTAAGTTGATCATCAAGGTATGTGAAAATTCATGCATGGATCCTTTTCATTCATGTAGTGCTAATAATTTTTTTCTTCTTTTATCAATTTCAATTCTCCAAATTCTAGCGTTTGATCAAATTGCATATAGGTCAACTCAACTATGATTTATTTCAATCCCAATAGTCTATTCATGCATCATTCAAGTTAAGTTACATGGTTTCAATAAGCTTTTCAATGACCCATTCATTATGCTACAAATTTCATGTTTCAAGCTTTGAATATATGGTCAAAGAATTATGGATGATTTATTATTCATTATGAATGTTATGTATTATGATTCTAGTATGATTTTAAGTATAAAACCATGGATTATGAATGGTTTTTCCCATAATATGAAAGTTATGATGATTTGGATGCTTAAAAAGTTAAGTATCAATAAGGTCAAGTTACGATCATGGTTTTAAAGAAGCTATTCTTATGTAATATTTTCAGGATGTTGGATTAGTTTATTTACCTTTCCTAATGACTATGTTTTGTGTATTCTGTTGGGATTAATTTAGTGAAGAGCGAACTCTTGGAGGGGATCCACAGGGGAACACTAGTAGTATCCATTAGTTCCTAAACTACATGCCACCATAGGTTTGGCTTTATGGTTTCGATAGTGGAGCAATATATAGCTCATAATTATGCGTATGTTTATGATACGAAGTCTACCTTGGAAAGTAGCCTCGCTCTTCTCAGTGTGGGAGTTACATCAGATTACATGTTATAACTCACGTGGTCTTACATGTAAGTTAAGGTTAATATCCTACAAATGAATATGTTATTCTTTATAAGGTCTTACAATGTTTTATGATTCATTGACCACATATTTACTATCTTAAAATGTTTTCATTTTTTATACATTATTTCAAGATATTGGTCATGCATCCAATTCTCATATATAATATGTCCTATTATCATTATTCATGCATCCTTCTTACATACTTAGTGCATTCCATGTACTAATACATACTTTTGCCTATAATGTATCATAATGTGGTGTTAGACGATCTTCACGCACATTTCACTCGTGGTTAGAGCTTGATACTATTCCCTCATAGTTAGTGAGTCCTCAAGATTCGAGGACATGATATTTATCTTTCATTGATCTTTACGATGTTTACTTCTATATTTTTGGGTGAGCAAGGAGCTTGTCTTATGTCCCCATCTCGTTAGTAGAGGCATGTTAGATTGTTATGGAGTCTACGTCATCATGATCTCTTTGGAGTTTGATTCTCATCTATCAAGACATTTATGTTTAGACCTTTATTCCACTTTTATAATGTTTTCTTGTTATGTCTTGATTACCTTATATATGCTCATGAATGATATGCTAAGAGGCTTTACTGCAGTTCCTCTAAATTCTAATCGCTGTGTTGCACCTAGGATCTAGCTTAGGTCATGATAGAAAACATAAAACCGCACCCCTACCTTGAGTTTGCCACGTAGGACCCATAAAATTTCTCCATCTTGTTAAGTGTGTAACGTGGACAGAGGGACCCATAAGGGATGCGGGATGTCTATATAGCTTTCCTGTACCTGAAATGGGACATAGACATGTATCATCTCCGTAGTTGTACAAATGGTACAAGTAGCCAAAATAGTGTAGGAAAGGGCGATGATGTACATGTAGCAAAACCAGTGTAGGAAAGGGAGATGAAACACTGGCTAGTTAAGTAAAACATTGAGTATACCCCAAGTGACTCTATTATATCAAGTAGAAAAGGAGCACGTCCTGGATGCCTCATATATTTAGAAAAAACATTTATCAAAGTCATCCGGGTTGTACGACTCCCATTAAAACCAATTTTAAAGAGTTAAAGTGTAAAATAGTCTTTCTCAAATTAGTAATGAAAATACAAAGCATGAGTTGGGTTCGTACCATAAAACACATGAGATTGAGAAACAAATGCAATGCATGCCATCACCAGTATCCAAAAAAGGCACATGAGATAAAAATACAATACCAACACTTCCATACTACAAAGGTAGAGAGAACTAACTTGGCGTCCAACTTGGTCCTCAAACACAACTTCAGGTCCATAAATATAACAATATCTCAACAAAGTATTCCTGGCCTACCACTAATTATCAAGTGAAGGAATAAAGAATAGCTCCAAAATCAAATAGGGGGAGAAATAATTCAAGGAACAACGCCTTACACAAAATATGCCACTCCAGCCTGCAACCTAAAATAGCTAAGCAAAATCAACAAATATGACGAACCACTAAGGTCTCAAACACTAGTACAATAGCATCAGCTACAATATACATAACAGGCCCTATCGGAAGCAACATCCCGCTACAAGGGCGATAAAGCACATTTTAAGGAATCTAAGGCTCAATTCTAGCTTAAGGCCTCAAGTATCAATCCTAAAAAGCATAATCACACTAATCTAACTCATAAGCAAAACTTCTACCCTAAACTAAGGATTTTATGAGGCCAAACTAGTCTAAGTCTCAATAGAATCAAGAAAATAGAGTAAATCAGACGGGAGTCTAAAAATCGAGAACCATAGTCCTATATCACATTTAATTATCTAATAAAACTCAAATAAGAAAGTAAACTATAGACTAACTTAAGGCCAAATATTCATGCTCCAAATCCACTGAATTGAAGCTTTGCCTTTTTGAATCACCTCCACTCACAGCCACGCGAAGAAAATATAAATCACAACATCAATATAAATATTTTGACACAAAAAGCATAATAATAGAAACCAGACTCGGAATAGGGTCTAAAAATAGGATTATGAGACCAGCATCGAGAACCCTAAAATTTACTCTATAAAAAGGTTCTATTTGACCTAAAGAGATTATGTCCCGAAATAGGGCACAATTCAATGCTCAAAAGGGAGAAATCAGCCCAAGTAATGAAATTCACAAGAAATCACCATTAAAGAGGGTTGGACAGCCCTTCAGGGCAAGAAATTACCTCCAAACTATGTTTTTCCACACTTCCTCGAACACTCCAATGCAATACCATGAAATTTTCGAACACGCAAGACTTTGATTCGCCCAAAATGGAGCATCCTAGCTCTAGATATCACCATATGAATATTTGGAGAATGGTTGAATAGAGTCTACATTCTTAATTAAAAGAGTAGAATAATGGCCATTGCGGATGCGGTGGATCATCTCCCTGACCTCCACGAATGAGGAGCTTGGATTGTAAATATTATAGCCAATCAAATAGGCCTCGGTGAATGCGGCTAAAGCCTCACAAATACGGAGAGCCTATCCATTAGCTTCTGTAAATATGGCCTTATGCCTACAAATGAGAATAGAATATAGGAACTACACTAGCTGAATTGCATCAACTGGTTTTGCACATTGTAAAATTCTCTGGTGCTCAGAATTTGTTTATAACTCCATGCACGCAAATGAACTATCTTACCCTACAAAATTTGACATTTTGGACTCAAAGACGATGTCAAACCTTCCAATCGGGAACATATAAACAAATGGGTCCCACACACAAGCTTTGTTTTAAGCCAAATTCTATAAAAGGACTCAAAATGAGCCTAAAAGACTTGGGACTCGTTCAAAAGGTTATACTAGACAAAACTCAACATTCGAGAGTTAATGGAACCCTTATAATTGCATTTTGAGGCCGTCTTCTTGGGGTTTTGATCGATGTCAATTGCTAAAACTCTATAAGTTTCAAATCAATGAAACATGCATACCATCCAAACAATCCCGATAAAAAACTCTCAGTCTTGACAAGTCATAAATTATTTAGAGTCGCTACAGAAAAACTCTAAATGTTGAAAAGTTTGGAAATTAGAGAAAAGACATGTGTCATTACAACGTCCACTACTAAAAAGGACTTTTGTCTGCGAAAGTAGAAGGACAATAACAACCTAAAGGCACAAAGAGTCGAGGGTACCAGGCCAACATGCTCTACCAAACCCGTAGACACCTCACATATCTCACAATACCAATGCAGAACTCAAGATTAGTAGGGAATCCTCAAATTGACTTCAAAACCAAAAACTTCTCCAATTCCTATTTGGGGTCAAGCTTCCACTCAACTGAGTCGAACACAACCAAAACTACCAGAATCATCTGAGAAAACCAATACCACACTGAAACCACTAAATTGAGAAAACACATAACTATGGCAGATGCTACATAGTTCAACATCTTCTATCCACCAAGAGCATTCTAATTGTCCTTAGGTTTACAGATCATCTCTAACACCACCTAACATCTGTCTACTGAACCATACAATAAAAACCTTAAAAGAGTTACATGCTCTACCTAAACATCAAAGAACGATAACCGTCAAAATAAGGAACTCAACCAAAGTCAAAGCCCAAAATCCATCCCTAAGTTTCAAAACCGACATTCTTAGGCTGAAACACCACTTTCTTGAACTAACCACTCAACTTCAAAGGAAGATCATCCTGCAAACAACAAGGCTGCATTGAGCCCAACTCCAATGACCTATTCTTACCATAAAATAACTTCCAAAAAACCTACACCATGAGCCCACAAACTACTCCACTGCTATGAATCTGAACCAACCATCAAGGGAACCAAAGTCGATAGGTGGTGTATAAACATAGTCAACTGGCCGGTAGTGACCCAATGTTACCAAATCCTATTGAAGAACTTCATGAACTACTAAATATGACAAATACAAACTCAAATCCTAGACAAGAACCAAATCATAGATTCTATGAATTACTTTGACCCCATCATGTAGATGAACCTCCTAGGCAACTTTTCATCCCCCAGCTGAGGGTAACATCTTAAGCCACCAATGAATACCACCGCTCTAACTCTAAATCACAAAAAATAGCCAAGAGCTACCAACACAATCACAGAGAACCACCATAGAAGTAACGAGGTACAACAAGGAATTACACTTCCAACTCCCGGATAGCCATAACAAAACACCTAGACTACCAGAAGGAAACTAATCCAAAAAGACCAAACAAGTAAGTCACATCTTTGTAGCATAGAATACGACTAAGGAAAGGGAAAGTAGACAACTAGGACTACCACAATAACATAAAAGGCCAAACTACACTTTAGACAACTTCTATAACAAGCAACTCTAAATAAATAATCCAAGGGGACGACCCACAACTAAGTCAAACTTCTAAGCCTACTAGGTCTAATAGAACAACAACTTCCAAAACTGATAAAGCAGGCCTACCAACCTATCTAACAAGGATCAACATCACAAAAAAATGAACAATAAGGGAGAAAAAAAGGGAAATCTAACTAGCCATACTACAAACTCATAACAAGCCACGAGGAACAAAGGCATGGGGAGTTGTTTAATCACCACTTCTCAAAAATGAAAACATGTCCTAGTCTATCCACTATTTAAAGAAATAAATTACAGAAACTCAAAATATACATATAAATCCATGCAAGGTTGCTACAACAATCATAAGATCAATAATAAGTCAAATAGGCACGAATGTTTTGAAAACACCAAAACCACACATATATCAATAAAGGAAAAAATAACAAAATTGCACAAATATAATCGATACCTTAAGCCTCGACCTCTGGACAGCCTGTAAAAGCATAGGGGGATCATGTATGACCTTGACTTGAACACCTAAAGCACTATTACCAAGACTTTAAGCACCGTATGTGACATAAATCCATGAGACTAATTGGCTAGAGAAACTGTTTAGTTGTCTCATGTAGGGGCACATTCTAGACCAATGGCCAAGCACCCCATATATACAACATGGTCTAACCATCCTAGATGTGGGATAGCTAGATGCTAGAAATGCCTAAATAATCAAGCCCCAGCTTGGACAATCCCTAGATCGGTGGTAACTTCCCCATTATCAGAATAACCTCTATAGCCTGAACCCTAACATAAATAAAGAGATGAACTACCCTGTCTACCACTTCTTAACTTAGGACTACCCCTAGTCGGTTGCAATAGGGGCCTTCAACATTCCTAAAAAATTAACCTGCCTCACCACACTCAAAGGAACTATCACCAAGATAAACTAGATGAAAAGACCTAGCTAGAATAAAATGAGCTCCAACACCTGAAAGCCCAAAGTGCTTATCGCGAGAAGTTTTTCTAAATTCTATCCACTATAGGCTCTACGATCAATATCAAAACCTCTTGGAACCTAAGGGGATACCGCCATAGGTCTCATAGGTCGAGATGAAAGATGACCCTCACTAAACTATTACTCACTTGGAAGTAGAATGCTCGCACCATTATATTGATAGCAAAGCCTCTTGCTGCTATCTCCGTAAGTCTCAAGGATCATCTACTTCATGACCCTTACATGACTAACAACCTTATACAAGGTAGAATAGCTACTACTGAATGCTCTAACGACAACCAAAGTAGCAAGGACAAATGCGTAATGAACTCCTAGCTCATATCCTCATCCATAGAAAAAGTTGGGTCATGCCCAGCCTACTTAAAAAATCCTAAAACATACTCATAGATTGACGACGAAGCCTGTTGGGGAATAATCAACCCAACTCTATCCTGAGAAGAACAGGTTGCACCAAGAACCATTCCCACTTGTGGTGAACCTTCAAAGAGACTCAAAACCTCTAGCTTAAAACCTCAAGAATCCAAGGTAGTTATCAACTCTGTCAGATCTTGGGCTTCCCCCCAACTCATTTTCTGCTAAAATACATCTCCAACCTCTAGGTCTATGACTGACTTGCCCTCCATCCCGACCAAGTGTTGAATCACTAAGAGAATATATTGATACTCCATCCATGCCCATCAAGTATCTCATGCTATCTATCTAAGAGATTGTAGATTCAAAAGAAGCAATTTTTAGAGGTTAATTAAAGCAAAAGAACACAATAAAGGATCAAAAACAATTCCTAAAAGTAACCTATAACTCTCATAGATAGGATATGGACAACTCTATACCAATCCACAAGACTCTACTAGGATTTTTCTCTCATACCAACAATGCCAGACAACCTAGAGCTCTAATACCAATTTTTCAGGGACTAATTTCTGTCACAATCAAAACTAGGGCCTATTTATGACACAATGATTAGGATTCTGAAAGAAACCCAATCAAGCCTCTCAACATATCATAAGCATACATAAGGTAAACAATAAGCAGAAACTCATAAAAGTCCAAGGAGATGATCCATGGCTAGAGAGAATCCATAGAACATAGACTCTTTATACATATGCCCAACATGCCTCTATATGACTACATAGGCGGAGACTAGGATATTCCTAGCTCACCCTAAAAGAAAGTAATGGCACTACATAGAATAGTATTTAAACATCATCATAGTCTAAAACTAACAATAAAGGAAAGAATGAGTCGGGTTTCCCTTGAAGCATGAGGACTCACCACACTAATCTTTAATGGAACACCAACTAGCCACAAAAGGAGGATAGAGCATTCATTTCTACATTGTGATATAATGTAGGGAAAAAGTATGTGTTAGTATGTTTGAATATACCAAGTATGTAGGCAATGCAATACAAACAAAGACATGTTTGTGAAAATTACCATTTAAAAAGCATGATGGGAGAAATAGTAAAAATGATGAGTAGTCTTAAGAAGGATCAATGTGTAATAAACCGTAATAGTGTCAAATAAATTAAATGATAGGATTAGGCATTTAAAATGTAAAAAGGACCATATATATGTGGGTTAGGAACCATAACCGACAATAAGACCATGCAAGTTATAACATAGAATCTCGATGTTACCCCTACACAGGAAGAAAGGGGAATCTACTTGCCAATGTAGACTTTATAAAGCTAGGAGGTAGATGTACATACGCTATATGTGGATCCACTAGCTAAGCCATAAAGAGACCTTTAGTGGCACGTAGTTTAAGAGACATGAGGTTGCTAATAGGTCTTTTTGTAGGCCCCCCACCTTAAGTCAACTCGGTGCTAAGTCAAATCCCACTGAATACGTAACATAACATAGTAATTATAGTTAACAAATATCATAAATATGATCATAGGTTTGAAATTCATAGAGTAGCTTATTTTTATAACATAAGTGCAATGTGAGTATTGTCCTTCCACATTAAAAATCATACATACATAATCTGAATTCATACTTGGAAATTAGGGTAAAACATGAAAACATGAATACATGATCAGTTGAATTGAAAATCATGAAATTGACTAAAAAACATGCATCATCATATACTTTCTATCATCCCATACATAACTCATAAAGATAATATCATTTGGATGTATAATTGAAAATACCATAATTCATATCATGAACCCTAGAGATCAATGTAGGAAAATTTATGGAAAAACTCTTCAATTCAATATAATAACCATCAATTTAAATTAAAATAGATTCATAACCATGAGTAGGATCATAATTCATGCAATTTAATAAGAATCAAATAAAACTCATAACAAGATCATGAACCATAAATATCATATAAGAAGATCTATAAAAATTATTGAAATCATGCAATATCTTAGAATTCATACAAATTTGAGTAGAGAATCATGCAATTAAACTCACTTCATGAAATTAGAAGGAATTCATGGAACCCATAAAATCTAATACTTGAATTTAATAGAAAAATTGAGATATTGATAGAGCTTCATAGACGAAAGAATCTATGAATCAATACCCACATACTTTGGGCGAGAAGACTAAAGAATTTTGAAGAATTTGAGAGTTTTGATAGAGAGCTTGAATGAATTTCTCGGAAGTCTTCAATAAAGTCCTTGAAAGTCTTTTGTAGAGAGAGAAATTTTTTAATGGGTGAATCATAGAAGAATGAATGAATTTAGAGGTTTAGATTATTTTATACAGATGAATTAGGCCCTAAAAATGTGTAGATTCATCAACTAACAATTTGGAAAATGTCTAAAACATCGTCAACAAAAATCTGAATTTGGGAACAAGTTAAAAGCATTGGCCATATGCGTTTTTCTATGAAAAAGGGTAAATCGTATTGCTTATATGTGTTTTATGCCATATTTGTCCAGAAATGAGTTTTGGCTAGAGTTTGGGTAATTTGTATTATTGGGGAGCAAGTCCACAATGCAGACTTGCCATGCACCCTCCTATTTTATGCAATTCTTGAAAAATTTATCTTTCAATACAGAAGTCCTAAAAATCCACCGAGACCATTTCCCCATAGTTTTTGATCCCCTGATCGATATTTTGAACTCAGATTTGCCAAAAAGAATAAGGATAATGTGGTACACAAGTGACCTATTCCCAAGGCATTTTAAGGCACTTGTGAGCATTTTTGAGGAATGTTACAATATCTCCCCCTTGGGAACATTCATCCTCGAATGTGGAAAGACTAGCTTGAATATAAAGAGAGTATAACTACCAACACAACCATGAATGGAATAATGCAACTTCTAAACATCAATATCATTTAAAAATCATTTCCATTATATGTATGCCTATGTCATGACATAGAGAAGTCAAAACGTAGGATTTTAGAGGATTTGAGTATATATATCTAAGTACATTAGGATGGATCGAAAGGAAAGAGATTGGAATATTATTTTCTCATGCCCCCTTCCACTTACCATATGGTTCTCTCAACTTCTTGATTCCTCCATAAGACCTTAACGGATACAAATTCCTTGTTCCTCAACCTTTTTACTTGGGAGATCCAAAATCTCAACCGAAACCTCCACATAAGTCAATTTTTCTTCAACATTCATATTACCCAAAGGTACAATGATATTAGGATCACCAACACATTTTCTCAATATTGATAAATGGAATACTAGATGAACCGAGGCTAACTCCAAAGACAATTATAGTTCTTAGGCCACTTCACCAATACGCCTTAGGACCCTCTACCTTTATAGATAATTCTATCCCAAGAGTATTACCCCTTACTACCATTTGCAATCGACCTCGAGACCTAATCAAGAAACACCAAATACATCATACATTCACCCACATGCCATCAACACTATATTCAAGCCTAGTTCTATAACCACTCTAATACACTTACTTGAAAATCTTAACAAGAAGTCATCAATATCCTACTATAATCACTCACATATCGAAAATCACACATTCAAACCTACCATTCTAACAACTTTTTGTCTCCCTCGAAGCCAACATTGCTTAAGAATTTCTATGTCTACCTTAGCATCTCTACATCCGCATTTGCATTACTTCCTACCAAAGGGCACACCAATATACTCTTACCTATCTATTGCACATAACAAGATCCCGTCTAGATCCTCCTCCATATCTAAAATCTTACATAAAATAAGCATACTTCAATCATCACAATAAGAAACACCCACTCTCTACTAAATCTTCCTAATTTATCCATCGAAAGCAATGAGCTCTACTCAATACCATTTCTCCTAGGCTTTCAATATTTGGAACACACAACCAACCTTGGTAATAAAATACTTTTATCTCCCCCTTGTGAGAGAAGCTCGATCTTCTCATCAACCACCACCAATATCTCATGTACTATTAATCATAATTCCTAACCATATTAAAAAAGAACACCACCCTCATTAGCATCACTCAAACATACGCCTAAATACCGAATCATATAAGGGTATTAACCAAAAAAGGCTCTAGCAAGATTTCGGGACATACATCAAATCATATAGAAAGGTAAGGAGTAACAAAAGATAATGTGGCACCCAAATCAAGTAAAACATAAAAATCAAAGTCAAACACCCGCAACTTACTCGTAATCACACCGGGAGACTGCTCAACATCTTTCATAGCTTGGAGTGTATATAACCTATTATGGAGTGGGCCATAACCTTGTTGAGCTTGTCCACCTTGAGTAGCGTACTATTGAGGAAGTCCTTCTCTCCCCTTGTTAGGTCATTTGGATATCTAGTGCCCCATTTTACCACATCCAAAACAAGCGCCTGTTCAAACCAAACACTTACCCCCATGATTCCTTCCATACTTGGTGCACTTAGAGAGAGTAGTACCACTAGCATTCAGACCTCCACTTTGTCCCTTAGGGTATGGCACCCTATTCTTATCAAATATTTGGCTCGAAGCTTGAGGGGAACCTTGACCTTGGAATTGTTAGCCTTGTTAAAAATGGTCAGTATCCTCACAAATTTTAGCATTAGAAAACCTACCTTCAAACCGAGCCCTCTAGGACTTTCTCATCTTTATCTCTTTAAGCTTGTCTCCTTCTATTTGTTCAGCATAGGTTGTGAGCTGAGATATGTCCATTTCTATCACAAGAATCGCGGTTTGGCATTCTCTAGTAGCCAAGCCGGACACCCCCGAAATGAATTTACTCATTTGGGCATGCGAATCAACTACTAATAAAGGATCATTCTTGGAAAACTTTTTAAACTTGAGGAAATACTCCCTCACACTCATATTACCTTGCTTGAGGTTGATAAATTCCAACAGCTTTGCCTCCCTCAACTCAAGTGGAAAGAAGCGGTCAAGAAAAGCAACTTTGAAATCCCCCAAACTTATAGGGCCTCTTTCAATCCTTTCGTCCTTCCATTGGTCAAATCACATTCGAGTGAAACCCTTAAGTTGATAAGCCACCATCTCCTCCTTCTCCTTTGAATACATCCCCATAATATCTATAATCTTATATACCTCATAAACAATGTCTAGGAGATACTAAACCTCAGAACCATGAAACTCAAGAGGGTTTATCCTTGTGAAGTCTCTAACTCTTGAAGCCCATGTGATCACATTTCGATGAGATATTACTCCATCGTTGGCCACAATACAAAATAACATATTGATAGCGGTCCAGAACTCCCCGTTAGTTATTTGATCGGGAATAGGACTATTAGCTTGAGGGATTTATTTTCTTGGAGGCATGTTCTGAAAATTGCAAAGAATGATCGTTATGAGGGAAGGGCTAGAGTACCACTCTATCGTATGAATAGATCATAAAAGAAGTGAGAAATTCCTAAGACGCCTCATAGCCTCCTACTCATAAATGTGGCATGCTTCACACCCATGAATAAGACTCTACTTGACGTGGCTTATTGCATTTCTTAGGACACTTTAACCTTGTGCTCTATTACCAAGTTTATCACGACTCAAACTAGGGCGTTGATGAGACATGGCGATTAGGAATCCTAAATAACCCCAATAAAGCCTCTTTGAATATTATACATATATATAAGGTAAATAATAAGCGGAAACTAATAAAAGTATAAGGAGACAAAGCATAGATAGAGAGAATCCAGAAAACATAGACTCTTTATACATATGTCCAACATCCCTCTACATGACTACATAGGTAGGGACTAGGACATGTTGCTAGCTCACCCTCAAAGAAAGTAATTACACATCATAGAATAGTCATTAAACATCGTCACAATCTAAAAACAACAATAAATGAATAAATGGATCTTGTTGCCCTCAAAGCATGAGGATTCACCACACTAATCTTCAATGGAACACCAACTAGCCACGAGAAGATGATGGAGCATCCGTCTCTACATTGTGATATAATGTAGTCAAAAAGTATGTGTTAGTACATTTGAATGTACAAAGTATGTAGGCAATGTAATGCATAGAAAACTATATTTGTGCAAATTACCATTTTACATAGCATGATGGGAGAAGTAGTAAATATCATGAGTAATCTTAAAAAGGATCAATACATAATAAACCTTAAGAGTATCATATGAAGTAAATGATATGATTAGGCATTTAAAATGTAAAAAGAATACTACATATATGGGATAGAAACCCTAACTGTCAATAAGACCATGCGAGTTATAACATAAAATCTCGATGTTACCCTTATACCGGATGAAAAAGGGAATCTACTTGCCAATGTAGACTCTACTCCGCTAGGCGAGTGATGTACATATGTTATATGTGGATCCATTAGTTAAAAAATAAGTCAACCTACGGTGGCACGTAGTTTAAGAGAAATGTTATATGTGGATCCACCTCAAGTGCACTCGCTAAGTCAAATCCCATGAAATATGTATCATAACATTGTAATCATAGTTAACATACATCATAGACATGATCATAGGTTTGAAATTCATAGAGTAGCTTATTTTCAAAACATAAACACAATGTGAGTATTGTCTTTCCTCATTACAAATCATATATACATAATCTTAATTCATACTTTAAAATTAAGGTAAAACATGAATATATGATCAATTGACTTGAAAATCATGAAACTGACTTGAAAATACGCATGATCATATACTTTCTATCAGTCGATACATAATTCATAAAGATAATATCATTTGGATGTATAATTGAAAAATACCATAATTCATATCATGAACCCTAGAGATCAATGTAGGAAAATTTATAGAAAAACTCTTTAATTCAATGCAATAAGCATCAATTTAAATTAAAATAGATTCATAACGATGATGTCACGAACCAACCCCATAGGCCGCGACTCGGGTCCGACTTGGACCCCCTTATGCATATCTATCAGCTACCCTTAAGTTGAACTATGTGTTATGTGATACTATATACAAACCCTAATGGGTCAAAAAAAAATCAGAAACCTGTAGCCTCATTCACCTGTATCATAACTGGAAAGGGCACGCGAGACGATGAGGCTGCCATACCACAAAAATATTTGCAATATGCCGTATGAGCATAACTGAAACAAACTTACAAATAACCCACATACACATGTCTACAAACCTCTAAGAGTAATAACTGCATCATATGGCGGGACAAGGCCTTTGCCGTACCCCTGAATAAATAAATATGTATATTAAATGACCAGTATCAAAAATTAGGCTCCAGGATAGTGAAGCACTTCCAACATAGCTGAGAGGAACTCCTAAGCTGATTGATCTCCAAAATGAACATCTGTACCAGCAGAAATAAAACACATCCCCCTGGAGAACGAGAGATCAGTACGACATATGTACTGAGTGTATAAAGCATAACATATCATAACTAAAACAACAACTGAAATGGGGATACAGAAAACATGTATAACAGTTAACAAATTATTGTACCTGTAGCTTAGGACATACAGTCATATACCTTATCATACCCTGTACCCGGCCCTCTAGTGAACTCGGTATCATAATCGTTTTATCATAATCATATGTCATCATATCATCATGTATATCATTTTATCATGTCATCGTATACGACATCATATCATCGTTTATGGTATAATGTCATATGTCATCACAGTATATCTGGTACACTCTGGGGCTCGGGGTCATAAATGTATCCCTATATTTTCATATGCATGCCTACATAAAGTATCCGGCCCTTTAGTGAGGGACTCGGTGAAAGAGTAAGGTACGTTTATAGCGTACCATCATCATAAAGTAAAATACACTGAGGAACATTTGGCCCAATCCGTAATTTAAAACAATGCCAAAGAACATATGGCTCAATCCATATTTTCTATTATATTATCATATATATATTCGGCCCGGGACGCAGTGACGAGCATCATCACCTACGGCGTCATTGTATGTTTCACTTCATCGTATATGCCATTTCATCCTCATATACTTCATACATATATATATAGCCAGCCTGGGACTCGGTGAACGAATAGTAAAACTAGGCACGACCAAATTCTCGGCCCTCTTATGGGACTCAGAGGAAGATGGGTTACAGGGTGATCGAGTAGAGTAGTAAGAAACTATATGCAACTAATTCATCATTTGAGACTCAATGAAACAGTCAAGTGAATCGTTACCTGAAGATCAGAGTAGTAATCGTCTTAAGTATCTTCTAAACATCGTTACAGAGCATATCAACAGGAGTTTCAGGAATCATAGACATGTATCGAGAAAAGGTTAAAAAACTTATGGACGTAGAGACATTTGTCGTCGCAGAGACTTTATGAATACGAGCTGACACATTCAAGTATTATTCAGCAGATAGGAGACTCGAGGGCAGTTCAACTATTTTAAGAATTCTAATACCCGGTAGTAAATAAAAGTCACAAGTAATACTTGGAGATTATAACTGGAAGTACCTCCACTTCATATCATATGCTATTACATTTATACCTAATATATTCCAAAAGGAAGAACAAACAGGCTTTACATATACTACTGTTCATGATCTAGTAGCCTGGAAAGGCAATAACTCAACTATTACCGAAGTCTTAACATTACAAAGTCAATACAGTTTATGAATTACACTTGAAATTTTACGAGTGGAATTATCCCCACATTTCATATACAAACCATTCATAACTTATACCTCAGAGATGCCAAAAGAAAAGAAGAATATCTCTACATACCTGTTATGGGTTAGTGTTTGTCCCGGTCGCCTTGTCGTCCCGTGAACCTAGGTAACATGAAATCAATATGAACATCAACCTCTTTAGACCTTTCAGCATCTTACATTACTTAAGAGTATTCATAAACCCCATTTCCTCACTCGCCTTCTCGACTAGTTCCTTCACTAGTTAAGGCGTTAACGAAAATTGGACAACACCTCCCCTATAATGTGACCTATCCAAATTCCCAATCATGTCCTTAATATCTACAGCCAACCAAAAACATAACCAGCAGCTCGTATATATAGAAAACTTTGCAACATTATACATTACAACCTCCGAACGACTCGCTCGAAATTACGATATCCAAAATAGGGTTTCTAGTTTCTATTTTGCGAAACCTTTAATCATACGAAGCGTGGAATCATGTGGATGCAACCAGAAACTTCCACACCTATTTTAGAACACATTTATACCCTGCAACACACACCACCCAACCAGCAGTAGCCTCCAAACACACCACGCCTCACTTCGACTACAATTTAACTACGGCGACTTCAATTTAGATTGTTTCTTTCGCTGAGCATCCCCATGATTTTTCCATACTTCCATCAGTATAATAGGTACATAATACACTCCATAAAAACCTCATAAATTCCAAATTTAAAGGAGAAACCTTACCTAACCCAAAATTGGCCAAAGCTACCCAAAACTTGCTTCGAAAATCTTTTGCCGTGCTGAAACGGAGTGGACTGTTTTTGACACTTCTTCGCTGCCCCAAATTATAATTTTAAGATATTAAAAATCATTATACAACTGTGGAATACCATAAATAATTAATTCATGGAACGAAAGTCGGAGACTCACCTCCAAAGGGCCAAACCCGTAGCTCCCTTCTCTTGTTCCTAGAATTTTTCCTTTCGATATTCTCTTGTTTGTTCCAAGCGTAAAGCTGAAGTTATGGTTCCGTAGAAATTGTAAGATACATATATAAATATCCATGTGGTTTAGGGATATCGTAGATAATTAATTTATTGAGAAAAAGTTGGAAACTTACCTTAATTTCCCAAAATGTGCCTGCCATTCTCCCTTTTCTTCTTCACGTTTTTCCCTCTTAGTTCTTGGCTGATTTTGGATAAATGACTTGCTGTAAGAGTCATAAAACATAAATACATGGGCTGCCTTGGAGGTGAAACGTGTCAGCCCCTTAGGGTGACATGTGTCAAGCCATGATTGGCCACCGTATCATGCTTCGAACTAGGGGCTGCCACGTGGTAGTGGGGTCCACCCTCCCAAGCAGCTGCATCACCTACTTGACCTTAAGTAAGTGCATCACCTACTTGCTTTAGGTGCTGCCACGTGTCGCTCCTCCATTGGCTGCCACGTATCGTCTTTTCTCCTTCCTCGCGGGTTCGTAATCTCATCTTATTTTAGGAGCCTATGTAATCCATGCTACTTAAGCTTGGTATGTCCTTAAGCAACTCAAGTGTATAAGACTTCTAAATTAGTAGCTTACATAGGTAAATCGAGTCCTACGACTCATTATTTGGCCTCTGATTCCTTCCGGATTCTTATGACTCTATTTCCAACCTTCTCTACCATAGGGTATCACATTCTCCTTTCCTTGGAGTTGTTTGATAGTGTCGTAGCTTATCCGTCTCACATGATTATGTCTAAAGAAATTAAGACACATTCCGAGCTCGAGAGTGTGGGTGTAACATCCTTCCCCCCTTTAGAATATTCATCCCCTAATGTTGAATAAACTTCTTTTAAGACTTTATACAAACTGTAGGGAGATTCCTTTCTATTGCTATAACATACATTTCCCCCAAGTAATTAATATACGAGTTCCAGGAGTGGAGGTTACCTGTAGACATTGGGAGTGGGTACGGATACCTATGTTTCATGTTCTCTTCAGCTTCCCAGGTCATTTCTTCACGATTCTTACTCCGCTATAGCACCTTGACAGAAGCTACATTCTTAGTTCACAACCTTTTAATTTGCTGACCCAGGATAGCAATAAGTTGCCCCTCGTAGGATAACTCTCTATTACATAGACCTCCTCTTCGGGAAATATTCTGGGAGGGTCGTTTATATACTTGCGGAGTATTGATCTGTGAAAACTGAATATATTGCTTTAAATTGGATAGTAGGTCCCACTCATCGGCAGCTTTATGCATCATAACCCATATAAACTTATACTTCCGTAGAGTGTGAGGTCAGCTTGGACTATAACCTACCTTAATTGCCTTCCATTTCTGAGTCGGGATTCCCATCCCCCGTAACAAGCTATCAAGCCTCTGATGCTCCACTTCGTTTAAGCTATTATACAATTCCTCTTAATTTAACTTGTAACACCTTAGGTATGCTATCTTGCTCTTTTACTCAGATCTTCTTTCCAGTTTTACTACCAAACATTATGTTGTAATTCTTACACAAACGTGTGTAGGTACTTAGAGAAATTCAGAAAATGCCTTAGCATCGCTATACTAGCGGCTTACCTCCTTCAGTCGGGGCCAGGGCTCCACTATGGCTTTTGTACTTAATATCGATTATATCTTACTAGTTCTGCCTCGAACCATATTACACTTTTCCTTAATCGATTCTAAATGTGTCCATCACATTGCTATTACCGACTTCTTTTTATCGAGTAATCCCTTATGGGGTCTCGTTTAAAGTTTAAGAATTCCCATTTACATACGATAGCGTTGGTTGATTTGTTTTTACGCTTTTACTTCTCTTGTCCACTTCCTCCCTTTTAGGGTGTATCCATGTCATCCTCCGTTTTTTTTCAGCTATTCACACACGAATGATTCTACTCCAATATTTTTAACATGCTGCACCATGTCCACATCTTCTGTTAGATCGCCCATGTATTTGGTTGCTCTTATAAGAACCCCTAGCATAACCATAGGGTGCTTTGGTATTCACAATATATCATATAAAATCTCATCTGACGGTTGGTACTCGAGTAACATCCATAATGTAGAAGTACATTCAAAGCCATATTCCATTCATCCCAATCAGTAATTGGCTTGTGCCCATGATCAGTTCAAACTTTCCACTCGAGAGTACTTATACTTTGATGATCCATGTTTTGAGCTTCATTATAACACTAGCCTAATTCCAGTGAATACCACTTATTCTTCTAATAACCTCATAATGCAACAGTTGTTCTGTAAATCGACATTCTCTCTCCTTGCAAGATCTCACTAATCTCTTAATTGGAGTCACGTATATATAATAACTTTTTATGCCTCATGAGATTTCATCTTTGTCGTATGCTTAAGGCTCACTTCTAATCATGCTTAAAACCATATCAACTTCGTTGTAGTAGTGGCCTTATCTCATTACCTTTTTATCGTACTATGCCTTCAGTTCGTAACTATCTATTTTCCTTTTCACTCGATACTCATACTTAATTAATCACATCTATCTCGAGTGCCTCCCCTGGTAATCCTTTCACCCCTCTTGTCTATGTCCATTTGTTTTTGTGCTCAAGAAGTTTCATGTTACTCGTATATCCTCCGAAAAACATTAGTTTTGCATAACCTTCCTTTCTCGTTTTCAAAACATTTCTTGTTTATCTCTATTTGCTCTTAGTATACCAGTCATTTTTGGCATTCATCTTGTCTTGTCGCTCGTTTTCACTTTTGCTACCCTTTGACCTTTTATTCTGAACTCTCCCTATAAAGTTGTGCAAGTCCTTACTCATTCACTATTTTCCCTTCTATTCTTCCTAAATCACATCGTATCCTTCAATTACTTCTTTACTAGGCTTTCCTTACTCTCATAACGATCTTTGTTATATTCACATATTATCTTGTTCGCATTCAATCCCATAGTATAATACTATTTAAACTTCTTCACGATTTTTACTATGGGTGACTTACCCTTCTTAGTTAGGCTTATCCTTAATATCTCACAAGCTGCCTTATTAATACTTCACTTCCATCACCATTCTTTGTCCCCTGCACTCCCGTCTTCATTATATTGTTACTTCTTTTAACTATAACTTGTCATAGTTTACCCCTATGAGCCCATTCAATCGGTGCCTTAATATATCATTCTATTCAGATCTATCAGTCTTTCCTAAGTCAGCTTCGTTGGCTTATAGGTCCTTTCCAACTTCGTTCTACTATACCAATATTGACCTCCTAGTTTCTATTGCCATCAATTCAGCAATTAACTCATTTCTTAGGGTCAGCCATACTCGTAGTTTAATCAAATCTTGTCATTGTTGTGAGCATAACCTTTCAAGACATACTACAGCCCTGTATCTCATTCTCTTTTTATTTCTACAAAAATTTGGGCAGAGTTTCCTCTATATTTCTCACTATCTCAACATGTGCACGCAAAAAATACCAATAATGTCTCACAGGGCACACATGTATATATTCAGATCATATTAGATTATAGCCACACAGGGCAAACATATATATTCATATCATCTCATCTCGCAGCCACACAAGGCGCCCATAATTAACAGTATGGAAATGGACTTACCTGTTATGTCCACTCGAGCTGCACCTGTTACACTTTCCTACTTACCTTTCCTTTCACTTTTCAATTATATATGTCAATCATATTTCAATACCTTACCTGATATATGTTTTTCGTGCCTTTGCTTACCTCCGTGCTGTGTAACTTCCGATATCGTCAGTTGCTTGCTTCTATTAATGTGGTCCTCCTTCTAAAATCACTGGTTAGTATAAGGAATTTTATTCCTTATGACTCGGCTCTATCGCACGATCTTAGATATGAAAGAAAGTAATATTCTAAATGTCTTGTAGCCTCCTGTCTATAGATGTGGTGCACAGTACACCGATAGACAAGACTCTACTAGACACGGTCTGTAGACATTCCAAGGACAAACTGCTCTGATACTACTTCTGTCACGACCCAACCCCGTAGGCTGCGACTAGGGTCTGACTTGGCCCCCTTATGCATATCTATCAGCTACCCTTAAGTTGAACCGTGTGTGATGTGATACTATATACAAACCCCAATGGGTCAAAAAAAATTTTTAGGAACCTGTAGCCTCATTCACCTGTATCATAATAGGAAAGGGTATGCGAGCCGACGAGGCTGCCATACCATGAAAACATTTGCAATACGCTATATGAGCTCAACTGAAACAAACTTACAAATAACCCACATACATATGTCTACAGACCTCTAAGAGTAATAACTACATCATATGGCGGGACAAGGCCCCCACCGTACCCCTGAATAAATAAATATGTATATTAAATGACTAGTATCAAAAATTAGGCTCCAGGACAGTGAATCACTTCCGACATAGCTGAGAGGAACTCCTAAGCTGACCGATCTCCAAAATGAACATCTATACCTGCGGGCATGAAATGCAGCCCTCCGGAGAACGGGGGGTCAGTACGACATATGTACTGAGTGTATAAAGCATAACATATCATAACTAAAACAACAACTGAAATAGGGATACAGAAAACATGTATAACAGTTAACAGATTATTGTACCTACAACTTAGGACATGCAGTCATATACCTTATCATACCCTGTACTCGGCCCTCTTGTGAACTCGGTATCATAATCGTTTCATCATAATCATGTGTCGTCATATAATCATGTATATCATTTTATCATGTCATCTTATACGACATCATATCATCGTATACGGTATAATCTGGTATGTCATCACAGTATATCCGGTCCACTCTGGGGCTCGGGGTCACAAATATATCCCTATATTTTCATATGCATGCCTACATAAAGTATTCGGCCCTTTAGTGAGAGACTCGGTGAAAGAGTAATGTATGTCTATAGCGTACCATCATCATAAAGTAAAATACGCTGAGGAACGTTCGGCCCAACCCGTAATTTAAAACAATGCCGAAGAACATACGGCTCAATCCACATTTTCTATTATATTATCATATATATATCCGGCCCGAGATGCGGTGACGAGAATCATCACATACGGAATCATCGTATGCTACACTTCATCGTATATGGCATTTCATCCTCATATACTTCATATATATATATATATATATATATATAGCCAGCCCGAGACTTGGTGAACGAATAGTAAAACTAGGCACGACCGCATTCTCGGCCCTCGTATGGGACTCGAAGGAAGATGGGTTATAGGGTGCTTGAGTAGAGTCGTGAGAAACTATATGCAACTAATTCATCATTTGAGACTCAATGAAACAGTCAAGTGAATCGTTACCTGAAGATCAGAGTAGTAATCGTCTTAAGTATCTTCTAAACTTCGTTACAGAGCATATCAACAGGAGTTTCAGGAATCGTAGACATGTATCGAGAAAAGGTTAAACAGCTTATGGAAGTACAGACATTTGTCGTCGCAGAGACTTTATGAATAGGAGTTGACACATTCAAGTATTATTCAGCAGATAGGAGACTCGAGGGCAGTTCAACTATTTTAAGAATTCTAATACCCGGTAGTAAATAAAAGTCACAAGTAATACTTGGAGATTATAATTGGAACTACCTCCACCTCATATCATATGCTATTACATTTATACCTAATATATTCCAAAAGGAAGAACAAACAGGCTTTACATATACTACGGTTCATGATCTAGTAGCCTGGAAAGGCAATAACTCAACTATTACCGAAGTCTTAACATTACAAATTCAATACAGTTTATGAATTACACTTGGAATTTTACGAGTGGAATTATCCCCACATTTCATATACAAACCATTCATAACTTATACCTCAGAGATGCCAAAAGAAAAGAAGAATATCTCTACATACCTGTTATGGGTTAGTCTTTGTCCCGGTCACCTTGTCATCCCGTGAACCTAGGTAACATGAAATTAATACGAACATCAACCTCTTTAGACCTTTCAGCATCTTACATTACTTAAGAGTATTCATAAACCCCATTCCCTCGCTCGCCTTCTCGACTAGTTCCTTAACTAGTTAAGGTGTTAACGAAAATTGGACAACACCTCCCCTATAATGTGCTCTATCCGAATTCCCAATCATGTCCCTAATATATAAATCCAACCAAAAACATAACCAGCAGCTCGTATATATAGAAAACTTTGCAACATTATACAATACAACCTCCGAACGACTCGCTCGAAATTACGATATCCAAAATAGGGTTTCTAGTTTCTATTTTGCGAAACCTTTAATCATACGAAGCGTGGAATCATGTGGATGCAACCAGAAACTTCCACACCTATTTTAGAACACATTTATACCCTGCAACACACACCACCCAACCAGCAGTAGCCTCCAAACACACCACGCCTCACTTCGACTACAATTTAACTACGGCGACTTCAATTTAGATTGTTTCTTTCGCTGAGCATCCCCATGATTTTTCCATACTTCCATCAGTATAATAGGTACATAATACACTCCATAAAAACCTCATAAATTCCAAATTTAAAGGAGAAACCTTACCTAACCCAAAATTGGCCAAAGCTAGCCAAAACTTGCTTCGAAAATCTCTTGCCGTGCTGAAACGGAGTGGACTGTTTTTGACACTTCTTCGCTGCCCCAAATTATGATTTTAAGATATTAAAAATTGTTATACAACCGTGGGATACCATAAATAATTAATTCACGGAACGGAAGTCGGAGACTCACCTCCAAAGGGCCAATCAGTAGCTCCCTCCTCTTGTTTCTAGAATTTTTCCTTTCAATATTCTTTTGTTTATTCCAAGCGTAAAGCTGAAGTTATGGTTCCGTAGACATAGTAAGATACATATATACATATCCATATAGTTCAGGGACACAGTAGATAATTATTTTACGGAGAAAAAGTTGGCAACTCACCTTAATTTCCCAAAACGTGGTTGCCTTTCTCCCTTTTCTTCTTCAAGTTTTTCCCTCTAAGTTCTTTGCTGATTTTAGATAAATGACTTACCTTAAGAGTCATAAAACATAAATACATGGTCTGCCTTGGAGGTGACACGTGTCAGCCCCTTAGGGTGACACGTGTCAAGCCATAATTGGCCACCGTATCATGCTGCCAACTAGGGCTTCCACGTGGCGGTGGGGTACACCCCCCTAAGAAGCTACATCACCTACTTGACCCTAATTAGGTGCATCACCTGCTTGCTTGAGGTGCTGCCACATGTCGTTCCTCCATTGGCTGCCACGTGTCATCTTTTCCCCTTCCTCGCGAGTTCGTAATCTCATCTTATTTTAGGAGCCTATGTAATCCATGCTACGTAAGCTTGGTATGTCCTTAAGCAACTCAAGTGTATAAGACTTCTAAATTAGTAGCTTACGCAGGTAAATCGAGTCCTACGACTCATTATTTGGACTCCGATTCCTTCCGGATTCTTATGACTCTATTTCCAACCTTCTCTACCATAGGGTATCACATTCTCCTTTCCTTGGAGTCGTTTGATAGTGTCGTAGCTTATCCGGCTCACATGATAATGTCTAAAGAACTTAAGAGACATTCCGAGCTTGAGAGTGTGGGGTGTAACACATGAGTAGGATCATAATTCATGCAATTTAATAAGAATCAATCAAAACTCATAACAATATCATGAACCCTAAATATCATGTAAGAAGATCTATAGAAAAATTATTGAAATCATGCAATATCATAGAATTCATACAAATTTGAGTAGAGAATCATCTAATTAAACTCACTTCAGGAAATTAGAAGGAAATTCATGGAACCCATAAAATCTCAAACTTGAATTTAATAGAAAACTTGAGCTATTGATAGGGCTTCATAGATGAAAGAATCCATGAATCAATACCACATACCTAGGGTGAGAAGACTAAAGAATTTGGAAAAATTTGATAGTTTTGATAGATAGCTTGAAAGAATTTCTCGGAAGTCTTCAATGGAGTCCTTGAGAGACTTTTGTAGAGAGAGAAATTTTTGAATGGGTGAATTGTAGAAGAATGAATGAATTTAGAGATTTAGATTAGTTTATAGTAATGAATCAGGCCCTAAAAATGTCCAGATTCTTTAATTAATAATTTGGAAAATGTCTAAAGTACCCCCATTAGAAATCTGAATTAGGGAACAAGTAAAATACATTGGCCACATGTGTTTTATGTGAAAAAGGATAAATTACATTCCTTGTATGCATATGGGGGAGCAAGTCCGTATCATGGATTTGCGCACATAATCTTGTTTTATGCAATACTTGAAAATTTATCTTTTGATACACAAGTCCTAAAAATCCACCCGAGACTATTTTCCAATAGATTTTGACCCCATGATCGATATTCCAAACTCGTATTTTCCAAAAGCGATAAGGATAATATGTTACGCAAGCGACCTATTCCCAAGGCATTTTTAAGGCACTTGTGAGTATTTTTTAGAAATGTTACAATTTCTCAAGTCATGATGGTACAAAATATACCCATCTCCCCCTCCCTCCTCTAGGTACGTAATACATTGCTCGAAACCATAAGTAATGGGTTGTAACGCAGAAGATAACAATGTGAAGCATGAAGCTTACAAAAAGAAAAGAATGGTTAAACCACTGAAATATAACACAAAAACCCATTCCTAAGACTTGGCATCAGTAAGTAGTAGAGCATATAATCAAAAGAAGAGCATAAGGTATTTACAAACACAAAATAAGTACAGACTATCTATGAAAACAACATAAAGACAAGCCTATCCAAAATATATGAAAACTGCTGACTACAAATGCTAGGAGCTCACCCAAGTCTTCGAAGTCCTAAAACTACTCTACACCAAATCCAAATCAACAACGAGAAATCGTATAATGATCTACAGGGTGTATAAGTATAGTATGAGTATCAAACCAATGGTACAATGTATGAATAGGCCAACTGAGCTCCACATATAAGCAAGTATAAATAATATATAAATAAGAGGAGTGCAACACAAGTAACTACACACGAGATATAACAAGATAAAATAGGAAATGAGAACTGAGCACTAGAATACACAAAGAAAAGAACCCAAGTCAAGGAACGTACCTGGAGCAAGTCAACAACAACCTACTCACAACAAGGAAGTACTACAAAAGTCAACTAATCAAGTATAGACTGATGGTAAATACCGATATTCACCAAAGTAGACCAAAAGCCAATCTAACACTATCAACACAACAACACTAAAAATAGGATAAGTTAAACCACTAAACCTAGCAAATTATTAGCACATTAACACAAAAATACAGAATATAGTCAAACAATAGCCTAACGTGTGACCTGTTGGTCCTAAGCAATATCTTGTGCGATCCCCATAAGCACGCCAGGTAAAAAGTAGTAAACATAACCAAATTAATCCCTAAAAAATCAATAGGTACAAACAACAACCAATATACTGGTGTAGGACCCTAGAAGTTGGAAAGTCTAAAATTGAGGTCCAACAGAGGCTTTAAGAAAATATCAATTTATTTTGGCACCAGGTGATCTTCATGGAACCCTTCACGGGCCGTGCAAGGGACCTCGAGCCGTGAATTACCATCGTAGTACAGCCTAGTTTAATAATAGATCCTGAGTAAGGACCACGTGATGAACCATAGGTCGTAGAGGCCTCTATGGTGGGCACCCTACTTAGACCTCAGTCAGCCTCCACTCCACGGCCCTCACCACGGGTCGTTGAGATATTCATATGATGTTATGTGGCTTGTGAAGGATGAGCCCCTCAAAAATCCAACTTTCTAGAGTTCACGTTAAGGACCACGACCACAACCATGGGTCATGGTAAGGTTCATGGATCATTGTAAGTTCCCCGTGCAGGTACAGTTTAGTTTTTAAGTTGGGTGTTATACCCCGCACTTTTGTATGTTGGAGCATACTTTTTTTTCTTTCTCTAAAAGATTGCCACGAGATCCATTTTATCTATGAAGTTCCACCCAAGTAGGAAAGATTGGAAATAGGGTCAGGAGTCGAAAGGAGTTGGAGGCAAAGTAATGAGTCGTATGACTCGACTTACCTACGTAAGTTACCAACTTAAACATCTTACATACTTGAGTTGCTTAAGGACATACCAAGCTTACATAGCATGGATTACATAGGATCCTAAAATAAGACGAGATTATGAACCCACGAGGAAGGGGAAAAGACAACACGTGGAAGCCAATGGAGGAGTGACACATGGCAGAACCTCAAGCAAGCAGGTGACCCACCTACTTGGGAGGTGGGGCCCACAAGAAGATGTGGCAACCCCTCCTTGAAAGCATGGATCTGTGGTCCAATAAGGGTTTGACAAGTGTCACCCTTAGGGGATGACATGTGTCACTTCCTAAGGGACCCTATATATGTATGTTAATGACTCTTAAGTCATTTGGAGTCAACAAATTAGCCAAATTATAGAGAGAAACGTGAGAGAAAGAGAGCTCACAACTGCAGCCACAAATTGGAGGAAATTAAGGTAAGTTCTTCACTTTTCTTCTGTGAATTAATTATCTATGGTGTTCCTCAATTAAGTAGAGGTGTATATATTTATATTACGATGCCTACGGAACCATATTTTCAGTTCTTCACTTGGAAAACTAAGAGAAACTTAAAGAGAAAATGCTAGGGAACAGACCCGTTTTTGGAGGGGACAGTTGTTAGTACTATTGGTATAACTTCTTGTGTAGAGCTTAGTTTCGGGTGATTCAATATGTTTTGGAAATTTATTGCATAGGTATATAACGTTTATTTAGACTTTAAAATCCTGTTTTGCTTTTAGCTTCGCGAAAAAGGGTGATGAAGTGTAGAGGAGGTACTGCCTAGGTTTTGGTTTTGGAAATCTTACACGGATTGTTGTTGGTATTTTGGGCATATTGTTTTGTACAGAATTGTTGTAGGGTTAATTAGAAATTGTATGCGACCCTAAGACACATGTATATAACTTTCATTGAGGACATAAATCTTGTTTCCTTCAATTACCCCTTCGAAACTAAGCGACAATACAAGACAGTAGGCTGTCCAGAATTCACGTTTTGATAGGTTTGGCGAGTTTTGGCCAATTTTGGGAAAGGTAAGGTTTTTCATTTCAATTTGAAGTTTATGATGTTGTTATATGGTGTATTACACCCCTTTTATGCTGCTGGAAGTTAAGAATATCGTAGAAATGCTTGACGTTCGAAATAAACTAAATTGGAATCGCTATAGTTAAATTGTCGTCGAAGGATAGTATTGTTCGTGTGAGCTGCTACTGCAGGGGTGTGATGTGTTGTTACAGGGCCTAAATATGTTCTAATGTGGGTTAGGGTTCTTCTGGTTGAATCCACATGACCCCTCGAGGACGAATGTTCTAAAGGGGGAAGGATATTACCCCGCACTTTTGTATGTTGGAGCATACTTTTTTTCTTTCTCTAAAAGATTGCCACGAGATCCATTTTATCTATGAAGTTCCACCCAAGTAGGAAAGATTGGAAATAGGGTCAGGAGTCGAAAGGAGTTGGAGGCAAAGTAATGAGTCGTAGGACTCGACTTACCTACGTAAGTTACCAACTTAGACGTCTTACATACTTGAGTTGCTTAAGGACATACCAAGCTTACATAGCATGGATTACATAGGCTCCTAAAATAAGACGAGATTACGAACCCATGAGGAAGGGGAAAAGACAACACGTGGAAGCCAATGGAGGAGTGACACGTGGCAGGACCTCAAGCAAGCAGGTGACCCACCTACTTAGGGTCAAGTAGGTGACCCATCTACTTGGGAGGTGGGGCCCACAAGAAGATGTGGCAACCTCTCCTTGAAAGCATGGATCTGTGGCCCAATAAGGGTTTAACACGTGTCACCCTTAGGGGCTGACATGTGTCACTTCCTAAGGGACCCTATATATGTATGTTAATGACTTTTAAGTCATTTGGAGTCAACAAATTAGACAAATTATAGAGAGAAACGTGAGAGAAAGAGAGCTCACAATAACAGCCACAAATTGGAGGAAATTAAGGTAAGTTCTTAATTTTCTTCCGTGAATTAATTATCTATGGTGTTTCTCAATTATGTGGAGGTGTATATATTTATATTATGATGCCTACGGAACCATATTTTCAGTTCTTCACTTGGAAAATTAAGAGAAACTTAAAGAGAAAATGCTAGGGAACAAACCCGTTTTTGGAGGGGACAATTGTTAGTAATATTGGTATAACTTCTTGTGTAGAGCTTAGTTTCGGGTGATTCAATATTTTTTGGAAATTTATTGCATAGCTATATAACTTTTATTTAGTCTTCAAAATCCATTTTTGCTTTATGCTTCGCGAAAAAGGGTGATGAAGTGTAGAGGAGGTACTGCCCAGGTTTTGGTTTTGGAAATCTTACACGGATTGCTGTTGGTATTTTGGGCATATTATTTTGTACAAAATTGTTGTAGGGTTAATTCGAAATTGTATGCGACACTAAGACACATGTATATAACTTTCATTGAGGACACAAATCTTGTTTCCTTCAATTACCCCTTCGAAACTAAGCGACAATACAAGACAGTAGGCTGTCCAGAATTCACGTTTTGATAGGTTTGGCGAGTTTTGGCCAATTTTGGGAAAGGTAAGGTTTTTCATTTCAATTTGAAGTTTATGATGTTGTTATATGGTGTATTACACCCCTTTTATGCTGCTGGAAGTTAAGAATATCGTAGAAATGCTTGACGTTCGAAATAAACTAAATTGGAATCGCTATAGTTAAATTGTCGTCGAAGGATAGTGTTGTTCGTGTGAGCTGCTACTGCAGGGGTGTGATGTGTTGTTACAGGGCCTAAATATGTTCTAATGTGGGTTAGGGTTCTGCTAGTTGAATCCGCATGACCCCTCGTTGCGTATTGTGCTACCGTATTTTTGAATAAGTCATTTGGAGTTTATGTTGTATATTGTTGGTGTGAATTGCTACAGGTTGTTGTTGTTGGTTGGATGTAGGTCTTAGGGACCTAATTGGAAATTTGGATAGGGCATATTATAGGGGAGGTACTGCCCAATTTTCGTCGACGCCTTAGCGAATAACAGAACTAGTCGGGGAAACGACTAAGGAAATAGATTCCATTAATACTAAGATCTAACCTAGGGTGCTGGAAAGTAAAAGGGGTTGATATTCATTCTACTTTCATGTTGAATAGGTTCAAAGGATGGCAAGGCAAGTAGGATAAGGAATAATTCAGACAAGGTATGTGAAGCTTTCTTTTGGCAGATTTTTGGAATAAGTATGTAGAGCCTACTCTTTCTCTTCTTTTGGCATGTCTTCAAGTTAAGTAATGAATGGTGTGAGCTTGAGGGTAAATCTATTTCATAAATGCCAAGCGTAATTCACGGCCCTTATTTACTTCTTGATGAAAGCACTCCTACAGTAATTGAACTAAGGCTTCTCAAGCTTCCTTACGTTAGAAAGTGATGGGTAGGTAAATCTATCCTTCCTTTCTCTTGAGACGTATTTTGCATGGGAATGAGGTTATGATGCCATGGTTGTTCACCGATCCCATGATGGGCTGAGTATGAAATGTGACTATGATGACCACATAAAGGAAAGTACAAATTGTGTAGAGTTCATTCTCTTTCTTCTTTTGGCATACCTTAGCTATAAGTTAAACATGATATGATCTCTGAGGTAATGATCTAGCTTGCATATGGTTACTTACTACTCTGCTTGTGCATATGGTTTACATATCTTTACCGAGTCCCATAGAGGTTTGGGTATGACCGAAGTCCCAAAAAGGGGCCGGGTACGATATAAGATGATATAAATATTCACCGAGTCCCAAAAAGGGCCGGGTATGACCGAGCCCCACCAAGGGCCGGGTATGCTATGTAAATGAAATGATAAGATGAAATGATTGCAGACTGAGTCTCATTAAAGGGCCGGTTATGGTATATTTATGCATATGATGACATAAAGATAAATTTGTAACACCGAGTCACATAATGGGCCAGGTGTGGAATATCATACTGAGTTACATGACCTCATTTTAGAAGGTGCAGGTAATGTGATTTATTAATTGTTGTACTTATTCTCTGCATCCCCGTATCAACTATACTTTCCTTGTGGTATTTTGTGCTTTACATACTCAGTACACATATCGTACTGACCCTCTCTTTTTGGGGGGCTGCATTTATGCCCACAGGTACAGACGCGCGCTTTGAGGATCCACCAGCCTAGGGTTCCACCTAGCAAGTTCGGGAAAAGCTCCATTGTGTCAGAGCCTAGATTTTGGGTACTAAACCTCTGCTGTATATTTTTGTTCATTCTGGGGTACGGCAGGGTCCTTGTCCCGCCATATGTTGTCACTAATACTCTTAGAGTTCTGTAGATACGTGTGTGGGTTGTGTATATATATGTGTGTTCAATTGTGCTTGTATGACTTATATTTTGGGGCGACCTTTGTCGAAGCAGCTTTGTCGGCTCGCATGTGTGTTTATAATAGGACTACCCCACAAGCTACGATAGCCTCGCCGGCTTATAAGTTATGTTACCTATTGAGACGTTGTGACTCAAACGGGTGACAGGTTTACTTGCGGTTACCAGGAGTATACGTGGGTGTCCAGCTCGGACACCCAGGCGCAGCCCACGGGGTTAGGTTGTGACATTGGGGGTAGTTTGTTAATTTCCTATGATTTCATTAATGAATGTGGATGGTTCTTAGAGGTTTATTCGAATCTATTAACTACCATAAGCCCTCCTAACACTCTAATTCTCACCCTAATTCTCTAAACAAAACCATTCCTCTAAAAGTGTGCTCTCCAAGTCTCCTTCTTCCTCAATTAAATTCTAAGGATTTCTTCAAGGTCAAGCTTATATTCTATGCAATTTAAAGCTTCTAAAGGTCAAAGTATGTGGGAATTCATCCTTGGACCCTTTCATCCATGGAATCCCAAGTGTTCTTCTCAAATCTCTTATGATTTCTTCTTCTAAAATCCCTAATTTCATGATTTGTATTGGATCTTCTTAATTATGATATATTTCAATAATATTAGCATAATTATGCATAATTCACATTATATTGAATGATTTCAAGATAAATTTCAAAGACTATGGTATATGTTAGTTTCAAGCATGATTCATGTGTTATGATCATTATTTTAAAGTTATTTCAATAAAAGTTTTATGAATGATGTTCAAAGATTCTTTAATACGGAAGTTATGAATGATTTTGTAAATACGCTATAAGCAAAGAAGTTATAGTACAATAACGACAATGCTTGCATAATCATGTTAAAAAAGTTAAAGGTTTTGATGAAATTTCCTCACACATTCATGATAAAGTTAATAGATAAGTTATTCTTATGTTATATTACAAAGATGGATTGATACCTATTATTATCTTCCCTAATTATGTTAATGATTATTGTTTCATGAAAGTTTCGTTGGGATAAACAATTAGCATCAATAAAACTTTAAGGTGGGGTTCGGTCAGGTAGTCATTGCAGCTACCCAAGAGAATTCTATTAGCAACCTTTAGTCCCAAACTACGTTGGATGCATAGGTTTAAAGATGTAAATATAGAAAAGCGATTGGATCCACATATGGCCTAGTTAAAGATAAAGTACCAAGACAGAGTCTACCCTGGCAAGGTAGCCTCTCCCTTCTCGATGTGGGATCATCATATTCTATTTAATAGCTCATATGGTCTTAGGTGTCGGTTAAGGTCCTATCCCACACTAGTTTAAGAAAAGTTATAAGTTCTCATGATGATGGTGTTTTCATGCATTGACCAATGAGTTTAATGTTTTAATGTTTCATTGTTTTACTCATTTTTAAGAAATTGGCCTTGCCTCCCATATTTCATATTGATTATGTGTTATGTTTATTGATTATGCATACTTCTCACATACTTAGTGCATTCCATGTACTAATACATACTTTTGCGTACATTGTATCATAATGTAGGGAAGGACAATCATCATGCACCTTCTATTTATGAGTAGACTTGAACCTAGACTAGCACTTGTGGTGTATTCTCATTCTTGGAGGACAAGATACTTTATTTTCCTTATGCCATATGACTATTTTATTCTCTTATGCTGTCATGGGTGACCTAAAAGCTTGTCTTATGCCCCTATCTAGTTAGAAGAGGCATTTTGGATGTTCAGAGTCTATGTTGTCTTCCATTTCGTATTTTGAGACTTATGCTCTAGTTTGATACTATGCTTCTATTTCTATGCTTTAGCTTATTTTTCTTATTTCCTTATATATGCTCTTAAATAATATGTTAAGAGGCTTGGTTGGGGTCCTTCGGGATTCTAATCATCGTGTCACACCTAAGGGCCTTGCTTGGGTTATGAAAAACTTTGTATCTGATCACAAAGTTCAAGTGTCCTAGGGAGTCTAACATGATGTGTCAATTAGAGTCCTGTTCATCTATATGAATAGAGACAAATATATGAATAGGAGACTATGAGTAATTTTAGGAAAAACATCATTTCTTTCATGATGTTATCGTGTGATAGAGTTGAAATCTATAGCAATTCCTTCTATATCATGTACTACACATTTCAAAATATGTCTCACCAAAGAGAGGATAGTTAGAAGATTGATCAAGATAGTAGCCTTTATACTACGATTGACCCATCCTAAAGTGTCAATATCTCTAATGTAGAGTTTTATGATGCTATCTTGTTTTGGATCAAGTGGTGACCATTCAATTGAATCAAAAAAGGGTGACTCCTATGAATGCAAATGTTAAGAAAAGGAAATGGGTGAACAAAAAGAGTAGTGCCAGAGGTAATGAATTTAATCATCGAAAGATATCAAAGAGGGAGGTATCTGACTCATGTTCTAGGAAGGGTGATGGAAAGGAAAAGTCATACCCTTTATATGCCAAGTGCAGAAAGAATTATAAAAAGGTTATTTAGCCTATACTGGAGTATGTTTTGGTTGTGGTAAGAGTGGATATAAGATAAAGGACTGTCTGGTGGCTTCTAGGAAAGGAAGAGAGAATCGCCAACAAGATTAATCTTTTGCTCCTTTAGATTTCTCGACTCAAGAGGGAAATTCATCTAGTATGAAATGAGCCTTTTAGCTTGATGTTTATGCCATGTTAGTCCTAGGAAGAAATTTTCTTTTGTTACTCCTTATCATGCTATGAAAATTTGATGTTAGTTTATGCTTCCATTGATAAGTGAATTATCACAAAAAAAGTCTATGAAGATTCTCCCATTATAGTAGATTTTGTAGAGCTTGATATGAACAATCTTGATGTTATTGTCGATATGGATTGGCTTCATACATGTTATGCTTCTACATAATGTAGAACTCGTGTTGTCAATTCCAACTTCCTAATGAGCCAATTCTGGAGTGGAAGGATAGTGATTAGGTATATAGGTGTAAGGTTGAGAGGATCTAATAAGGGTGGCACTCTTTTTCAAAATGGTCTTGAATTATATTCGGTAACAGATGTAAAGACAAAGAAAGACATGGATCCAACCTTAGATTAGTTAAAGAAATTGGTGGTTGATAAAAATATTGAGGCTCCCTCAAAAGAGGGAGATGGAGTACTTTATTACCGAGGTTGGTTATGTATTCTAAATGTTGATGGTATAAGAGAAATGATATTAAGTAGAGAACATAGCTCTCAATATTCCAGTAATCCTTCATTTTAAATCTTGATAGCAATATTGATGATAGTAGACGCTTCATGGCAGGTGAGGAAAGCATGGGTGGTATACATATTCTATTTAAGGTTACATTATAGGGGAAGAGCGAGATAGGATCTTGTTATGTGCAATAGATAGGTAAGAGTATATTGGTGTGTCTTTTTGTAGGAGTTAATTCAAATGTGGATTTAGAGATGAAAAAATAGACATAAAATTTTTTAAGTGATGTTGACTTCAAAGGAGCCATAAAGTGGTTAGAATGATAGACTTGAATGTGTGGTTGTTGTTATATGAGTGATTGTACTAGCATATTGATGACTTCCTGTTAAGGCTTTCAAGTGAGTGTATTAGAGTCGATATAGAACTAGGCTTGAATGTAGTGTTGATGACATGTGAATGAATGCACCGTGCATTGGGTGTTTCTTGATTAGGACTCCATATTTGTCGAATATGGTGGTAGGGAGTGGTACTCTTGGGATAAAAATCCCTGTAGAGGGATAGGATCCTAAGGTGTATCGGTAAGAAAGGCCTATGAAATTTAATTTTCCATTAGAGTTAGCCTCGGTTCTTTTAGTGTACTATGTGTCTATGTTGAGGGTGTTGGTTAGCAATCCTATATCTATTTGTTCCTTTGGATAGCGTTGGTGTGAAATAGAGTCTTTCTAATAAAGTGGTTTCGGTTGAGATCTTGGAAGTAGCTTAAGTTAAAGTTTTATGGAGGAACCAAGAGGTTGAAAGTATTGTGTGGGTATCCAAAACCGATATGATATCGTGATATTCTCATCTCTTTTATTCCATTCTAGTTAAGGTATTTAGTTCCTTCACAATCTATTCAGCCCAAACCATATGTTTCAGTTATTCTCATGTTGTCATATACATTCTTGTTCATGAAATGAGTTTTAAGGTCATCATTTAGCTTGAGATTGAATACTCCATGTTCTATTCACTTTCGAGATGTTTTGCATTCATGTTAGGCTGTTATGTTCCATTCCTATTTCGTTCATGCTAGTTTGAGCCCCATTCGAAGATGAATATTTCCAAGGGGGAGATATTGTAAGACCCCAGAAGTTGGATAGTTGGAAATTGAGGTCCAAAGGAAGTTTCCAAGAAAATCTCAGTTTTTTTTGGCACCATGTGGTCTTCAAAGAACCCTTCATGGGTCGTGCAAGGGACGAATAGACGTGAAGTCCCTTCATGGTCTAAGACTAGTGCAATCAAGGAATTTGAATGAGGACTACGTAGGGAACCATGGGTTGTAGTAGGCACCACGACTCGTGGTGGCCTCCGTGGTGGGTACCTTGCTCAGACCTCTATCATCCTCCACTCTACAACCCTTACCACGGGCCGTAGAGATCTTAATGGGCTATTATGTGGCTAGTGCAGGATGAGTCCCTCAAAAATCCAACTTTTTAGAGTTCAAGTCATGGACCACGACAACTACCATGGATCGTGGTGAGTCCCCCGTACAGGTGCAGTTCAGTTTTTTAAGTTGGGGTAGTTTGTTCATTTCCTATGTTTTTATTAATGAATGTGGATGGTTCTTGAGAGTTTATTCTAACCTATTAACTATCCTAAGCCCTCCTAACCCTCTCATTTTCACCCTAATTCTCTGATAAAAATCTTTTTTGTAAAAGTATACTCTCCAACTCTCTTTCTTCCTCAAGTAAATTCTAAGGATTTTGTTCAAGGTCAAGCTTCTATTCTCTGCAATTTAGAGCTTGTAAAGATCAAGTTATGTGGGAATTCATCCTTGGGCCCTTTCACCGTTTTCTATTCTCTTCTAGAATCTCTATGATTTCTTCTTCTAAAATCTCTAATTTCATGATTTTCATAGGGTCTTCTTAATTATGATATATTTTAATAATATTAGCCTAATTATGTATAATTCACATTACATTGCATGATTTTAATATGAATTTCAATGACCTATGTTATATGTTAGTTTCAAGCATGATTCTTTTAGTTATGATCATGATCTTTAAGTTATTTCAATGATTTTTTTATGAATGATGTTCAAAGATGCTTTTAGCAAGAAGTTATGAATGATGTTTTAAATATAAGCAAAGAAGTTATAGTGCAACAAATATAATGCTTGCACAATCATGTTAAAGAAGCTAAAGGTTAGGATGGAATTTCCTCACATATTCATGATGAAGTTAATAGATGAGCTATTCCTATGATATCATTATAAATATGGATTGATACCTATTATTATCTTTCCTAATGAAGTGAACGATTATGTTTTCATGAATGTTCCATTGGGATAAAGACTTAGCGCCGAGAGGACTTTGAGGTGAGGTGAGGTCCGGTAGCCATTGTAGCCGCCCAAGGGAATTCTAGTAGCAACCTTTAGTCCCAAAGTACATTACCCATGGAGGCTTAAATAATATAATATGACAAAGTTAGTGGATCCATATATAGCACAATTAAAGATAAAGTACTAAGACAGAGTCTACCCGAGCAAGGTAGCCTCTCCTTTCTCGATGTGGGGATCATCGAATTCTATATAATAGCTCGCATGGTCTTAAGTGTCAGTTAAGGTCTTATCCCACACCATCTAAACAAAATCTATAAGTTATCATGACGATGATGTGTTGATTCATTGACCAATAAGTTTAATGTGTTAATTGTTTCATGGTTTTACTCAAATTTAAGATATTGGCCTTGCCTCCCATAATTTATATTGATTATTTTCTATGTTTATTATTCATGCATACTTCTCATATACTTAGTATATTCTATGTACTAATGCATATTTTTGCCGATATTGTATAATGATATAGGGAAGGATGATCATTCATGAGTAGAGTTAAGCCTATACTAGTACTTATGTTGAGTCCTCATGCTTCGAGGATAAGACAATTTACTTTCCTTGCATAATTTGACTATTTTAGTCTCTTATGTTGTCATGGGTGAGCTAGGATCTTGTCTTATTATAAGACCCCAAAAGTTCAAAAGTCGAAAAACAGAATATAAGGATGAAATCTCAAATAAATTTTCACTCGTTGAGGTTCACAAGGCCCATCACAGGCCGTATTCAGCACCATGGCCCATGGAAGGGAGTCGTGGTAGTGCTAGGGAGCAAAAGTGAGATTAGGAGAGGACCACGAACGGGTTCACAAACCGTATCATGGTCATGGACCATCAAGTGGTCCATAGAAGCCAACCTTCAAACCTATAAATTGGGTCAGCTTCACGGGGGCCACTATGGCTCATCAAAACCATTACACCCGTGGTCCCGTTCCCTCAAGAGTTTTTGTCCAACCTTGACCAAGGAAGTCTTCATAGACCACCCAATGTCCTAGGAGCTTTTCATGGACCGTGAAGATGGTCTGTCTAGGGGTTTATCTTTATCTTGGGGGTGTTAAGTTCAATTCTTTAGTATGGTAATAGATTTAGATATGTTTTAAGGTCACAAGAATTTTTTAGTACGAAATTAAGTTGAAAGATTCCTTATCGAGTGAGTTTTGATGTAAGTTTTTATATTGGTCAACTTCAGATAATCATTTCTCCTAGAATATATATAATTAGGTAGCCCATAATCATTCAAATTAAAGGCATTTAAGTCCTCTTTCCAACTCCATCAAGTTTGCTTCATTTGTTATTTGGAGTAAACAGTGATGCCCGTTTTATTGAAGCCCTTTCAAGCAATCACATGTTCACGACTGGCACTACGGACCGTGAAGATCAATACAGACAGCATTGCCTTCCATGATGTATGGCTGCAATCTATTTTTAGTTATTTCCTACATGCATCCTAGGGTTATTTTAGTCCTTTACAAAGCTTTTAACCTTATTCGAAGTTGTTTTAGGGTGTTTTGAAGGAATATATCATTCCACTAACTAGTTTTCCCCTCATAATTATCAATCTAAATATTGCAATATCTAGAAATCCTCTCTCTAAAAGGTTCTCTGAAGAGTCTTCTTCTTCCTCAAGCAATTCAAAGGGGAATTCAGGTCAATTCTTCATCAAAAGCAATGTTAGGTCTTCCTAGATCAATGGTATGTGGGACTTCATTCACCTATGAAATCCCAAAATTTTCTCTCCAACTTCTTTATGAATTCTTCAATCAAAAAAACCCTAAATTCATGATTTGCATTGGGTCTTCTTAATTATGATATATTTCAATATTATTTGCCTACTTATGCATAATTCACATCATATTGGATGGTTTTAAGATGAACTTTAATAATTCATGATATATGCTAGTTTCAATTATGATTTATGAGTTATAACCACGATTTTCAAGTTATATTCAATGAAAGCTTTATAGAATGATCTTTAAGGTTTATGAATATTTTATGAAATTTTTTGAATGATAATTCTACGATGTTTCAATGATGTAATTTGAAAAAGTTATGGTGCAATAAGGATAAATCTTGAACAATCAAGATAAAGAAGTTAAAGGTTGTAATGGCAAATTCCTCACCCCTTCTTGATGAAGTTAATAGATGATCTATTCTTAATGTATATTTATTAATTGGATTAATATCTATTATTATCTTTCGTAATAATGTCAATGAGTATGTTTTTCATAAAATTTTCATTGGGATAATGAGTAAGCACTGAGTGGACCTTGGGATATGCATTCTCTCCCATAGTTGAGGCAAGAAACCCATAGTAAGATCCTATTGTCCCATAACTACGTTGCCTGCGTAGGTTTACAAAGATACTAATATGGAGAATCAAAGTTAAAAGAATTACCTAATGGAGAATGCCCTGGCAAGGTAGCCTCCCCTATCTCGATGTAGGAGTCATCAGATTCCATATAATAGCTTGCATGGTCTTCAATGTTGGTTAAAGGCTTTATCCCACACTAGTTTCTATTGAATTAGGAGTACTTATGATGATTATCAGATTTTGATGCATTGACCAATAAGATAAATATTTTAATTACTTTAAGATTTTGCTCATGCTTTTAAGATATTGGTTTTGCATCTATGATTCATATTGACTATGTCCTACGTTTATAGATCATGCATACTTCTCACATACCGAGTGTATTTCATGTAGTAATGCATACTTTTTGCCTAAATTGTATCATAATGTAGGGTCCGACGATCACACTCATCCTCCCATTCATGGCTAGAGCTTGTTATAGTTGTACTTTGGTGGTGAGTCCTCATTTCCGAGGATGTGACATTACACTTTCATGTTGTCATTTGACTACGTAATTACTCTTATATTGTCATCGGTTGTCACGACTTAACCTAGGTCCTAATTGTAACACAGCTATCAAAATCCCGAAGGGTTCCAACCAAGCCTCTTGTACATATCATAAGAATACATAAGGTAAAATAACAGAGGAAACATCATAAGATAGTCTAAACCCTGAGTAGAAAAAGAAGAATGTCATATGACAATATAGAACGAAATATTTGTCCAACTAGATGCCTCTGCTCATGAGCATGGAAAGGGACTAAAACATGTCCTTAGCTCACCCTCAATATAAAACATAAAAAAAGTCTTTGAAAACAATAACGAACTCGGTGTATTTTCCCCAATAAATAAGGACTCACCAGAAACACTACCGGATAGGAAAGCTTAACTAGCCACGTGGATGAATATGATCTTCAATCTCAACCCCTACATTATGAGACAATGTAGGTAAAAAGCATGCATTAGTACATTGGAATATACTAAGTATGAGGTCATGACATGCAACAAAAATCATGGGATGAAATGGTAAAGTAAAACACATGATAAGATAAGATAAGTAAAGTAATGAGAAAATCATAGTGACCAAAGCATTGGAAGAGCATAATTTAGATCATGAAAATACATATGAGGTCGTACATATGTGGGATAGGGACCATAACCGACAATAAGACCATGCGAGTTATAACATGGAATCCTATTTTCTACCCATACAATAAAGAAAAAGGGGAATCTACTTGCCAAGGTAGACTCTACCCCGCTAGATGGGTCATACATATGCTATATGCGGATCCAATAGCTAGGCCATGCAGGTAACCATGGTGGAACATATTTCAAGATATATGAGGTTGCTATTAGAGCTTTTGGTAGGACCCCCACCTTAAGTCCACTCGGTGCTAAGTCAAATCCCATAGAATACATACATAGCATAGAAACCATAATGACATATATCATAGTCATGATCATAGGTTTGAAATCATAGAGTAACTCATTTTCATAACATAAGTGCAATGTGGGTATTGTCCTTCCATATTCCAAATCATACATACATAGTTCATATCATTAGGCCTTAAGGCACCACATTAAGCCCTAAGTCACCTTTTCATTAACTTGCATGAAAATCATAATTTGAAACATGCTTATAGACTATGATCAAAATTGAAATACATAATCATAAGTCATACATGAAAATTAGGGTAAAACCTGAATGGATGATCAATTGACTTGAAAATCATGAAATTGACTGGAAAACATGTATGATCATATACTTTCTATCAGCCCATACATAATTCATAAAGATAATATCATTCGGAAGTATAATTTAAATTACCCATAATTAATATCATGAACCCTAGGGATCAATGTAGGAAAATTCATGGAAAACTCTTCCATTCAATGCAATAACCATCAGTTTATATTAAAATAGACTCATAATCATAATTTGAATCATAATTCATCCAATTGGAATAGAGATCATAAAACCCATAAAATACCATATTTTAATTTGATAGAAAACTTGACAATTTGATTGGGCTTCATGGATGAAAGAATCCATGAATCAATACTCACATACCTTACGTGAGAAAACCAAATAATTACTTGAAGCCTTCAATGGAGTGATTGAGAGTCTTTTGTAAAGAGAGAAATATTTGAGTAAGTGAATTGTAGAAGAATGAATAGAATTAGAGGTTTAGGTCAATTTATAGAGCTGAATTATATCCTAAAAATGTATAGCTTCATTAACTAACAATTAGGAAAAAGTCTAAAGTCCCCTTACTTCAAAACTAAATTTAAACAGAAACATCGCCTAGGTCTGCGATGTAGAGGTATTCCCTAATAGGCAAATTTTGAGCAAATAAGATTTTTGCCAGATTTTGACTCGGGAAAAATTGCACTGAACGGGAGAAAGTCAGCGATGCGAACTTTCCACGCACTTTACTGTTTTGCATAGTTTCTTTAAAAAATCTATCTTTCGATATACGGTCCTAAAAATCCACTAACACTATTTTCCCGCAGGTTTTGACCTCCTAATCGATATTCTATACTCGGATTTGCCAAAAATATTAAGGATAATGCATTATGTGAGCGGTCTATTCCCAAGGAATTCTTAAGTCACTTGCTAGCATTTTGAGGAATGTTATATGGGTGATCTAGGAGCTTGTTTTATGCCCCATCTAGTTAGTAGAGGCATGTTAGATGTTGAGAGTCTATGTTGTCTTATGTTTCTCGCCTTTGAGATTTATGCCCTTATTGAGACTATGCTTCTGTATCTTGATTTATTTTATTATTTACCTTATGTATGCTCATGAATGATATGCTAAGAGGATTTACAGGGGTCCCTCAGGATTCTAACCGTCATGTCACTGCTAGGCCCTAGTCTGGGTTATGACATTTACGCCCCCATCTAATTAGTAGAGGCATTTGGGATGTTTATAGTCTATGTTGTCTTCCATTCCATATTTTGAGACATACTTCTAGGTCTATGCTTTAGCTTATTTCACTTATTTACCTTATGTATGCTCTTGAATGATATGCTGACAGGCTTGGTTAGAGTCCTTCGGGATTCTAATTGCCATGTCACACCTAAGGCCTAGCTTAGGTCGTAAAACTAGTGATAGGTGATTCATATGAATGCAAATTATGTAGGAAAATCCATAGTACATTGTGTAACTAATGCCATTCATAACTAAGCATATACCTTCATCATGACCCTCGGCCTGCCAGGTAGGACCCACGCAACTCCTCCATCCTTTTCAGTGTGTCACATATCCAGAGGGACCTATAGGGTACGCGAGATGTCCATATAGCTTTCTTGTAACTGAACTAGGACTTAGACATATATTATCTTCATAGTTGTATTAGAGGTACAAGTAGCGAATCCAGTGTAGAAAAGGGCGACAACACACCAGCTAGTCATGCAAAAATCTTAATACATCTGAGATGCCTCTAATATTTCAAGTAGAAAAGAAGCACAACCTTGACGATTTATATATCTTGAAAAATCATTTATCAAAGTGATCTAGATGGTACAACTCTCATTAATACCAGTTTTAAAGAATTAAAAGTGTGAAAATAGTCTTTCTCAAAATTAGTTGTGAAAATCCAATACATGAGCTGGGTTCATACCACAAACACGTGAGAATGAGCAACAAATGAAATGTATGCCATCACCAGTATCCAAACAAGGCACACAAAATCAGAGTATAATACCAGCACTTCCATGATACAAAGGCAGAGAGAACAAACTTAGGGTCCAACTTCTCCTCAAACATGGCCTCAAGCCCAAGAAAATAACAACAAATCATTAAAGTATACTAGCCCTACAGCTAATCATTAAGCGAAGGAATCAAGAAAATCTCCATAATCAAATAAGGGGAGAAATAACTCAAGAAACGATGCCTTACCATAAACATGCCACTCTAGCCCGCAATCAAGTATAGCTAAGCCAAACCAATGGCTACGATGAGCCACTTAGGAGTCAAGCAGTAGCAAAAGCTACACCATATGCAATAAGCCCTATCAAAAGAGACAACCCACTACCAAGGCAATAAAGTACACACTAAGCCATCTAAGGCTCAATCTTAACTAAGGACTCAAGTATCAATCCTAATAAGGATAATCACAATGATATAACTCATAAAAAAGACTTTTAAACTACGGATTTTAAGAGACTAAACTAGTTCGATGCTTAATCAGAAATAATGAAATAGAGTAAATCAGAAAAGATTCAAAAACTTGAGAAGCACAATCCTATATCACATGCGATTCATACTAAACGTTATCTAATAAATCTCAATCAAGAAAGTAGATCATAGCCTACTTCGATGCCAATCACACACACTGTGAATCTACTGAATTGAAATCTCGTCATTCTAAATCACTTCTAATAGTATCCAAACTAATAAGATATTAATCACAATGTCATAAAGAATGTTTTGACACAAAAATTGTAATAATCAGAGTCGGATCCAAAATTGGGTCTAAAAATAGGATATGGGACCTGCACCAATAACACCAAAATTACCTCCATAAAAAGGTCCTAATTGACCTAAATAGCTTGTTTTCCAAAATATAGCACAATTTGATGCTCGAAAATAGAGAAATCAGTCCATGTTTATATAGATCATAATATAGACTATCAGTTATAGAGTGTGGTTCATATTCTATAGTTCAAAAACCCAAAAGTTTCACCTATTTTCTATAGACAGGCTTCTACGATCCTGTAAGACCTCGGAAGTTGGAAAGACGAAAAGAAGGAACAAAAGATCAAAAATTCCTGAAAAATGTATCTTTCGGCACCATATGGTCTTCAGGGGACCTATTATGGGCCTTAAAGAGGACCACAGGCCGAATAGGGCCACCGCGGTCCATGCCCCGCCAAATGGTTCAAGAGGTGAGGATCAAAAGGGGCCACCACGAGTCGTGGTGCGGACCATGGACAGTTATGGATTCTGGGGTGGACACCTTTGTATTCTTCTTGTCAGAATCCTATACATGACCCATATTCACAGACCGTGATGACCTCCATGGATAGTTAAGGTCTATATAGAGGAGGTCCTCAAATAATCCCTGCACACCCCAAGAATGCAAGTCCAAGGTAAACACCATGGAGGACCACCATGGACCGTAGTGACCATAAGGGGCCATGGTGGGTATCGTAGTGTGTAACCTTCCAAAATTTCTTTTTAGAAATTTCTAAGTCCCTTACCATATAGGGTACCACAGACCGTGGTGCCTTTAACGATCTATGGTGATGGTCCATCCTGAGTTTTGAATTCAAATTTAATTTCAGTCCTATCCTTATATCTCATTAATGAATTTATATGGTTTTAGGGACTAAATTCTTAAGTAGTAACTACCCTAAAATCTTCTAACCCTCTCTTTCTCAACATAATTCCCAAAACCATCTCTCTCAAGTTTTCTCTCAAAATCTTTTTCTCTCTCAAGCTATTCGAAAGAGTTCTTCAAAGTTAAGCTTTCAATCTTTATAATTTTGGGCTCATCAAGATCAAGGTATATGGAACTTTATCTATGGGATCCTTTCACCCATGGAATTCCAAAAATTTCTTCTTAATTCTCTTATGAATTTATCAAATAAAAGCCCTAATTTTATGAAATGCATTGGGTTTTCTCAATTATGATATAATTCAATGTTATTAGCCTAATTATGTATAATTAACATCGTATTACATGATTTGAAGTTGAATTTCAATGAACTATGCTATATACTAGTTTCAAATATGATTTATGAGATATGATCATGATTTTTAAATTATATTCCATGAAAGCTTTATGCTATGAATGAGTTAAAGATGATTTATTCAAAGAAGTTATAAATGATTATTCTATGATGTATCAAGCAAAGTTATAGATAGAGCAAGTTAAGTCCCTAAAGATGTTTATGATCAAAGATATACAATGATGAAAGGCCTACACCCTGATTGCATGAGTCATATGATAGATGAGCTACTCCTATGATTTTACTATGATGATGTTAGATAAGCTATTTTATGATGTTTTGTAAAGATGGATTGATAGGTAGTTACTATCTTTTCCTATGATGTCTATGATCATGTTTTATAAGTTCCATTGAGATATTTACTAAGCATAGAGATGACTTTTAGGTTGGGTTAGGTTCGGTAATGCAGTTAGTTAACCAAGGGAATTCTAGTAGCAACCTTTAGTCCCAAACTACGTTTTCCACATAGGTTTACATATGCTTTATGGCAAAGCTAGTGGATCCACATAGCCCAGTTAAAGAGTTACTTATGGAGTATGCCCTGGCAAGAAATCCTCCACTATCTCAATGGAGGAGTCATCGAATTCCATGTATTAGCTCGCATGGTCTTATATGTTGGTTAAAGATCATATCTCACAGAGTGTTAGTTGAGTTATGAGATCTTATGATGATTATGAAATTATTTTGATGCATTGACCAATGAGATAAATGACTTTAATGTTTTCATGTTTACTCATGTTTTTGATGATATTGGTCTTGCATTCATGATTAATATTGATTATCTCCTATGTTTATTATTCATGTATATTCCAACATGCTTAGTGCATTCCATATATTAATGCATACTTTTTTCCTATATTATACCATAATGTAGAGGCCGGCGATCACATTCGTCTTCCTCCCATCTGTGGCTAGAGCTTGTTATAGTTATTTTTTAGCAGTGAGTTCTCATGTTTTGAGGATGTGACATTTTACTTTCATGTTGTCATTTGATATTCCATTACTCTTATATTGTCATGGGTGTGCTAGGAGCTTGTCTTACGCCCCCATCTAGTTAGTAGAGACATGCTAGATGTTGAGAATCTATGTTGTCGGTTCTTTCCCCATTTTATGACTTATGCCCTTGATTGAGACTATGCTTCCTAAATCTTTTATTTAGATTTATATTTTTTATTTATCTTATATATGCTCATGAATGTTATGCTAAGAGGCTTGGTTGGAGTCTTTGGGATTCTAATTGTCGTGCTACGACTAGGCCTAGGTTGAGTCGTGACAAACTTAGTATCAGAGTACAAGGTTCAAGTGTCTTAGGGAGTCTAACATAATGCATTAAGTAGAGTCTTGTTCATTGATATGAAGTGTGCCACATCTATGAATAGGAGGCTATAAGGTATCTTCAGAAACACTTCAGTTCTTTCATGATTTGTGCTATAGATTTGAACTCTAAGGTTTCCTCCTCTAATCTTTCTCTTTGCGATTACAGAGTCATGCTTCCATAAACATCCCCTATTCGAAGGAATGTTGTTAATAAGGAGCCACATGCTTAAATGAACATGTGAATGATAAAGTCTCTATTGCAGAGTTCCAAGACGATTTTAAGATGTTAGCCCAAGTAATGACTACTCAAGTGAATCGAGGGGTATAGCTCCTCAAAATGTGCCTACTCTGGCTTCAAGGGTTAGGGACTTCATAAGGATGAACCCTCCCAAATTTTATGGGTCCAATGTTGATAAGGATCCCTAAGACTTTATTGATGAGTTTTATAAGATTGTGGGTATTATGGGAGTGTCTTCGGAAGAAAAGGTGGAATTGGCGGCCTACTAACTCAAAGGTATCTCTCAAGTTTGGTACAACCAATGAAAAATAAAAAGGTTAGCAGAGGGTCCTGTAGGTTGGGAAGAGTTCAAAGTTTCATTTTATGATCACTTCTTCCCACTTGATCTAAGAGAGGCGAAGGTGTTGGAATTTATCAACCTCAAGCAAGGAAATATGACTATGAGGGAGTATGCCCTCAAGTTTACAATGTTGTCCAAGTATGCTCCATTCTTGGTAACCAACTCTTATGCCCCGAATGAGCAAGTTTATTTTGAGAGTGTCGAACTTGGTTATGAGAGAGTACTGAACTGCTATACTCATTTAGAAGAGGGATATCTCTAGGCTCATGACCTATGTTGAGCAAATTGAAGGAGAAAATCTTAAGGAGAGGAATGCAAGGGAGTCCAAGAGAGCTCGGTATAAAAGTGGGTTTTGTCATAACAAATTTGGCGGCGGAAATGGTCGTTTTCAACAAGGCCAAAAGTTTCAAGGCCAAAGTTTTTCAAACACTCTGGCTCAAAAATTTGAGAACGACAAGGTACCAAATCCTAAGTCATAAGGTGGAGCTTTGGGTGGTCAAGTTACCCTTCCATGTAAGAAGTGTGGGAAAAACCATAGAGGAGAATCCTTAGCAGGTTGGATGTTTGTTTTAAGTGTGGAAAGCCCAGTCATCATGCTAGGGACTGTAGAGGTGGTGCTTATCCCTAAGGTGAAACTTAAGCTACTAATCATCTATATTAGCGTGCTATTACTTCAGATGGTGGTCAGCGTCACAATAAATTTTATGCCCTTCAAACTCGTCAGGAATTAGAGGATTCCCCCAATATTGTGACTGGTATGTTGAAAGTCTTATACTTTGATGTTTATGCATTATTAGATCCAGGTGGTACTCTATCATTTTCTACTCATTTTGTTTTTATGTGGTTCATTGTTAGTTCCGAGATCTTGCTAGAGCCTTTTCGGTCTATACTTTGGTTGGTAATTAAGTTGTGCCTAAAAGAGTCTATAGAAATTATCCTGTTTTAGTTTTTCATAAAGTCACCTTTGTTGATCTTGTAGACCTTGATATGACCGATTTTGATGTTATTCTTGGTATGGAATGGCTTCATGCATGTTATGCTTCTATATTATGTAGAATCCGTGTGGTTAAGTTTTAGTCTCCTAATGAGCCAGTCATAGAATGGAAAGGTAGTAATTCCATGTTTAAGGGTAAATTCATCTAATGACTTAAATCTCAGAAAATGATTTCCAAAGGTCGCATCTATTAACTAGCTCGGGTTAGAGATACTAACTCTGAAACTACTACTCTTGAGTCAGTTTTAGTTGTTAATAAGTTTTTGGAAGTTTTCCCTGAGGATCTCCCAAGTATTCCTCCCAAAAGAGAAATAGACTTTGGTATCAATTTTCTCCCTGATACTCAGCCTATCTTTATTCCTCCGTATCGAATGGCTCTGGCAGAATCAAAAGAGTTAAAGGATCAGTTGAAGGACTTGTTTGATAAGGGTTTCATTAGATCTAGTATCTCTCCATTAGGTGCTCCAGTTCTTTTTGCCAGAAATAAGGATAGTTCATCGGCAACTGGACTAGGTCAAAATTAAGAATAAGTATCCTATTCTAGGGATTGATGATTTGTTTGATCAACTTCAAGGAGCAAGCTACTTTTTAAAAATTGATCTTTGATCAGGTTATCATAAACTCTGAGTAAGGGAATGTGACATTCCCAAAACGTCCTTTAGAACTTGGTTTGGTCATTTTGAAGTTTTGGTTATGTCTTTTAGACTAATGAATGCCCCTGCAGCTTTTATGGATTTGATGAACAGGGTGTTCAAGAAACTCTTGGATATTTTTGTGATTGTCTTTATTGATGATATTTTGATCTGCTCACGGAGTGAAGAAGAGTATGCCGATTATTTGAGGATTTTGTTGGAAATTCTCAAGGACCATTAATTGTATGCAAAGTTTAGTAAATGTGAATTTCAACTAAGGTCAGTTGCGTTCCTTGGTCACATTATATTCAGAGAAGGAATTATGATTGAGCCAAAGGAGATCGAGGCAGTTAAGAATTGGCCTAGACACTTAATGATCTGATTTTCAGAGTTTTTTGGGCTTAGGCAGTTAATATAGATGGTTTATGGGATGTTTATCTTCCATTGCACCACCCTTGACTACTTTGACTCCAAAGAAGGTGAAATTTCAAAGTTCTAAGGCATGTGGAAAAGCATTCAAGAGTTGAAGGATAGGCTTACCTCCTCTCTGGTGTTGACTTTACTAGAAGGTTTTGATTTGTTTGTTGTGTAATTTGATGATTCACAAATTGTTCTTGGTTGTGTTCTAATGCAAAATAGCAAAGTGATAGCTTATTCTTCAAGGCAACTAAAGACACATGAGAAAAATTACCGACTCATGACTTGGAGTTGGTGGTAGTGGTATTTGCTTTGAAGTTATTAAGATACTATCTCTATGGTGTCCATATGGATGTTTTCACCGATCATAAGAGTTTGCAATATATGTTCACTCAAAAGGATTTGAACCTTCAAGAAAGGAGATGGCATGATATGTAGAAGGATTATGACATGAGTGTACTATATCATCTAGGTAAGGCAAATTTGGTTACTGACACTCTTAGTAGATTGTTGATAAATAGTGTTGCTCATATTTAGGATGAAAAGAAAGAGCTAGTTATGGAGATGCATAGATTAACCCATTTGAGTATCTAATTGGTTGATTTCGAGGATCGTGATGTTGTTGTGCAAAATGGTTCTGAATTATCTCTTGTGGCGAATGTAAAAGCAAAACAAGATAATGATCCCACAATGGTTGAATGGAAGAAAGCAGTTTCCAAAAAATCCATTGAGGCTTTCTCCCAAGAGGAGATAGTGTTTTGAGATATCTAGTCTGATTATGTGGTCCGAATGTAGATGGATTGAGAGATATGATATTATATGAAGATCACAATTTGCAAAATTCTAATTATCCCGATTCCACAAAGATGTATAGAGATTTAAGGGAAGTGTATTGGTGGAATGACATAAAAAGAGATATTGTGGAATTTATGGCTACGTGTCCAAATTCTCAACAAGTGAAAGTTGAGCACCAAAAACTAGGAGGTTTGGCTTAAGATATTAAGATTATTACTTAAAGTTGGAAGCCTTCAATATGGACTTTGTTACTGGTTTGCTTTGTACTTGTATATAGAATGGATCTATATGGGTGATTGTTGATCAAATGACTAAGTCATGTCATTTCCTTCCTATCAAGATTTCATATTCAGCTGAGGATTATGGACATTAAACATCCGAGAGTTGGTTAAGCTTCATATCATTCCATTGTCTATCATCTGGGATGGAAGTACTCAGTTTACATCTCAGTTTTGGAGATCTTTTCAAAAGGGTCTTGGTACCCATGTGAAGCTTAGTACAACTTTTCAGGCCGAGCATACCATTCAAACATTGGAGATTATGTTGATATCATGCATCATTGGTTTTAAAGGAAATTGGAATGATTATATTTCATTGATAGAGTTTGCTTATAATAACATTTATCACTCTAGCATTAAGATGGCTCCATTCGAGGGTTTGTATGGTAGGTGCTGTAGATCCCCTACCAATTGGTTGGAGGTAGGTGAAGTTTCTTTGATAGGACCCGATATGGTATTTGAGGCTATGTTGGCCCATATCAGATTTTAAGGTAGATTGTTAAGGTTGCTTATGAGTTGGATTTACCTTCAGATTTGTCATCGGTGCATCCAGTGTTCTAGTGTCATTATTGAGTAAATTTGTTGGTGATCCTAACTCCACTATTCCATTAGAGAATATTGAGGTTAAAGAGAGTATTTTATATGAAGAGGTTTCAGTTGAGATCTTAGACCGGCATGTAAGAGAGTTGATAAACAAAGAAATAGTTTCAGTTAAAGTGTTATGGAGGAACCAAGAGGTTGAGGGTTCTACATGGGAAACTGAAGCCGATATGAGGTCCCGATATCCTCATTTCTTTCCTTCCATGCTACGTTGAGGTATTTAGTTCCTTCATGATCCAACCAACCCAAATCATATGTTTCAATTTCTCTCATGATTTCATGTGCACTCATGTTCATGAAATGAGATTTAAAGTCATGTTTTAGCTTGAGATTAAAGATTTCATGTTTCATGCATTATCAAGATGTTTTACATTCATATTTGGTTGTTATGTTCCTTTGCTATTCTATTCATGCTACTTTAAGTCTCATTTGAGAATGAATATTTCCAAGAGGGAGATATTGTAAGACCCAGAAGTTGGAAACACGAAAACAAAAGGACTAAAAGATGAAATTATTGGAAAATGCAACTTTTGGCACTAAATGGTCTTTATGAGACCCACTATGGGCAGTGAAGAGGACCACAGGCCGTGTAGGGAAACTGTGGTCCATGACCAACCAAATAGTTTTAGTGGTGAGGACCACAATGGGCCACCATGAGCCGTGGTGTCAACCACAAACTGTTATGGCTTCCATGGTGGACACCTCTGTAGGTATCCTGTCAGAATCCTATCCATGACACATATTCACGGACTATAATGACCTCCATAGACCATTAAGGTCTCCATAAAGGAGGTCTTGAATCAATCCCTACACACCCCAAGAATGCAGGTCCAACGCAAACACCATGGAGACTACCATAGACCGTTGTGACCATAACCGGCCATGGTGGGTCTCGTGGTGGGTAACCTTCCAAAATTTCTTTTCAAAAATTCCTAAGTCCCTCACCACAAAGAGGACCATAGACTATGATCCCTTTAATAGTCCATAGTGATAGACCGTCTAGAGTTCTAGATTCAGATTTAATGAGGGTTATTTCAGTCCTTTCCTTATATCTCATTCATGAATGTGGAGAGTTTTAGGGACTAATTCCTAACTATTAACTACCCTAAAGTCTTCTAACCCTCTCATTCTCAATATAACTCCCAAAACCTTCTCTCTGAAGTTTTCTGTCAAGGTCTTCTTCTTTCTCAAGCAATTCAAATGGGTTCTTCAAAGATAAGCTTTCAATCTCTACAATTTTAGTCTAATCAAGGTCAAGGTATGTGGGAATTCATCCATGGGATCCTTTCACATATGGAATTCCAAAGATTTCTTCTTAATTCTCTAATGATTTGTTCAAATAAAAGTCCTAATTTCATGATTTGTATTGGGTCTTCTCAATTATGATATAATTCAATGTTATTAGCCTAATTATGCATAATTCAAATTATATTGCATAATTTCAAGTTGAATTTCAATGAATCATGCTATATACTAGTTTCAAGAATGATTTATGAGATATAATCATAATTTTCCAGTTATATTTTATGAAAGCTTTATGCTATGAATGAGTTAAACATGCTTTATGCAAAAAAGTTATGAATAATGATTCTATGATATTTCAAGCAAAGTTAAAGATAGGGAGGATTAAGTCCTTCAAAATATTTATGATCAAAGATATGTAATGATGGAAGGCCTACACCCACATTGCATCAGTCATATAATAGATGAGTTAATCCTATGATTTTACTATGATGATGTTAGATAAAAGAATTTATGGTGTTTTGTAAAGATGGATTGGTAATTAGGTATTGTCTTTTCCAATAATGTCTATGATCATGTTTTATGAGTTTTATTGGGATATTGACTAAGCATCTAGAGGATTTTTAGGTGGGGTTTGGTTTAGTAACACAATTAGTTACCAATATGGCGAAGCAAGTGGATCCACATAGCCCAGTTAAAGAGTTACTTATAGAGTATGCCCTGGAAAGGTAGCCTCCCCTGTATCGATGCAGGAGTCATACGATTGTATGTATTAGCTCGCATTGTCCTATATGTCGGTTAAAGGTCCTAAACACTTTTTATGCACTGACCAATGAGATAAATGACTTTAACATTTTCATGTTTACTCATGTTTTTGATGATATTGGTCTTGCATCCATGATTCATATAAATTATCTCATATGTTTATTGTTTATTCATATTCTCACATACTTAGTGCATTCTATATACTAACGCATACTTTTTTTCCTACATTGTATCATAATATAGGGTTCGGTGATCACGTTCATCCTTCTTCCATCCTGGATAGAGCTTGTTACAGTTGTACTTTGGTGGTGAGTCCTCATATTCCGAGGATGTGATATTTTACTTTTATATTATCATTTGACTACATCATTACTCTTATATTGTCATGGACGAGCTAGGAGTTTATCTTACGCCCCAATCTATTTACTATAGGCATGTTAGATGTTGAGAGTCTATGTTGGTTGTTTTTCCCCATTTTATGACTTATGCCCTTGATTGAGACTATACTTCCTAAATCTTCAATTTAGCTTTACTTTCTTTATTTAACTTATATATGCTTATTAATGTTATGCTAAAAGGATTGGTTGGAGTCCTTCGGAATTCTAAATATCATATTACGACTAGGCCCTAGGTCAGGTCAGGACAGATCTGTAGAAGGAACTATAGTCCGTAGATGATTATCAAGGTATCTAGGAATTCACCAATGGTTTTCATTCATCCATTGGGTTCCAAAAGATCTCAATTATCCAATTTCAATTTCACCCAATTTAATGAAGGTTTCATGTTAATTCTTCATGGGCCCTTTCTATTTCAGTTAAGTGATGTTATTTTATCTCATTATGCATGAATTTCCTATAATGAGTTTCAATTTATTTCATATAAACCCATGCATTATGTCTATGATTTTCAAGTATGAACTATGAACTATGATCATGAATTTTATGAAAAATTACTAATATTAAGGGATGAATGATGTTTTAAGGATGTTTTCAAGTATTTATCAGTTAATTATAAAAGGTTTTCTCACAATATGACCGAAATCATGATTTAGATGCTTAGAAATATGAGTATCTATATGAATTATGTTATGCAATCATGATTTAAAGGAGCTACTCTTATATAATTTTTATGATGTGGATTAGTCAATGATCATTGCCTTTCCTAATGTTATGCTATGATATTTTATCTATTTTATTGGGATTTCACTTAGCGCCAAAAAGGGTTGAGTTGGAGGCTTGGTAAGAGAGTCTCTAGTAGCAACCTCTACTCCAAAACTATGTGCCCTCATAGGATGTCTTATTTAGCTAGTGGATCCATAAGTAGCTTATGCTGTTAATGATACAAAGTCTACCTTGATAAGTAGGCTCTCATTTTTTGGGGTAGGCCTTACACTGGACCCCATGTTATAGCTCATATAGTATTATTGTCGGTTATGGTCCATATCGTATAAAATGACTATATTCTCTTAAAAACTCTTAAATGATATTTTTCCTGATACATTAACCCTATAAACCTGACTTATGATTTACTTCATGCTTTTTAAGATATTTTTTTCATGCATGTCATGTTCATGTTTATCTTTCATATTATATCATTTTAATCATGTTATGCATATTTCTTACAAAATTAGAACATTCAATCAACTAACATATACTTTTGCCTATACCATTTCATAGTATAGGTCATGACTCTCCAGCCTATCCACATCGCTAGTTCCGGTCCTATTCAGAGGTTTGCTTATTTTGGTGAATCCTTATGGTTCGAGGGCAAACCTGCTATGTGATTTCTTACTTTAGAATCTTTTTATTTCTTACGTTTTCGGTATACCCTTGTCTAAGTTTAGTAGAGGCGTTGGCAAACTAGAAAAGTATTTTTCATTTGTTTTATATGCTATCTTTGAATTCTCTTATATCTAGATTTCCATGTTTGAAACTTTCTTCAGCATTTAAGGTTTTTTTACCTCTTCTGTAATATACGTCATCCTATGCATGCTAAGAGGCTTTGTTGGCGTAGCTCAGGATTGTTATTATTGATTCATATCTAGGATCTAGCTTGGATCATGATAAACTTAATATCTGAGCCAAAGGTTCAAGTTTCCTAGGGTGTCTGACAAACTACGTTGAGTAGAATCGTGTTCATGGATATGAAGTATTCCATATCTATGTACAGGAGGAAATAAGGCATTTTAGAAAACTTCACTTCTTTCATCATTATTATGTCATGCGATAGAGTTGAACTGTCACGACCCAGCTCCGTAGGCCTCAACTGGTGCCCGTATTAGGCACCTATACGTACCTTTGACCCAGAATTAGAACATTAATCGAATAAACATAGGTAATGATCAGAAGGGGTCTCTAAACAGATCACAAAAATAGATATAACACATGAGGGCCGATAAGCCATCACGAAACATACAAAACCCACATCTCATGTCTATAGACCTATATAGAATGATAGCCTAGTAATATGACGGGACAGAGCCCCGCTCTACCCCTGAACAACGTATATATATACACAACAGAAAGTATCAGCACCAAAATATAAGCTCCGGACAAGGAAGACTGTCAACACACGGCAAATTTCCTAAGCAAGTGGATCAGCAACCCGATCATCTGTACCTGCGGGCATGTAACGCAGCCCCCGAATAAAGGGGGTCAGTACGGAAAATGTACCGAGTATGTAAAGCATGGACTGGAATCAGTAAAGTCATTACTAGAGTAGAATGTGCAAAAATGAGCAAAATATCCAGAAATACCAAATGCTTATCAAAATCACATATAATGGGTTGTAATAAGTAAAGTCATTACCAGAATAGAATGTACAAAACTGAGCAAAATATCCAGAGATATCAAATGCTGATCAAAACCTCAAATAATATATGCAGAAAAACATATGCCATATCCGGCCCCATTATGGGACTCGGTGAACAAACATGGTCGCCCTCCCATCATTGGCGCCACAGCACAGCATAACACATGAGTAGGAAATATCTCCATAACAGATCATATCATATTAGATGGCCATATCATGTCATATCATATCATAAGCATATGTGTACATGGCACAGCATAACTCCATGGCATAACATACACCACCCCATTTACATGTCATACCTGCCCCCTCACGTAGGAATACGGCGAACAATGCAGAGAAGTACGCATGATAACAAAACCTGACCCGGGCTCGGTGAAGGAAGCATTGGGGCATCCACGAGTGGAGTAGTGAGAAAATAATGCAATTTAATTCATCTTTAAGGCTCAATGGAAAAATCAGAACGAGTTATCATTTAAAAATCGAGACAAGAGTCATGTCAATTACCTTTCGAAAGTTACCCTAGATTATATCAAAATAAATCTTCTAGAATCATATACATGTATCGAAGCATAATAAAATTCCTTTCGGAAATCAAGAAATTGGTCATCCTAGTGGCTCTAGGAATAGGAACTTCTTTGAAATTATATAAAAGTCATATTTTTGTTTCATAAATACCATGACAAAAGAAAGAGTAGCTTTACATACTTATGTCAAAACATGACAAAAGAAAAATCATCTTTCCATACTTATACCAAATACATGCCAAAAGAAGAGAAAGGATAGGCTTTACATACCTCTTACGGATTACTCTTAACTATGCTCGCCTCGTCGTCCCTTGAACCTATTTAACATGAAATTGATCTTAAGGTTAATAACCTTTCACTTTCCAATTCCAACTCTACAATCAAGTCTCCATAGCGGTCATTTCCTTATTCATTTCCCTCGACTAGTTCATTACTAGCTCCGAATCTACCGAAAATTGGGCAACATCTCCCCTATAACTTCAACATCCCCGAGTTTTCAAATCGGCCACCATGTCACTAACAATACCAAAAAAAACAGCAAGAAGTATGTATGCAAGTAAATCACTTCAATTTTACAAAATACAAGCTCTAAGCAACTCGTTCCAAACTACGATACCAAAATAGAGTTTTTAACCTTTATTTCGTAAAATATTTAATCATACCAAATGGAGGGTCGTGTGGCTGCAACCAGCAGCACCCAAATACATTTTTGATTAATTTACATCCCTGCAACACGCAATTAAACAACCACCAAACTGCAGCACCACCACAACAACACACTACGCGACTTCGATTTAACTAATACGACTTCCATTTAGTTTGTTTCTAACGTCAAGCATCCTTATAAATTTTTTCCACTTACAGTATATTTTAAGACATGTAATATACTTCATAACATCATCACAAAGTCCAGTTCGAAAGAGAAAACTTTACCTTTCCCAAAATTCACCAAAACTCGCCAAATCTTGCCTCGGAATTTCCTTTAGCGCAGCTGAAACTTAGGGACTGTTTGATAATGTTTTGGGATGATTCAAACCATAAATTTTCATTAATAACATATTCATAAAATCATGTTATAGCTCATATAATTATTTCTCAGAATGGAATCGGAAAACTTACCTTTTTCTCCTCCCAAAACCATAGCTCTTTCTTCTTTCTACCTTAAGTTTCTCTTCTCTTCTCTTCTTTCTTTCTCTTGTCATTTCGTTTTTTTCTTTTGAACTCTCTAGATGAGTGTGGAAATTAATGAGTCATAAGACTCATATATAAATATAATACTTTAGGGGTGACACATTTCATCCCCCAAGTGGTGATACGTGTCAACCCCTAAGTGGCGACACATGTCAAGACCTAAGTGGTGACACGTGTCAAGATCTCATTGGTCCAACACACCCATTTCCTCCAATCACGGTCTTCCATGTGGCATGTGGGACCCACATGAATCTTCTTGAAGACTTTATGAAATTTCCATTTTACCCCTAGCCTTCCACAATATTACTCTGTGGCCACTTTGCGAATTTTATCTTTTGCCCTTTTCCTTTCCCAATATTTCCACACTATTAATGATCATAAATAATATTCATAACCAACTTGTATATTAAAATTAATTTAGGAAGATGGTCATTCCCTTAACTTTACCACGGCTACCTTGAAACATCCAACCGTATAAAATACGGGATATAACATCCTCCATGAGAAATTCCAATTTTTTGCCCCTCACCTTTTCTAATATTTCCAAGTTGAACTTCCAATTTAGTCATAAGAATTTTGTATCCAACAAGATCAAACATACCCTTACCCTTGACTTGTTACCGTTATCTTCGAAATTTCATAATGTACAAAATACGGGTTATAATATTCTTCCCCCCTTTTGAACATTCGTCCTCGAATGTTAAACTAACCTCATGTGGTGCCTTCATACTTCGGGAGGGTTCCTCTTATTGTTGTCCTTTTAATCATGCCCATTCCTTATCCCTACTTTCACGTTTTTTACGCTACTGGAAAGCGTAAGCTATAACTTTGCCATTTTGCATCATGACACAACTTATTCCTACACCCGAAGCATCACAACAAATAACATACCCAATGTTGTCCCTCTAGAAGAGTTAGAACTAGAGTTGTAGCTAAATTCTGTTTCAATAACTGAAGGGTTCGTTCACAGTCATGATTCCACTAGAATTTGACTTCCTTCTAAGTTAATCTCGTCAGTGGTGCTGAAATCGAAGCAAATTTATCTAAAATCTCCTGTAATAACCTGTTAATCCCAAGAAGTTGCATACCTCTGTAGGTGTCGTCGGCCTAGGACAGTTTTTACGGCCTCGATCTTCTGTGTATCTACCCGAATACAATCAGCCCCGACAATATGTCCCAGAAATGCCACAGAAGTAAACAAAAATTAACATTTAGTAAATTTAGCATATAGTTTCTGGTGCCAGAGTATTGCAAGTACCTCTCTCAGATGATCTGCATGCTCTTCTTCTGACCGAAAATAAATCAAAATATCATCAATAAACACAATCATGAACATATCCAGGAATAGTCTGAATACCCGATTTATCAAGTCCATGAATACTGCTGGAGCATTCGTCAGCCCAAAAGACATCACTCAGAACTTGGAATGGCCATATCGGGTCCTGAATGTTGTCTTTGGTATATCTGATTCTCTTATCCGCACCTGATGATACCCCGATCGAAAGTCTATTTTTGAAAACCACTTGGCACCCTCTAATTGATCAAACAAATCATCAATCCTGGGAAGGGGGTATTTATTCTTAATGGTTACCTTATTTAGTTGCCTGTAATCAATACACATCCGCAGTGACCCATCTTTCTTTTTCATAAATAATACCGAAGCTCCCCAAGGTGAAGTACTGGGTCTGATGAAGCCTTTTTCCAGTAAGTCTTTTAACTGCTCCTTCAGCTCTTTTAATTCTGTAGGTGCCATTCTTTACGGAGGAATAGATATCATATAGGTATCTAGCAGCACATCTACGGTAAAGTCTATCTCCCATTCAGGAGAAAGGCCTGGAAGCTCATCTGGGAATACATATGAGAATTCATTAACTACGGGAACTGACTGAAGGGTTGGCGCTTCCGCTTCCAAGTACTGTACGCGAACCAGGTGATAAACACAACCTTTTCTGATCATCTTTCTCGCTTTAAGGTAGGAAATAAACTTCACTCTCGGCGACGCTGTTGGTTCTCATGGGAATTGAAAATATACTCGTACTACTAGGTCTTATACGAGTCCTCATTACCCGTTATGGGTTTCTTTTTTTGGTACTTGAGAATATTGTGATCCTTCTTTGGCCTAATATAATATGGTCGCGCGCCTTGCCTGTGATTTCTCTTGGGAATTTCACTTACTGAGGTTTCCTTTCTTTTCACCTCCTTCTAATACTTTGATCTCTTTTTTTTCTATATACTTACTCTCTTTATTTCCCAAATATTATTCTACTAGAATTTCCAATTTTAAACTATAGTCAAATAATAGTAGCGTACGTTGCAACAGTTGTACCCTTTATTCTTGCTGTCACTCGATCTTCGGTACCCTTGCGTGATTAATGCCTTCCTTACCGTGACACCAGTTGTTGGAACTCACATTTCCACCGATACAATCGTACGTGGGACATCCTACACATTCATATGTATATGTAGATATTCACTATCAAATAGACTACAAAATAGCTCCAAACGTTGTTCAAGGATATCGTTGTTCTAGAGCTGTGATGTACTTTCTTTCTCTTCACCAGCCTAGTCTACATCGTCTTACGCGGCCTCTTACGGTTTATAGCCATTCCATAAACTCTAGTTTTCCCTTAAGTTACTCTAGCCTCTCATTTGTCTCTTACGTCTGAATATATAGAATTCTTGCATACTTCCCAAGGGGTCACCCATCCTAAAATTGCTCCCACCTGAGCACGCTTAACCTCATAACTTTGATGGAATTGGGTACGTTAATGTTGATATAATCTCATCCATTTCCTCGTTTTACCTTTATTACATTATTGGGAGTGAGTCAAGGTCTTACAGATTCTGAGACACTTTCGTAACACGTCCATCTTTTACAATTACTGTTTTACCCTTTTTGATCCTCAATCTTTACTTTTTGCTTTCGCGCATGACTATCTTTCGTCATGGACTACCAGATTCCCGAGGGTAGTGATCGCACCATCCATCAAGGTCTCTACCAATGATTCTTCACACGGTCTCAGATACCGCGGCTTATATCTGTTTATTATTAGCCTCGAGATCCATCCATCTCTTATGGGATCTCGTTTGGAGCTTAAGCGTTCCCATTTACATATGATAGCATTAGTTGATTTTCTCTTACGCTTGTATTTCTCTTGTCCACTTCCCTCCTTTTGGGTGTACCCATGTCATCCTCTGTTCATTTTCAACTATTCATGCGCAAATGATTCTGTTTTAACATATTTAACATACTGCACCATGTTTACACCTTTTGTTAGAACATATATACTTTAGGTTGCCTCTATAAAAAACCTTAGTACAACCATGGGGTGCTTGATAATCTCGATGAATAGTGCACAATCTAGTCCAAGTACTGGTACTCGAGTCATATAACTAATGTAGTAGTTTAGTTGAAACCACATTCCATTCATCCCAATCAGTACGTCACTAGTACTTATGGCCGTGTCCGATTCTCCAATCGGGACACTTATACTCTGATGACACATGTTTCACATTTTGTTATCACATTTCTTTTTCCCAATAGATACCACTTGTTCCTTTAATACTTTCACAATGCCTCGATTGTTTTGCAATTTCTGTTCTTTCTATTTGAGGGATCCCACTATTTTCCAATATGGAGGTTCATATACATAATACCACTTTCTGCCTCATGAACTTTCATCCTTATTGTGTACCCGATACTAACTCCTAATCTTACTCACGACCATATCTTGTAGTTTCTTCCTTACTAAACTTTACTTATTTCCATAACGATTCTCGTATATTCACAATATACCCTTCTCGTATTTCACCCCATAGTATAACACTTCTTCACCTTCCTCACAATTCTTGCTACAGGTTAATTCCACTTGGTGAGGTAAACGTACTCAACCTTTCTCTAAACCATCCCTCCGTATCGCAGGCCCTAATGAATCACCCCAGCATTTTTTTCCACCACATGAAACACGTGATCTTGAATAGCCTACAAATTTATGTTTTTCTATTCATAGGTTACACCTCCAATTAGTAAATTAGGAACTGATAAAATGTCCCAATACAGCATTTGCCAAACCTCCACCAGAGAGGAAATAATATCCATTAATCATCAAAGTACTTCTTAGTACTTGAATCACATGGTCTCCCTCTGAGGTTATTCTTGAGTCGTGAGCAAATTTTTTTTTCTGTAGTCCTCAAATAATAGCTGAGGGTTTAGTACTTTCCAGCAAGAATGAAACTCAATCGTTGGACACTTTTCCTTCCAACCGGAATTCTCTTTCGAATTATGACTCTCCAAGTAAAAATGGTACTCCTTTTATCGACAACGTAGAGGGAACCTCTTTCAGTTTTAGTCCAACGTTATAAATTTTACCCTATCAGTATCAACTTCCAAGACATCTTATAAATGTATGCCTCGGTCTCTTCCTTGTTCTTGTTCCATTCTCAAAAAAATAATTGGACAGAGTTTCCTCTGTATTTTGTACTATCTATAAACGGGCACGCAGAAGATAGAAGCAATGCCTCACAGGGCCAACATATACATTTTTATATCCCCTCATATCACAGCCACATAGGGCTTTCAATATCAATAACCGTATGAAAATAATGGACTTACCTCATGTGTCCACCACAAACTGCATTTATTGCACTTTCTTATCTACTTTCCTTTAAATTTTCAACTTTACATTTCAAGCTCAACTCCTTACTCAACATATCGCTTTCATACCTTTACTTACCTGTATATTGTGTATCTCCCAATATCATCCATTGCGTTCCTCTATCGATATCGTTCCTTAGCTGAAATCAAATATTAGAAAAAGGAATTTCATGTCCTATGGATGGGCTCTATCGCACGATCTTATATATGGAAGAAAGGTAACATCCTAAATGCCCTGTAGCCTCCTGTTATAGATGTGGCGCGCAACATACCGATAAACAAAACTCTACTAGACATGGTCTGTAGACATTCCGAGGAAGGACCGCTCTGATACCACTTCCGTCATGACCCAGCTCAGTAGACCGCAACTGGTGTCCGAGTTGGGCACCTGTACGTACCCTTAACCCCAAATTAGAACATTAATCAAATAAACATAGGTAATGATCAAAAGGGATCTCTAAACAGATCACAAAAATATATATAATGCACGAGGGCCAATAGGCCATCACGAAACATTCAAAACCCAAAACATATATACAAAACCCACATCTCATGTCTACAAACCTCTACAGAACGATAGCCTAGTTATATGACGGGACAGGGCCCCGCCGTACCCCTGAACAACGTATATATATACACAACATAAAGTATCAGTACCAAAATATAAGCTCCGGACAAGGGAGCACTGTTAACACACGGCAGATGTCCTAAGTGAGTGGATCAGCGACCTGATCATCTGTACCTGCGGGTATATAACGCAACCCCCGAAGAAAGGGGGTCAGTACAGAAAATGTACCAAGTATGTAAAGCATGGACTGGAATCAGTAAAGTCATTAGCAGAGCAGAATATGCAAAAATGAGCAAAATATCCAGAAATACCAAATGCTTATCAAAATCACATATAATGGGTTGTAATAAGTAAAGTCATTACCAGAATAGAATGTACAAAACTGAACAAAATATCTAGAGATATCAAATGCTGATCAAAACCTCAAATAATATATGCAGAAAAACATATGCCATATCCGGCCCCATTATGGGACTCGGTGAACAAACATGGTCGCCCTCCCATCATTGGCGCTACAGCACAGCATAACACATGAGTAGGAAATATCTCCATAACAGATCATATCATATTAGATGGCCATATCATGTCATATCATATCATAAGCATATGTGTACATGGCACAGCATAACTCCATGGCATAACATACACCACCCCATTTACATGTCATACCTGCCCCCTCACGTAGGAATACGGCGAACAATGCAGAGAAGTACGCATGATAACAAAACCTGACCCGGGCTCGGTGAAGGAAGCATTGGGGCATCCACGAGTGGAGTAGTGAGAAAATAATGCAATTTAATTCATCTTTAAGGCTCAATGGAAAAATCAGAACGAGTTATCATTTAAAAATCGAGACAAGAGTCATGTCAATTACCTTTCGAAAGTTACCCTAGATTATATCAAAATAAATCTTCTAGAATCATATACATGTATCGAAGCATAATAAAATTCCTTTCGGAAATCAAGAAATTGGTCATCCTAGTGGCTCTAGGAATAGGAACTTCTTTGAAATTATATAAAAGTCATATTTTTGTTTCATAAATACCATGACAAAAGAAAGAGTAGCTTTACATACTTATGTCAAAACATGACAAAAGAAAAATCATCTTTACATACTTATACCAAATACATGCCAAAAGAAGAGAAAGGATAGGCTTTACATACCTCTTACGGATTACTCTTAACTATGCTCGCCTCGTCGTCCCTTGAACCTATTTAACATGAAATTAATCTTAAGGTTAATAACCTTTCACTTTCCAATTCCAACTCTACAATCAAGTCTCCATAGCGGTCATTTCCTTATTCATTTCCCTCGACTAGTTCATTACTAGCTCCGAATCTACCGAAAATTGGGCAACATCTCCCCTATAACTTCAACATCCCCGATTTTTCAAATCGGCCACCATGTCACTAACAATACCAAAAAAAACAGAAAGAAGTATGTATGCAAGTAAATCACTTCAAGTTTACACAATACAATCTCTAAACAACTCGTTCCAAACTACGATACCAAAATAGAGTTTTTAACCTTTATTTCGTAAAATATTTAATCATACCAAATGGAGGGTCGTGTGGCTGCAACCAGCAGCACCCAAATACATTTTTGATTAATTTACATCCCTGCAACACGCAATTAAACAACCACCAAACTGCAGCACCACCACAATAACACACTACGCGACTTCGATTTAACTACTACGACTTCCATTTAGTTTGTTTCTAACGTCAAGCATCCTTATACATTTTTTCCACTTACAGTATATTTTAAGACATGTAATATACTTCATAACATCATCACAAAGTCCAGTTCGAAAGAGAAAACTTTACCTTTCCCAAAATTCACCAAAACTCGCCAAAACTTGCCTCGGAATTTCCTTTAGCGCAGCTGAAACTTAGGGACTGTTTGATTATGTTTTGGGATGATTCAAACCATAAATTTTCATTACTAACATATTCATAAAATAATGTTATATCTCATATAATTATTTCTCAGAATGGAATCGGAAAACTTACCTTTTTCTCCTCCCAAAACCATAGCTCTTTCTTCTATCTACCTTAAGTTTCTCTTCTCTTCTCTTCTTTCTTTCTCTTGTCATTTCGTTTTTTTTCTTTTGAAATCTCTAGATGAGTGTGGAAATTAATGAGTCATAAGACTCATATATAAATATAATACTTTAGGGGTGACACATTTCATCCCCCAAGTGGTGATACGTGTCAACCCCTAAGTGGCGACACATGTCAAGACCTAAGTGGTGACACGTGTCAAGATCTCATTGGTCCAACACACCCATTTCCTCCAATCACGGTCTTCCATGTGGCATATGGGACCCACATGAATCTTCTTGAAGACTTTATGAAATTTCCATCTTACCCCTAGCCTTCCACAATATTACTCTGTGGCCACTTTGCGAATTTTTTCTTTTGCCCTTTTCCTTTCCCAATATTTCCACACTATTAATGATCATAAATAATATTCATAACCAACTTGTATATTAAAATTAATTTAGGAAGATGGTCATTCCCTTAACTTTACCACGGCTACCTTAAAACATCCAACCGTATAAAATACGGGATATAACATCCTCCATGAGAAATTCCAATTTTTTGCCCCTCACCTTTTCTTATATTTCCAAGTTGAACTTCCAATTTAGTAATAAGAATTTTGTATCCAAAAAGATCAAAAATAGCCTTACCCTTGACTTGTTACCGTTATCTTCAAAATGTCCTAATGTACAAAATACGGGTTATAACATGAACTCTGTAAGTTTTGCTTCTAACTCTATTTGTTTGTGATTACAGAATCATGCTTCCATGAAGAATTTATCTAAGAAGGAATGCGAATGAGAATGTGAAGGAGAAAAAATAAGCTCCACAACCTCCTAATAATCCTTTAGTCGAGCAAGTCTCTCATTCAGAATTCCAAGAGGATTTTCAAGTGCTTGTCCAAGCTATGGTAGCACAAGTCAACCATGAGGTTATTTTTCCCTTAAACCCAAATGTGGGTATGAAATATAGGGTGCGTGATTTTATGAGAATGAATCCTCTAGAGTTCTATGCTTCAAAGGTGGATGATGTTCCATAAGAGTTCATAGAGGATATTCACAAGAACATTAACATTATGGGAATTAGTTTGATGTAGAAGGTGGACTTGGCCGCCTATCAATTGAAAGTGTGGCTCAAATATTGTTTGGTCAATGAAAATGCAAAACAGCTAGAGATGTGGGTCTCTTAGATTTTGAGGAGTACAAATATGCATTTCTTGACTGTTTCTTTCCCCTTGAGTTAAGGGAGGCTAAAATTCAAGAGTTCATTAATCTAAGGTAAGGTAAAAAAAGTGTGAGAGAGTATGCCTTGAAGTTCATACAATTTTCAAAATATGCTCCACTCATGGTTGCAGACTCTAGAGCTCGAATGAGCAAGTTTATTTTGGGTGTTTTGGATTTGGTGGTCAAAGAGAATAGAACCACCATGTTGATTAAGTAAATGAACATTTTAAGGTTGATGACATATGCCAAATACATTGAGAAGCAAAATCTCAAGGAAAAGGTTAGAAAGTCTAAGAAGGCTCAGACGGATAGTGGTGGCTACTTTCATCAAAGGTCGGGTAGTGATTCTTTTCACTCTAGATACGATGGAAATGGAAGGATATGGTGTATAACCCTAAACCAATGCTTTGGGTCAAAGTTTCACCAAGTATATGGTGTCTAACCCTAAACCTCAAGGAAGTGGTTCTAGTGGATCTTCTATCCTCGCTTCCCAAAAGTATAACAAAAAACATTTAGGAAAGTGCATAGCCGGTACATATGCTTGTTTTGGTTGTGGAAAGAATGGACAGAAAGGATTTCCCTTTGATTTCTGGCAAGGGTAGATATGGTCTTTAGGCCTAGTCCAGTACTTCTACATATTTTAATGGTCAGCGCTAAAATAGATTATGTGCTCTATAGACTCGTGAGTTGTAGTTTTCATAAAATCACCTCAATTGATCATGTAGATATTGATATGACTGAATTTGATTTTATTCTTTTCAAGGATTGACTACATACATTTTATGCTTCAATTGATTATAGAACCCGAGTGGTTAAATTTCAGTTTCCTAATAAAGAAGTCTCAGAATGGAAGGGCAGTAATTTTGTATGTAAGGGTCAATTTATTTTGTGTCTTATAGCTTGAAAACTGATTTCTAAAGGATATATTTACCATTTTTTATGGGTTAGGAATACAAATTGTGAAGCCCATACTCTTGAGTCAGTTTTGGTGGTAAATAGTTTTTGAAAGTGTTTCCAGATGATCTTATGGGTATTCCTCCTAAAAGGAAGATAGACTCTGATACAGATGTTGTTCATGATACCTAGCCTATCTATATCTCTACGTATAGAATGGCTCTGACAGAAGTTAAGGAGTTTAAGGATCAGTTAAAGGATTTGTGGGATAAAGGCTTTATTAGATCGAGTAACTCTCAGGGGTGCTTCAGTTCTCTTTGTTCGAAAGAAGGATTGTTCCCTTCGTATGTGTATTAATTATCGGCAGTTGAACATGCTCATAATTACTAATAAGTATCCCATCTGAAGGATTGATGACTTTTTTTATCAACTTCAAGGGGCAAGTTATTTCTCAAAGATGGATCTCTGATTGGTTTATCATCAACTTTTTGTGAGGGAATGTGACATTCCAAAGATGGATTTTAGAACTTGGTATGATCACTTTAAATTTTTTGGTTATGTCTTTGGACTAATAAATGTTCCTACGTCTTTTATGGATTTTATGAGTAGGTTGTTCAAGAAATATTTTTATATGTTTATCATTCTGTTCCTTGATGATATTTTGATCTATTCTTAGAGTGAGGTTGAGCATGCCGATCATTTGAGGATTGTCTTGCAAGTTCTCAAGGATCGTCAATTATAGGATAATGTGAGATTTGGTCGAAGTCAGTGGCGTCCCTTCGCTATATTGTGTCCGTTTATGGTACTCAAGTTGACCCTAAGAAAACTAAGGCGGTAAAGAATTAGCCTTGTACTCTATCTTCTTTAGATATTTGGAGTTTCTTGAGTTTAGCTGGTTATTATATATGGTTTATTGAAGGATTTTCATCTATTGATTTTCCTTTGAATATCTTAACTCAAAAGAAGGTGAAATTCAATTGATTCAAAGTATGTGAGAAGAGTTTCCAAAGGTTAAAGGATCAACTAACTTCAGCCCTAATTTTAACTTTACTGGAAGGGTCTAATGGTTTTTTGGTGTATTGTGATGCTTCAAGAATTGTTCTTTGTTGTTTTTTGATTCAAAATATTAAGGTGATAGCCTATGCTTCAAGGTATCTTAAGGTACATGAATATCTAATTCATGATGTTGAGTTAGCGGTGGTTGTTTGCTTTGAAGATTTGGAGATACTATCTCAATAGTATTCATGTTTATGTATTTACCGGTCCTAAGATTTTGCAATATATTTTCAAGCAAAACGATTTGAACCTTCGCCAAAATAGATGGCTTGAGTTGTTGAAGGATTATGATATGAGTGTGTTGTACCCTCTAGAAAAGGAAAATGTGGTTGCTGATGCTCTTAATAGGCTGTCCATAAATAGTATTTCCTATATTGAGGATGAAAAAAAGGAGTTAGTTCATGATGTTCATAGACTAGCTTATTTGGGTGTTAAATTGGTTGATTCTGAGGATGGTGGTTTGGTTGAACAAAATGGCTTCGAACCATCTATTGTGTCAGATATAAAGGCAAAGCAAGATAATGATACAACTTTGGTGGAGTTAAAGAAAGGGATTGCTGAAAAATCAATTGAGGCTTTCTCCCAAAAGGGAGATGGTTTGCTTCGTTGTCAAGATTGACTGTGTTTTCACAATGTTGACAGCTTGAGGGAAATGATATTGTACAAATCTCATAATTGTCAATATTCTATTCACTCGGGATCTACCAAGATGTATCTTAATTGGAGGGAAGTATATTAGTGGAATGATATGAAGAAAGATATTGTGGATCTACCAAGACGTACAAATATATGTCGTTTATAGCTGATTTTGTGTGTGAATTGTGTTCCTTTTTAGAATATAAGTTGGGGGTAGTATTTAGAACTTATTTTTGGGGTCAATTCTGGAATTTTAGATATCCTAATTGCCAATAAGTGAAGGTTGAGAATCAAAAACTGAGAGGTTTAGCAAAAGACATTGAGATTCCTACTTAGTAGTAGGAAGAATTGAATATGGACTTCATTATCAGTTTTTCTCATACTCATAGATAATATGATTCAATTTGGGTTATTGTGAACAAAGGACTAAGTCGTCACATTTTCTTTCCATTAAGACTTCTTATTCAGTCGAGGATAATTCTAGGCTTTGCATTCGAGAGTTGTTTAAGCTTCATGGTGTTCCATTTTACATTATCTTATACTAAGGTACCCAATTTACATCTAGGTTTGGAAGATATTTCAAAAGGGTCTTGGTACTCAGGTTAAGATTAGTATGACTTTTCACCCTCAGACTGATGGTCAAACCAATTGAACTATTCAAACTTTGGAAGATATGTTGAGAGCTTGTGTAATCTACTTCAAAGGAAATTGGGATGACCATTTCCATTGATTGAGTATGCCTAGAGTAACAGTTATCATTCATGTATCTAAATGGCTCCATTTGAGGCCTAATATGGTAGGAGGTGTAGATCTCTAATTAATTAGTTCGAGGTTTAGGAGGTCACTTTGATTGGGCCCTAGTTAGTTTGTGAAGCTATTGATAAAGTTTGACTCATTAGGGAGTCGTTGGAGATTGCCCAAATCCGAGAAAAGTCCTATTCGGATATAAGGAGAAGAGAGCTTGAATTTGAGGTTGATGATTATGTCTACTTGAAATTCTCACCTAAGAACGACGTGATATTTTTTTGCAAGAAAGGGAAGCTTAGTCCCAGTTATGTTGGCCTATATCGGATTTTGAGGCACTATGGCAAGGTAGCTTATGAGTTAAATTTGCCTTCGAAGTTGGCATCGGTACATATGGTGTTTCATGTTTCATTGTTGAAGAATGTGTTGGTGATCCTACTTATATTGTGATATTAGACAACAATGGTGTGAAAGAGAGTCTATCTTATGAAGAAGTTTCGATTGAGATTTTAGATCGTCAAGTTCAGAAGTTGACAAATAAAGAAGTGGCATTCGTAAATGTAAGGTTCCAGAAGTTGAAAAGTTGTAAAATAAGGTTTAAAGGAGGTTTCCCCAGAAAACTCAGATTTTTGGCATCAGGTGAGGAAAATAAGCACAATAACGGGTTGTCATGACCCGAACTAGAGAAAAGCCACGACACGGCGATCGAAATACGAAGGACCCCAAACATAAGCCATATTAGCATACATCACATACATAAGGTAAAGAACAAGATAAAGATAATCGAAAATAATCATCTCAAAGGCGATGGGACTAGGGATAAAATCAACCAATCAACATCCATATAGACTACACCATATTATTGTCTAAACATGCCTCTAGTCTAACATTTGGCGAGGGCTTAGGACAATCTCCTAGATCACCCTAATAATAGAAGAAAGTGAAACAATAGTAACTCAAATAAAATTCATGTCCTCGATAGAATGAGGACTCACCAACTTCTTGATGAATCTAGGTCAATCACACTCCATGAAAAGGATAATCGTGAGTGTCATTCGGCCCTACATTATGAGATAATGTAGGAAAAATATGCATTCATACGTTTGAATGTACTAAGTATGTGAGGTATGCATGAACAAGTAATGGAATATAATCAATATTTCATAAGATGCCTGACCAATTATAATAAATATGAGTAAAACTTAAAAGCAAATGTAAAACATAAGAAACGCTTGGTCAATGCATATCATAAAAACTTTATTATAAACTCGTAACTTGACATCTCTTAACATCAACTTGTGTGGGATAGGACCTTTAACCAACAAGTAAGTCCATGAGAGCAATTACATGGAATCCAATGACTCCTACATCGAAACAGGGGAAGCTACCTTACCAGGGCATACTCCAAAAGTAACTATTCAACTGGACTATATGGATCCACTAGCTAGTCCATCAAGGAAACCTACACGGGCAACGTAGTTTGGACTTTAGATTGCTACTAGGATTCCCTTGGATAACTAACTGCGTTACCATACTAAACCCTACCTAGAATCCGTCTCATTGCTTAGTCATTATCCCAACAAAAAATCATAATCATGATCATAACATAATAGGGAAATATAGTAATTTTCTATCAATCCATCTATAAAACATATTAGGAATAGATCATCTTAACTTAGTGATTCATAAGAATCCATAACATCAGTGAGAATTGTAGTTATCACCATCTTAAACATGCTTGCATAAAAATTGCACATATCATACTATAATAACATCTTTGATATTAACTTTGATCACCATCATAACTTCAACCTACAATAATAATATCATCTTTAAATCATTGAAAATAATCATCGTAAGTCATTTAACTCATGATCAACTCATAAACTAATCATTGACTCATAATCATAACTTAAAAATAAGTTTATGCATGGGCATCTATAACTCAAATTAAAATCATGCAATTCATATGAGAACATGCATATAATGATCATTAATAACATCTAAAAATGGAATTAACTCAACCCAATGTAATTCATCAAAACTAGGGTTCATAATCAATTATACTTGAATGAAAACTTGAGAAATTTTTAGGACTTTATGGGTAAACAGGGCCCATGAATCAATCCCCAGATACCTTTCTTGAACTCACTAAGAATTGAATAAGAACTTTCAAGAAATCTGGAAACCCTAGCTTGAATTTGGAGATAAACCTTGAGAGACTTTTATTTTTTCTTTAAACAAATTTTGGGAGAATGAGTTAAATAGGAGGGGAATTTGAAGAATTGAATATTTATAGACTTTGAAATTAGCCATAAATATGTCTAGGTTCATTGAATCAAACTTTAGAAAAGACACAATTGACTTTCATTAAACTCCGGATTTTGAACCTACCAACCAACTCCTACGGGCCGTTGAAGGGATGATAAGCCATCTAAATGACTCGTTCTATAGGTCTAAGAAAAGGTTTGAAAATTGAGTCTCTGAAGTTTGGGGACAGGTCACGTTTATGACTTGTAAACTCAAAAATGATTCATTCCTGAGGTTTCGTCCTATACGTCCCAAAAACCTGCAAATTCTAGGGTCTCTGAAGTCATGTGATAGGTGGTTCATACGACCTCTCATGATTTCTCCGACTCTTCCTACAAGTCATAATTCTTGGTGTTGGGGTAAAGATAGTGCCTCCAAATTTTCAAAGCAAACACGACCGCTACTAGTTCAATATCGTAGGTTGGATAGTTCTGTTCATGTACCTTAAGTTACCTAGAAGTATAGGCAATTACCTTACCATGTTGCATCAATAAACAATCAAGACCAACCCTTGAAGCATCACAATATACCACGAAGCCATCGGACCCTTCTAGAAAGGTCAATATAGGAGAGATAGTAAAATGATCTTTCAGCTCTTGAAAACTCTTTCCACATGCTTCCGAACATTAAAAATTTACCTTTTTTTTAGCCAACTTGGTCACAGGTGACGAGATCGATGAAAAACCTTCCACAAATCTCCTATAGTATCCAACTAGGCCCAAAAAACTCCTAATATTCGAAGGAAATAATTGTCTAGGATAATTCTTAACGGCTTTGGTTTTCTTAGAATCAACCATAATCCCTTCACCGGACACAATGTGACCAAGTAAATCCACCTCTCTTAACTAAAACTCACATATGATGAAATTCCCAAATCATTGTTTGTCCCATAGTATTTGCAACACAATCCTCAAGTGATTAGAATGCTCCTCTTTATTCCGAGAGTAAAGCAAAATATTATTAATGAATACAATCAAAAACATATCTAGATATTTTTTGAACACTCTATTCATTAAGTCTATGAAAGTCGCAGGAGCATTGGTCAAACTAAATGTCATGATTAAAAACTCATAATGGTTATACCTCATTCGAAATGTCATTTTGGGAATGTGACATTCCCTCACCCTCAAATGGTGATAATCGGAATGAAGGTCTATTTTGGAAAAGTAACTTGCCCCTTTGTAATTGGTCAAACAAATCATGTATCCACGGAATTGGATACTTATTCTTGATGGTTACCTTGTTCAATGTCCAGTAGTCAATGCACATACATGGTGAACCATTTTTCTTTCTAACAAAAAATATCGGAGCACCCCATGAAGATATACTTGGTCTAATAAAACCTTTGTCTAACAGGTCCTTCAGTAATCCTTCAACTCCTTTAACTGCGCCAGAGCCATTCAATAAGGAGAAATAGAAATAGGTTGATATCCAGAAAAAGGTCTATACCAAAATCAATCTCCCTTTCGAGAGGGACACTAGGAAGATCATCAGAAAACACATCCAGAAATTCATTTACAATATGGACCAACTCTAAGATAGAGACTTCAGAATTTTCACCCTAACCCTCATAAGATGATAAATACAACCCTTGGAAATCATCTTCCGAGCTTTAAGGTATGAAATGAACTAACCATTAAACACGGAGTTACTACCCTTCAATTCTAGGATGGGCTCATTTGGGAGTTGGAACTTAACTACTTGGGTTCTACAATCAATAAAAACATAATATGAATATAGCTAATCCATACAAATGATAACGTCAAAATCATTCATCTCAAGCTTAACTAGATCATATAAAGTAACTTTATGAAAGACCGTAATCGGATAACTTATATAGACTCTTTTAACCATAATCGACTCACCTACGGGAGTATAAATGGAGAAGGGCTCTAATAATGTCTCAGGACTAACATCAAATCTCATGGAAACATAAGGGTAAACAAAATACAAGTCTGCACCCGGATCAACCAAAGCATAAATATCATAGAGAAAGACATGTAACATATCGGTGACAACATCAGGAGTCTCCTTCACCTCTTGCCTACCATGCAGAGCATAAAAATTATTTTTGCATTGACCACCCTTCGATTGCACTTGGCCACCTTGAGCAACTTGGCCTTGAGGATGAGCATTTTTGACCTTGTATTCCTTAGTATGATGACACGGCTTACAACACCAGTACCACACATTCAATTCGGCTAAATATTCTCCATTGTGGTTCCTTCCACACTTCTTGCATGCGGGAGTAACTTGGAATATAGGAGCACCTCCTTGAGTTCTAGGGTTGGACACCCTATACTTGTTAAAACTTGGAGTAGTGGCATTGGAAGACTCTTGGCCGGAGTACTTTTGGCAAAAATGAGGACTCCACCACTTCTAGACTTAGCATGAGAAAATTCACTATCATCGGTCCTTGGCCTCTTAGTATCTTTATTCTTTACCTTTACCTTCTTACTCTCTATTTACTCCACGTAGGTCATGATTCTAGCTATATCCATCTCCCGGATCAATATAGCCATTTTTCACTCCGTCGCTACCATATCCGACACCCTCAATACGAACTTGCTAATACGAGCTCTTGGGTCAGAAACCATGAATGGAGCATACTTTGATAATTAAGAAAACTTGAGGGAATACTCCCTCACACTCATACCATCTTGCTTAAGTAAACTCTTGTACTTTAGCCTCCCTCGGCTTTAATGGAAAAAAGCGATCAAGAAATATCACCTTGGACTCATCCCAAGTCACGAGCTCTGCCTCTCTATGCCTCTCACTTTTCCATTGATCAAACCAAATCTATGAACCATCCCCTAATTGATACGTATCCAACTCTTCCCTCTCAATAGGGATAATCCCTATGATCTCAACAATCTTATGGATGCTATCAATAAAATCTTGTGGATCTTCATCAACCTTATAACCCCAAAACTCTGGAGGATTCATCCTCATGAAATCACGAACTCTTATCTCCATCGTACCAATATTTAGGTTCACAGGAACAACCACCTCATGGTTAACTTGAGCTGTTAAGGATTTAGTAAGTACTTGAAAGGCCGCTCGAAACTCGGCATTGGAAACTTGTTCATTCATAGGGTCATTCGGAGCTTGTTTCCCCCCTTCAACCACATTCATTCTAACAGAGTATCTTTGTTGAGGCATACTCTAAAAATTGTAAAGAACAAGCATTAGAGAGAAAACACTTAACCACTCTACCACACGACAAAGATCATTAAAGAAGTGAGACATTTCCTAAGATGTTTTGTATCCCCTATTCCTGGATGTGGTGCGCTTTATTGGTAACGTGGCATATTAGACTCCCTAGGATGCTTCTTAACCATCGTAGTATATATTGCTTACCTAAGATAAAGATCAATATAAATATAAGAAGAAGTTATCAACTCAAACAGGATGGGACTAAGGTATAAAATCAATCAATCAATGTCCGCATGGACTACACTACATTATCATCTAAACATACCTCTAGTCTAACCTTTGATGGGGGCTTATGACAAGCTCCTAGCTCACCCTAAAAATAGAAGAAAGTCAAACAATATAACATGAATAAAATTCATGTCCTTTATAGAACAAGGAGTCACCAACTTCTTGAGGAATCTAGGGCAATCACTCACCATGAAAAGGATGATCGCGAGTGTCGTCTGGCCCTAAATTATGAGACAATATAGGAAAAATATGTATTAGTACATTTAAATATACTACGTATGTGAGGTAGTATGAACAAGTAATAGAACCTAATCAATATACCATAAGATGCATGACAAATTATAATGAATATGAGTAAAGCTTCAAAGGAAATGTTAAATATAAGAACTCTTGGTCAATGCATATCATAAAAACTTCATTATAAACTCGTAACTTGACATCTATTAACTTTAACTTCAACTTGTTTAATACTCCAATAGTAGGGTAGGCTACCTTGCCAGGGCATACTCCAAAAGCAACTATTCAACTGGGCTGTATGGATCCACTAGCTAAGCCATGCAGGCAACCTACACAGGCAACATAGTTTGGGCTTAGGTTGCTACTAAGATTTCCTAGGTTAACTAATTGTAATACCATACCTAACCTCAACTAAAATCCCTCTCGATGCTTAGTCAATATCCCAATGGAAACTCATAAACATGATCATAACATAATAGGGAAAGATAGTAACAAACTATCAATCTATGTTTAAATATATTAGGAATAGCTCATCTAAACTTAGTGATTCATAAGAATCCATAACTTTGGTGAGAATTATCTTAATCACCATCTTAAATATGCTTGTGTGAGAATTGGACTTATCACACTCTAATAACATTCTGATCTTAACTTTGATCATCATCATAACTTCAATCTTAAAATAATAATCTCAATTTTAAATCATTGAAAACTTTCATTGTAAGTCATTTAACTCATGATCAACTCATAAACTCATATTTAATCATAACTTCAAAATAGCTTTATGCATGGAATCTATAACTTAATTTAAAATCATGCAATTCATATGATAATATTCATAGAATGATCATTAATAACATCTAAAAAATAGAATTAACACTGCCCAATGCAATTCATCGGAACTAGGGTTCATAATTAATTATAATTTGAATAAAAACTTGAGAAATCTTTAGGACTTTATGGGTGAAAATGGCCCGTGAATCAATTCCAACATACCTTGCTTGAACTCACTAAGAATTGAAGAAGAACCTTGAACAAATATGGAAACCCTAGCTTGAATTTGGAGAGGAACCTTGAGATAATTTTGTTCTTGCCTTAGACAAATTTTGGGAGAATGAATTGAATAGGAGGGGAATTTCAAGAATTGAATATTTATAGACTTTGAACTTGGACATAAATGTATCTAGGTTCATTAAACTAAACTTTGGAAAAGACACAATTACCATTCATTAAACTCTGGATTTTAAACCTACGAACCAACTCCTGCGGGTCATCGAAAGGATGATGAGTCTAAAGGACTCATCCTACAGGTATGAGAAAAAGTCTGAAAATTGAGTCTCTAGAGTTTGGGGATGGGTCAAGTTTATGACTTATCAACTTGAAAATGAGTCGTTCTGAAGGGGTCTCTAAAGTCATGTGACTGGTAGTTCTTATGACCCATTATGGTTTCTACGACTCATCCTGCAAGTCGTATTCTTGGCCTTAGGGAGACTTTCTGAACAAGGATTTTAAATTTATCCTACAGATATTTCTACGGGTCATTGTAGAACCTGCTTTTAAGGTTGATGATGGCCAACCACCATAACTCCCTCTACAACCCATTTCTACGGGTTATACGAACCTCTATGACTTGTAGAGACGGTCGTAAACTTGGGTCCAGTTCATGATTTGAGAATTTTCTCCTTGTTTCTAACTTTCCGGCTAATGGGATCTTATCTGAGTTGTACTTCTCACCACTACACTTGGTGAGCTGCCATGGTAAGGCCAGGATCAAGGGTAAGGGATCACGAGTGGGACCACGGCTCGTAGTGCCTATAATGGACCTTGGTGCCCTCCGTGGTGACCAATCTACCCAAGTCCAACTTAACTCTTCAGATCCAAGTCTAACTCCATCACTATGACCTTGACCACAGCCCGTATTGGCCATCACGGATCATGGTGGAGGTCCGTCTAGGTACCCTTATCTAGTATAAGTTGGGGTATTTTGGTAATTCCAAATATTTTCATTAATGGATATTGATGATTTTGAGGGGGTTTATTATAACCTATTAACTACTCTGAGCCCTCCTAACCCTCTCATTCTCACCCTAACTCTCAAAATCAAATCATCAATCTAAAGGTGTAACTCTCCATGTCTCCTTGTTCTTCAAAATAATTCTAAGGATTTCTTCAAACTCAAGCTTCAAATTCACTACAATTTAGGGTTTCTAAAGGTCAAGTCATCAGGGAATTCAACCTTGGGCTATTTCACCTAAGGAATCCCAAAGTTTTCTTCTCAAAATCTCTTATGATTTCTTCTAATAAAAGCCGTAATTTCATGATGTTGCATTGGGTCTTCTCATTCATGATATATCTTATGATTTACTATCAAATTATACACAATTCACATGACATTGCATGATTCCAAGATGAATTTTAAAGACCTATGTTATATGTTCGTTTCAAGTATGATTAATGAGTTATGATCATGATTAATCAAATTATTTCAGTGAAAGTTTCATGAATGATGTTCAAAGATTCTTTTAAGCAAGAAGTTATGAATGACATCTCAATGATGCTGTAAGCAAATAAATTATGGTGTAATAAGGGTAATTCTTGTACAATCATGTTAAAGAGGTCAAAAAATAATTCTCACCAGTTCATGGATTCTTTATGAATCAAGCTATGTTAATGACCTATTCATATGATTTTACTATGATAAAGATGATAGATGAGCTATTCTTATATTATTTTTATAAATATGTATTGATATTTATTATTATATTTTTGAGTGATGTTAATGACTATGTTTTCATAGATGTTCCATTAGGATAATGACTCAGCACTAAGAATACTTTAAGGTAGGGTTCGGTTCGGTAGCCATTGTAGCTACCCAAGGGAATCCTAGTAGAAACCTTTAGTACTAAACTATGTTGCCAGTATAGTTTAAAGATGCCAATATGGCAAAGTTAGTGGATCCACATATAGCCCAGTTAAAGATAAAGTTCCATAACTGAGTATACACTGCCAAGGTAGCCTCCCCCTTCTTGATGTGGGGATCACCGGATTCAATATAATAGCTTGCATTGTCTTAAGTATCAGTTAAGGTCCTATTCCATACCAGTTTGAGAAAATTTATAAAGTCCATGTGATGATGATATTTTGATGCATTGACCAATGAGTTAAATGTTTTAATATTTTCATAGTTTCAATCATGTTTTAAGATATTGGTCTTCCATCCCATGTTTCATATTGATTATGTCCTATGTTTATTATTCATGTATACTTCTCACATACTTAGTGCATTTTATATATTAATGCATACTTTTTGCCTATATTGTATAATAATGTAGGGCCTAACAATCACGCTCATCCTCCTTCTCGTGGCTAGATTTCCTCATGCTTCGAGGACAAGACACTTTATTTTTATTTATGTAATTTGACTATTTCATTATCTTATGTTGTCATTGGTGAACTAAGAGCTTATCTTATGCTCTCATCTAGCAGTAAAGACATTTTGGATGTTTTGAGTCTATGTTGTCATTTATTCCGTATTTTGAGACTTATGCTATATTTTGAGACTATGCTTCTGTGTTTATGATTAAGCTTATATTTCCTAATTACCTTATGAATTCTCTTGAATGATATGCTAAGAGGCTTGGTTAGGGTCCTTCAAGAATCTAACCGTTGTGTCGTGCCAAGAACCTATCTTGGATTGTGACAAATTTGGTAGCACAGTCAGGTTGTAACATCCCTCAAAAAGCCCACAAAATACCTTAAGAATGCCTTGGAAATAGGTTGCTCATGTAACACATTATCCTTAATCTTTTTGGAAAATCCGAGTTTAGAATATTGATCAAGGGGTCAAAACCTGTGGAAAAATAGTCTCGGTTGATTGTTAGGACCCGTAGAACGAAAGAAAGATTTTTGAAGAATCCAAAAAATAGTGTGGTCCATGACAAGGCCGGGTCGCAGACCTGGGGGACAGTTTTCCAGCCGAGTGGTCCGTGACAGGACCACATCGCGGACCTGGAAAACAATTCTGACAGAATTTAAGTTTTTAAGGGCATTTTAGACTTTTCCCAAATTATTAGTTAATGAACCTAGATGTTTTTAGGACCTAATTCAACTCCATAAATTAACCTAAACACTAATTCTATTCATTCTTCTACAATTCATCTATCAAATATTTCTCTCTCTACAAAAAGGCTCTCAAGGGTTTCCATTGAAGACTTAAAGCAAATTCACTTAATTTCTCCATCAAAATTATCAAGTTCTTCCAAATTAATTGGTGTTCTCACTCAAGGTTTATGGGTATTGATTCATGGATCCTTTTATTAATGAAGCCGAATCAATTTCTCAAGATTTTCTATCAAATTAAAGTATGGTATTTTATGGGTTTTATGATCTCTATTCCAATTTCATGAATTATGATTCAAAGTATGATCATGAGTCTATTTTGATATAAATTGAAGAGTTTTTTCATAAATTCTCCTATTTTGATTTCTAGGGTTCATGATGTAAAATATGAATATTTTCAATTATACTTCCAAATGATATTATCTTTATTAATTATGTATGGGCTGATATAAAGTTTATGATCATGCATATTTTCAACTTAGTTTCATGATTTTTAAGTCAATTGATCATGCATTCATGTCTTACCATAATTTCAAGTACGAGCTACGGTCATGAATTTTTAAAGTATGAATTATGATTATATATTTTAATTATGATATAAACTATTATGTATGACTTGTAATGTGGAAGGAAAATGCCTGCATTGCACTTATATTTATGCAAATATGATTGTAATAATGAAAAGACAATTCTCATAGTACAAGTATGTTATGAAAATGAGCTACTCTATGATTTCAAACCTATGATCATGACTATGATATATGAAATTATGATCTTATGTTATGTATGTATTCCATGGAATTTGACTTAGCACCGACTGGACTTGAGGTGGGGTCCCTACCAAAATCCTTAGTAGCACTCTCATGTCCCATAAACTATGTACCACCGTAGGTTGTCTTTAAGGCCTAGCTAGTGAATCCATAAATAGCACATGTTCATAATTAGGAGTCTACCTTGGCAAAGTAGTCTCTTCCTTCTCGATGTGGGTATCATCAGATTCCATGTTATAGCTCGTATGATATTATTATCGGTTATGGTTCCTATCCCATATATGTATAAGCTCATAAGTATGTTATGACTTTAATTTATTTTTTAAAATACTTTGGTCAATATGATTTTCACATGACTTTACATATTCCAGCTTATCATATGTTTTACTTGACCTTTGTATTCCATGATTTACGTTGCATGTCACGCCCTCATACTTAGTATATTCTAACATACAAATGCATATTTTTTTCCTACATTGTCTCATAATATAGGGGTTGAGGTTAAAGATCCTAATCATCCACGTAACTAGTAGGCATTCCTATTTGAAAGTGTTGTGGTGAGTCCTTATTGACCGGGGATTAGTTTCATGTTACTTACTATTTTCCTATCAAAAGACTTTTGCTTATGTTGTGTATTGAGGGTGATCTAAGGACATGTCTTATCCCCTTTCCATACTCATGTTTAGAGGCATCTAGTTGGACATATATTGAGTCTATGTTGTCATAAGACATTTTTAGATTTCTATTCATGGTTTTAGACTCTCTTATGATGTTTCCAATTTTATATTTTACCTTA